>NC_090923.1:770234105-770548658 GCF_040938575.1 Ambystoma mexicanum | reverse complement strand
ATTGTACGTTTAGAATTACAACCAGCCATGGATTTTTACACTATGAAGATTGTGCCCATCATAACCTATGGCTCTGAAAATACACTACTACTTCCTAAAGACCTCTGGCAAAAATTGGAGGGCATCTACTGGAGACAGGTGTTGGCTCTCCCTTCTTGTATCCTTATTGACTTAATACAAGAAGAATTCGGTCTTAACTCGCTCTGGTCAATTGTGCAATGGAAAAAAGTGGCTTTCTTCAGTAAATACCACCTGAACAATCGGGAGGGAGTCTTCAAGCACTCCAACAAGCATTTGATCAGAACCTAAAAACTTGGAAAAACTGTTGCCTGTCCACTTTGGCAGAATTGAACATTTCAGAAGATACCCTAATGACAAACCCAGCCAAAAAAAAATCTCTTGGATCTGGACTGGTCTTACACTAGAGATAATGTTCGATCTTTAAAGCTGTATGAACAGAAAGACCCTGACCATAGGGAAAGAGGAAACCCTCAGGAGTATTTGAAAAAAATCATGTGCAGCATGCGTAGAAGAGAGTTCATGAACCTGCGGATATACTTAATGCCTACAAAAGAAGTACTGGATGCAAGGAAACCTAGAAACCAGAGAGATTGCGTGTGTAGGTGCTGTGGGGAGCAAATGCAAACCCAACAACACCTAATCATGTTCTGCCCTACACTGAACAGTCAAAGAAATAAATGGATGAGTAAATCTGTTCTCAAATTTAAAACTAAAACGGCAGTCGAATGGCGGGCAGCCATCCTTTATGGGGAGAGTAATTCTCTGATTATAGCTGTCCTTCAGATACTTGAAAGAACTACTTATGTGGACAGACAAAGCAAATGTAATCATTGGAGGTGATAACCTTACACCTCCAAGAGGATGTATTGCTTCACTGTCAGGACTTTTCTTGCTACCTAAGAGGATGAGTTGTATTCTTATTTCACTGTTTTAGATGGTTTGTTGTTTTTTGCCAGCAAGCTTAAGGTTTTCAATTGCAAAACCAAATGCTAATAAAAAAAAATTAAACAAATGTTCCATGATCATGCAGCCTCAGCACAAAGCCTTTGTTAATTGTGTTTCCACCTGAGATTTACCCTACAGGTCCAGTTCCAGAAAACATAAATAATAGCATAACTAAATATGTCAGAAAACTCATTGCATGTCTTCGATTTGTGTGCACCCTCCAGTCTCCTAGTACTATATTCAAGCCACCAGGGCCCCCAGGATCCACAGCTCAATAAAACATTTCATAAATTTCAGCAAGTTCTTGGATTGTGAGTTTGTTGATATAAATCCCCAAATGGTATGAAGCATGCATTTCCATATAGGCTATATTTATGCAAATTATATTTTCAATTATTAAAACATTAACATGATGTCAATAGCTGGAAAACAATTGTGCTAAATTGTTAGGTGTCTGCCAACAATCCTCCATTAATTTGAACTTTTTTTTTAAATATTGTAACCAGGTTTTCATGTATGTGAGTGACTTTGCATTATTTTTTATCTTCCTCATATCTGAATTGATAGAACATACACTCGTGTTTCTCTTGTTTCTAAGTGATGGAGTAATGTTACCTGCATTAATGTTACTCAATTTATCCTCCATGGAAGCGTGAAGGGCTGAGTGGCAATTGCTTGGATTTGAAGTTGTCTTAAGCCTCTTAGCAATCTTTGAGATTCAAAGGTTTGTGAATTTGTGTTTACTTAAACTATTTATTTTTTCTATCTTGCTCTCTTATATATTTTTTTGGATGAGAGGCACAAGTGACCAAAAGTGTTTGATAATAGAAATATAATATTTTAGAAGAAACTGGATGCTCTCAAGACAACAAATATTTACCCTTTGGTATCACTACTTTATTTGTAGATGACAATTGTCAGGAGGTAGTGTGCAAAATATTGTTCAATGCAATACAGCATGTTTGAATGAGTTAATTCAGAAGATTACTGGACACCTAATCTCCGAAGACCCAATAATAACACTGGGAGTCTCTGTCTGACCTCTGTGTCTGACCAAAGATTTAGGTGGCGCCACATGCAACTTTCCAGTGATAGGGCAAAGCGTACATTTATACAATATCCCAAGCAATGTTTTTCTAGATTATTATCAGAATGCTGTGGGATTCACTTTAACCAAACAACAGACAGCAAACATGATAGCAGGAATCATACAAATTGCTAGTTATATAATAAAACACACCTTACATAACAAAGTGTGACAATTGGGAGGGCTGGTGTTTGACGTGTAGTATCAGTTGAATTACCATATGTGTGTACAACTGAGGGTGTTAAGCACATAAGTGATAGATAATTTCGCTTTGCAAATAGATCCAAGTTTCCGAAACCATCGTTATGATTAGGGATGAAAAAGGATTTGGCTCTGGGTATTTGCTAGAAATGTGTTTCGTCAAGTGGATTTGAAGAAAGAGGAACTGAGACATGAGTGTGCAAAGTTACTCATTTTACCTGACAAAATAATTATCATCCAGTTGTTTTCTTCAAAGTCTTCATAACAGGAAGCTACATGAACTGTTAAACAATGACTATAAGCAGGTGACCTTTTTGAATAGTTTATGTAACCATGTGTCTGTGTCTTTAAATGTTCTAAAAACAGCAATACCACTCAGAGAGGATTTGTATAGGTTAATATAACTTTGAATACCTGTAGTTGTCTATAGTTGTCAATTTATGATAGTGAAATAAAGCCACACTTGGCTGTTTTAACATGCTCGTCTTGCAAGTACCTCACCTCCATGCCATGTTGGACTCTGCTGTCAATCATTTAACACTGCAAAACATAGGTACTCCAGGGACGCCCCCCAGTAGCTGTAAACCTATTATGTAGTGATCATCCTATGACCATAAATAAAAACACTGTGCTCCCTTGGGGACCTCTTGTCAGAACTCACCAATGCCTTCCTACACTTTGGTCATGAAATCATAAACAAATAGGAATATTATAGCTCAAGGTAGCTGAAGGTAGAGTTTAGAAGGTGTGTGCTATTTTGAGGGCTAAGGCATCTAGGGCACCCGGACCGGATGTCCTGGCTCCTGTCCTGTTGAAAATTAACGCCTGTTTTCATCCATCTTCTTTGCTCACCTCTTTCCTGGCATGAGTCAACAATTTTTCCCATTTATTCAAATGGTCCTACTACCGACCTCAATAATTATAGGCCAATACCGCTCCTAGATGCAGCAAGCAAGCAAAATATTTGTTGTTAGGTTAGGGAAACTTCTACAGCGCTTGTTCACTCTAGTGTATCTTGGCGCTAGAGGGCAATGTACAAACGGTATACAGTCATTTTTTCGAAAACATAGTTTCGAATGACAAAAAGTTTCTAAAATGCATTTTGTAGGTAAAGTTTTTTTTTAACTAAAATGGGTGTTAAGGGGTAAAAAAACGCTTTTTTTATTCAAAACTTTGTCATTCAAAACTATGGCATTCGAAAATATCACTATAAACCGTACAAACCATAACCAAAGCCTGTTAGAACAAGTAGATCTTAACAGCCTTCCTAAAGGCCAAGTGATTGGATAATTTTAGTTTGATAGCTAAAGGCAGCTAATTCCAAAGCAGAGCTGCTGCTATGAAAAAGGCTCGGCCTCGAGTCCCAAACGCCGGAAGGAAGGTACGCAGAGACGGTCAGCCGAGGCAGAAAGCAGACAGCGCGCAGGGGAGTAACCCGTAAACTGTACTCTAATAAATTTGGCACCCTGGTCGTGCAACGCCCGATGCACGATGCATAACGCTTTGAACCTGATGCATTGAGCAACTGGGAGCCAATGAAGTGATCGAAACACCAGTGAAATGTGTGCCCAATAGGGCATACTTCTTGCAACACAAGCTGCTACATTTTGTAGACGCTGCAGCTGACAGATCGACCCATAGTCTGCCAGAAGTAAAGAGAATTACAATAGTCCAGACAGGATAGCACCATAGCTGCCACCACCAGTGGATGAAGGGAGGCAGGAATCATAGGGAGCACTTTCTTTAACATTTTCAAATGAAAGTGACCAGACTGAAAGACAGCTGCTACTTGATTGTCTATAGACAGGGATGCAGACAAAACTACACCCAGGTTTTTCACCTTCTTCACTGGAACCGGGAGAGGACCAAGAGAAGGAGGCCAGAAAGAAGATACCCAAAGTTATGGGTCAGGAGGACAGCCCACCACCAGAAACACAGTCTTGTCTCCGTTCATTTCTAGTCAATTGTGGTTCATCCAGTCTCCCATGGCCGCAAGGCACTCCCAAAAGCACGACGACACCTCAGCCTGATCGAGATCTAGACGGATCAGGATCTGGGTGTCATCGGCATAGGAGTAGCACCTGATGCCGATGGAGCGGATGAGAGACGCAAGTGCCCAGATGTAAATATTAAATAGAATCGGAGACAAGGAGGATCCCTGTGGCATTCCACAACTGAAATGACAGAGGGCAGAAAGAAAAGGGGGCATGACAAGGGTCTGGGTGTGGTCCGCCAGGAAGGAAGTGAACCATGCCAGCACTTGACCAGATATACCCATCTGGGCAAGATGGGACAACAGAATGAGTGGTTGACAGTGTCAAATGCCACTGACAGGTCAAACAAAATCAGGGCACGCACCCCACCTGAGTCTACCAGCCTGGTCATATCGTCCTGGACGGAACCCAAAACACTCTCTGTACCCCTACCAGGCCTGAAACCAGACTGGGCAGGATGCAAAAGGTGAGACGATTCAAGAAAATTAGAGAGTATAGGTGACACCAGGGACTCAAGAAGCTTTATGAGAAAGGGGAGGAGAGAAATAGGGTGAGAATTGGACAGAACAGAGGGGTCCGGTGATGGCTTTTTCAGGAAAGTAATAATCTTTGCATCTTTAAGCTCTGGCGGCACCAGTCCTAACTGGAAAAAGCCATTAATGGCCACAGTGATCGCCGTAATATCATGGGAAATCTTTTTCATGATAGTCAAGGGGACTGCATCCGACGGGGAACACAACTTAATCTTATGAATGGCAGCCAACACCATTTCTTCTGAGAACCTTGGAAAAAACGACCATCTCATGGGACCGACTGGGTCCACAGATTCAGGAGAGTTATTCTCACTAGTAGGAAGAGTGTTCACCAATGTGGATATATTAGTACGAATATTCTCGATCTTGGCGACAAAATATTGTGAGAGAACATCGCACGATTCCTGAGTAGGAATAATATTAGGAATAAGTTTGGCAGATGAGAGGGATCAAACTGCAGAAAACAGAGCCTTGGGTTGACATAATGAAGATTCGATCTTCTTGGTTAAATACAGAGTGTTGGCCGCTTTAATACCTAGCGCATATGCTGCTGAGCAGACTTTATACTGTCCCTTAAAGATAGGATCATAGGCTTTGTGCCATTTGTGCTCAGCTTGTCTCAGCTTGAGCCGTGCAGCCTTCAATAGGTCCGAAAACCAGGGCTCCGATGGCAGTCTGCAGGGTTGGATGAGATGCAGGGGAGCCACCGCATCTGCAGCCGTGTGCAGTTCCTGAGAAAGCAGCGAGAGAGAGACACTGGGAGCCATCTTGCACTTGGTAGTAACCGAGGCAGCTGCACCTTGAGTGTCGGCAGTATGCCACGAACGCTGCCAGATTTTGTCCTCAGGGGTCTTGACCAGAGGTCCAGCTGATTCAAACAAGCAGGATACCAGACAATTATATGTCCACAGCACAGGTTCAGTAGACTGATAAGTCAATACATTTTTTCTAGCCCAAATCAGATCTAGTGTATTATCCAACTTATGCATGGGTCCTATCACATGTTGGTGCAGCTCCAAGTCTGACACACTGTCAAACAAAAGGTTAAGAGCTTGGGGCCTAGGGTGATTACATTTCAAATAAAAATCTCCAAGTACCACCAAGTGTGTACATTGTAATTGGAGATCTGCCAATAGGTCCGTGAAGTGTTATGAAAAATCCCCATGAGGACCGGGAAGACGATAAATAAGCAAGAAATGCCATGTGAGAACAGGTGCGATCACCCATCTGAAAAATAATGAATCCATGGGCAGCCCATAGGGGCAGTTGAGCTGGGTAACATTAAGTTCTGACTTAAAAATGACTGCAATTCCTCCCCCATGCTGGGGTGACCTCTGATCCACCTGGATAATACGATAGTCAGGGAGGATAGCCTGAACAAGGGTGGGCACAGAGTTTGCTTGAAGCTACGTCTCTGTGAGACATTACAGCTGGGTGACGGTCTGATAGCAAATAACGAATTTCGTCAGCATGAGCCAGCAAGGAACGAGTGTTTAGAAGCATCAGAGATAGAGGGGAGATATTTTCTATAGCAGCCGACTGTTGCTGCAGAGAAGATGTTTTATCACCAATAGTACTGTCACTCCAACCAGGCGGGAATACCGTGTGCATGGGGGCAAGCACCTGCAAGGATTTCCTCAAATAGTGCTGGCGTCCATCATCACCGTCCTCAGCACAGACGGGCACAGACGGGCCTGCCTTAAGCGTTCCTTTGGCACACTGACAGCGCATCCGCTGCACCCGTCCGCTGCGTGGGCGACCAGAATGACACATAAATACCAGACTGGAAGGGGAGAGAGGCTCAGACTGCATCCTCACCAAAGACATTGCTACTCTGCGATCTCAATCATTCTGTGGTGTATCTGGGAGTGCTAAACTGCTTCCAGGTGGGCTTTAGTGTGGGAACGGCTCTCAATGCCACAGTTATCGATCATCTGCTGCAATCTGTGAAAAAGAAGTCTGGTTGCTCTATCTATATGACCTTGCTCCATATGATCAGTGCATGTGATAGAGCAATAAGAACCCTTTTATGGAACAAACTTCTGGAATGGTCAGTTCCTCTTACACTGGTTCAACTAATGGCAAACCTACACAAGAACACGACAATCAAGGTCAGTTTGACTAGAGAGGGTTGTGTGTCAGGACCAGTACAGACCTTTGACAGGGCAGTTTTCTGGCACCTAACCTCTTTAATGTGTACCTCAGTGACCTGGAAAAACTTTGGGCGGAGGCAATAACTTTCCCAGTTAATCTGTGTCATGTAAAGTTAAATTCCCTGGCATTTGCTGACGACCTGTTTTTTTCGACAAATCCTCCTTGGGCCTTCAATGAAAGTTAAATGTATTCTTTCAGTACTCCTTTGTGAACAATCTCCTCGTTAATGGAGAAAGTCCAAGGTGGTCAAAAAACACAATAAACAAAATAAAAAAAGAGCTTCGAAGATTTAGGGAACTTGTAGAGCATTGTTGCACCATTACAACAGCAGGAAGTCATCATTTCCATTTCGCAATGCAACAAGAATACAGTTCCCACCAAACCTGAAGTCTCGCAAGATTTTCCTAAAGTCTTCCCATTGTCTTGCAGGACTTAAAAAATGCCAGCTATGTTTATAGGGCTCCTATGTAAAAGCCCTACACATGTACAAGTTGGGGCTTTGCAAGTTGGCATGTGCGCATGAGTGGCTGGTATCGTGAGCAGAGCAGTTTCAGTAGACAAATCAGTGATTATTAATCTCAAGGACTTGTTTTAGGCAGGGACATCTTTGGGGCCCCCCTCCACCAAACCAAACGAATTAAGGGATCAAGAATAATGGTTGCAACCCCACCCCCACCCGTTGCGCTCACAACCTATAGGTTGATATGCTGTCTCGCAACATAATAAGCACGTTTACTCCCTTTAAGTCTCCTTACCTTCTTCATTCTTGCTCTAATCAGAATGATAAACAAGTAGCATTTGAAGACCAACATTAGCAGTCTATGAATAGGTTACTGCTCTAGTGCATACAGGATAATTATTATCAATAACATCCAGGAAGGTGTGCAGCCTGTAGTATTAATGCAGGACCGTATGTAAAAGGTACATATCACCCATAATAGACAGATAACTCACATTAGCTGCCTCACAGAATGCAAAAGTGCTCATGCATGAACAGAGGAGACCAATTGGAGGAAAGGAGAACGCTACACATACCGTAGAATGGATAGTGGATGCAGATTAGAAGCTACCAGAAAGGTGCCTTTATCCAGACAGATTGAGATTAGAAGTGGGATATGGTTTTCAAATAGTGTTGCCATTAGATATCAAAGGAACAAATGCCTGTGGTGTGCGATATAAATATGCACTATTAAAGTGGAAGCAACCCTATAGCCAGTGAAACCATCAATAAGTCTTGTATGAAGATCATACCATGAGAAGGAAATCACTCTGAAGGGCTAACAAGTTTGAAAGGTTTATGGACTGGCAATATAAAATTAAATTAGATGCCCAGGATCACATATTGGTTAAGAGCTGAAGGGGTGAAGCTGGGATTTGTGCCAACACTGCAATTTCTGCATTTGAACACTTTCTTTTCCAGTTCTTACCATTAACTAAAACAATCTCATTTTATAAAAACGGACTTGGAATGAACACAAATCACATTACCAAACATGACCATTTTTAACAAAATATTATAGAAGGGTTCTATGCAAAATGGGAATGGTTCTATCTTCATTCTCTCCATCATCAAGGGAAGTATATAAGTGCCAGCATACCAATCGATGTGATTTAACAAATGTAATCTGGGTTTGTCTTTTGTATTTTAAAGACTTTAAATACTTCCAAAACCATGGCTTGTGACATTTTAATTTATAAACGTGCATAAAAACCTTTGACTTTTACCAAAAAGCTAACCGTTTTTTGTGTCAAACAAGCAGACCTTGAAATATGCATGCCTAAGGCCTGAAACATCTGGTCCGCTCTCTTCTGTCTACCACCCCTTCCCCTGAAATGGTCTACATAAGAAGAAAGATCAAGTGATGGGCTAAACGATGCCAGAAGCATGCAAGAAGGCAAACCTCACAGAAGGCAGCAAAGTAATGTAAGATATATTAGATGATTTGACCAGGATCACTGTATCGTCTGCTGGCAAAGCCAGGATGCAAGCATGAACACTTTTGTTCCACAGTCTAGAATTTGGATACTTATTCACCTCTTGGACTAACAGTTTATGCCATCGTTGGAGGCGATTCTATATGTTTTACAACACCTCATCAGAACAAACTAATTTCTAGACCTTCACCATACGGATGACATGTTAGTTTTTATAGCATTCCCTATCTGGTACAGGTACATTGCTGATACCAGCAGATGTTGTTCTGCAAAACCAAGTACATATGGAGGCAGTTTTATAAGCTTCAGACATAGGAAAAGCTCAGCCAGCCTTGCTGGAATTTGATATTCTAATTTTGCATATGAACACATATCTCTGCATTGGGTGCTCCACACACTGAGCTAACTTCTGAACCATTGTCACACTCAATTTATCAATATGCATTTCACTGTTGCCTTTTGCACATGATCAACATAATTCCCAAAGGAAGGAAAGGATGCTACAGAGTTGTGCCGTAAGGAACAAACAAACTATGTATACCAAAGTGAACACAGAAAGCAATACATGATGAATTGCTCAAGGCAGAATGTACTTGTCAAAACAGAAAGGCAATGGGTTTAAGCACTCAGCAACACCCCTATAAAATATCCTGATGTGTGCTATTTAAGACTGGATAACAATGTAATCTTGCTTCTTCAGATCAGGCAGCATTTTGGGGGGCCCCCTCCAAGGTGGGGTCCCTGGGCAAGTGCCCCTTTTGCCCTCCCATAAAGACGTCTGGTTTTAGGTGGGGTATTCAAGTCGAAGTTTTATCTGGGAACGTTTATTGTTTCTGTAAGTGCCATTTAGGAGTATAATTCGAAACAAAGTAGGACAAATGCTGACACTGGATTTGTGACCTTCTTCAGGGACTTTTGGGATAGACATTAGCATACTTCTGGAGAAACGATTCTACATCCCCCCAAAACCAATAACGTCAACTAATCATCTGAATCTTTTGCATCATTAGAAATAATCAGTCCATAGGCCTTCTGAAAAGCATGCCATACCACGTAAACTGTAACCCATCATAACTGCAGTAAGGCATTAATGAGCAGTTTCATATTGCACAGTCCACTTGTATTTTCCACTTGAAAAAAACACAGATGCCTTCAAAATTAAAACAATTGTAAACATTAAAAAAACTTCAAAATGTGTGTCAGAATTAGACAATTCTGTACAGAATGGTTAAAATCAAGAGAAAGAAAGTCCCCCGAACTCTCAATGTTCCAAAAGTAAAAATGAAGAAAATGCAATTCAGGCACTTGCCTTCTGCTATGGATCAAAGTTCTACTGTGGCAGCTTTGCAGCCCTGCTCCTTGCAAAGTATCGCCTCTAATTCTGAAAACAAACTATCAAAATTAGACTTCTTATATCACACTTTTCGAACTTTCCACAGGTTCCCACAGTTCCCACAGTTCCATGTCCTTTTGAAGACACATTTTTTAACTCTGATTTATTTTTTTGCCTTCTAGCAGCTGCAAAATGGGTTTCAATGCAGTGAACAGTCCGCTGTGAATATTCTGCAGTGAAATCAATAAGTACTTTCCCGCAGCATAATTTGGCTACATTTACCTTATCGAATATAATCTTCCCCCCGGGTTTTATCAGCATGTCTGGCAGACGACTGCCAGACTTGGCTTTTCAAGAATTGTGTTGTGTGAGTAGATTGCACGTGAGCGTACTTTCTGTGAATGCCAGTCTTTAGCTAAAATCCCCCTGCACTTCGCTGCAGTCACACACTATTACATTTCTTTTAGCTTAGTGTGCATTTAAACACAATTACATTCTAACTTCTGTACATGAAAACCCATAATGTACTGGTCGACTTTGAAACATAAAACATGATACTCCGTTTTCAAGAACATGAACATGTACTATATCTGATTATAGGTTAGCTTCAAAAGGCAAAACAACATTATGAAATGAATAGTTTGAGTTTATTCGGCAATAGGGCATAAAAACAATGCATGCAATACAGATATAAAATATAAGAAACATACATTAAAGTTTGTTTAAAAACCTACAAACCCATTCTTAACAACAAGAGAACCATGATTAAAATACTCACTGTGTAGTGAAAGTTCAGTTAAAACAATACAGACATGTAAATATAAAAGTACAATACAGCAGAAAGCATAATTCGCACAGCTTCTTTTGCCATTAATTTGAGTGCAGTTTCTAGATAATTGTCTAAAGGTCCGACAGTTGCAATATTAGGAATCATTTGCAGGTAGCACAATGTGGTTTACCAATATCTGGATACCTGGGGCACAACAGAATACAACTATAATGAGACGTCTTTTCAACTACAATCGCTGTGTTTCAGAAATTAAGATTTAGCACAGCAAGGGATGTGAAGCCTGATGATATTGGAGCGTAGCAGAAGCAATTATTCCCTGATTTTCAGCCTGCTATTCTAAAAATACACAACATATTCATGCTCTCTTGTTTTCACATGTTTCTATAAGAGTTCTGTATACATTGTATGGTTTGTTTGTCTTGTGATCTCCTTTACAATTCAGATCTATGAAACAAGAGTATTTCTTTATTTTAAGTGTTTTATTGGCTAAATATAACACTTTAACACTAAACAAACTATCTAGATAATATACAAATGATCATGAAAACAAAATATCACATTACAATATATAAAAACATCAACATTAGTAAAACCAAGAGATCATTAAAATACAACTATACAGTATCTTCCATGCGTTTAAGAATATTTTGCCAGATATAATAAATAGTACAATTCATGACCACATTTTCACCGGCATAAGTACATCCCCAGTAATGTTTTATCTTGTGAGAGACAATAATTTGAAAATAAATGTATCTCACTGTACAAATAGAGATGGGAAGAGATATGGTAAGTTGGTGGCATTGGAGACTGGGCTTCACCACCGAACCAAACTATGTGATCCTAAGCAAATCATGTAATCACTCAATGCTGGCCTGGCAACATTAGGAGTTCTTGTTGGTGGTTCAGTTCATAGTGTACGCTAGTCAAAGAAGGCCCTATCATGTTTAAATAGACTATAGTTTCCCTCCATATACAATCAGAATATTGACCGTTTATATATTTGAGACCACCTAGTTAATTATTTATCTCACTATTAGTTATTCATCTTGAGAATCCTTCCCCTTTTCAAACGGAAAAGTAAAAGTCATCATATACTACATTGTTTAATAGTACCGTTTGTTTTAGGTGTATCTATATTTCTGAATATACACATATTCTGTCCACCCCCTCTTCCTCTACCTCCTATTGCTCCTCCTCTACCACTCTTCTAACAATCCTGGCCCGTCTGAGGCCGTCTCTCCTCCTCCTTTCTCCTCCTTTCCCCAGTTCACCCTGACAATGTTTCTAGACAAGTCCGATCTATGAAAGTCTCATCAAAGCAGGTTCTCCCCTGCTCATCACGAACAATCAAGGACCACATCAACACCCTTGCTCCAGCCTTGGCCGATTTCTGCGATCACTCCTTTGCCACTGGAGCTTTCCCCTCCCCCTTAAGCACTCTCCTGTGCACCCTCTTCTAAAGAAGCCCTCGGCCGATCCTTCCACTCCAGCTAAATATCGTCCGACCTCCATCACTCCTTTTCTAGGCAAACTCTTGGAAAAGCTGGCCATTTCCCAGCCTAATCTACACACTGAATCTGTTGGTTGCCTCCATGTCCACCAGTCTGCCTTCAAAGCAGCCAGAAGCACAGAAACTACTCGCCTGAACACCCGTGAAGACTTGCACACCAATCTTCACTCTAATCTCCCTTCTGCCCTCATTCTCCTTGATCTATCCCCTGCTTTTGACACAGTCAACCATGCCATTCTGCTCAATCGTCTCCGGGACAGCGTTGGTATTACGGATCAGGCCCTGGCCTGGTTGACCTCCTTTCTCACCGACCAACCCTCCAAGGTCTAACTGGGGTCTTTGCTCTCTTCTATCTCTCTCTCTACTTGTGGTGTTCCCCAGGGGTCTAACCTCTCTCCCTGGCTCTTCAACCACTGCCTGGAACCTCTTGCCCACTTCATCACTACTTTCCACTCCAATTTTCAATATTATGTGGATGACACTCAGCTCTCTTTCAGACTCCCCTCATCCACCTCTGCTTCTTCTCTCATACCAGACTGTCTGCCCGCAATTCAGGAATGGTGTGCCACCAACGATCTGTTCCTTAATGCCAGTAAGCCTGAGATCCATCTCATTGGAACACCCGCTCCCTCCTTTCCTCTGTCTCGCTGGCCGCCCATTCAGTGCCCTCTTCCTGCTCCTTCTTGTGAGGCTAAGAACCTTGGTGTCATCTTTGACTCCACCCTCTCCTTCTCTCTTCACATCTCTGACATCTCTAAGAAGTAAAACTATCAGCTGCACCTCCTCAGAGGTATTCTTCCTTTTCTCACTTTCCCCCAGAAGCTCACTGTCTCCAGATCTCTGGTCCTCTCTAAGCTGGACTATTGCAACAGCCTCTTTCTAAATCTGCCTGCCTCTGCTCTTTGACCTTTACAACTTATCCAGAACAGGACTGCAAGACTTGTCCTAGGCCTCAAGCCAAAGGAACATATCTCTCCAGCTCTGAATTCTCTTCACTGGCTTCGCTGGCTCCCCCTGGCTGCAAGGATCAACCTCAAGACACTCTGCACTGTCCACAAGTCTTTCTCGGGCCTGGGACTGCTCTACCTCCAACTTTGTCTTCTAAACGTCTTCCTTCTCGGCCTCTCAGCTCATCGACCTCCAACTCTCTGAGTGTCAGACGCTTCTCCAAGCAGAGAGTTGGGGGCAGATCTATCTCCTTGCCTGGGGCCTCTCTCGGGAACAGCCTCCCTTCCTCTCTCAAACTTGAGCAGGACCACCTCTAGTTCCGGAAGCAACTCAAGACCTTCCTTTTCACTTTCGCTTTATCTCTTCCTCTCCCCTGCTGATGCTCCTGACTGATCGCTCACTGGTCACCTGGTAACCCTCTGAACTCAAGCCCAGGCTTCTGCATGTCCAGTTGCCCTCGCCCTGCCTCCAGGCTCCCCAGCACTTAAGGGTCTGTATCTGCAACCCTACAGTCCCTTCTCTCTGCACTTATGAGCCACTCTTCCCCACACGTGCGCGATCTGAATAATACAAGGCCTAGTAAGATCATTATTTTGTCCGCCCTTTATTCCTCCTCCTTGTCTTGTCACGTCTAGAAACACTTGTGTACAGGCGTGTTATAAATGCCACATCACATCATATCATATCATATCATATCATATCATTCCCTTTTCTTGATCTGCCTTTACAAACGCAGAGGCTAACCTTTTTTTAGTCCTGTGGGAGCTTTACAGAAATTAGTATCCTCTAAATTTACACATCCAGTCATACCACCTTGCCAGTGCCTGTGTTGCTTTGTTGTAATTGGTTACACAAGGCCTCTTCCGATTTGAGAAAAGAAGCTGACGCCTTGTTTCACAAGTCTTTTATTCTCTCCAATAGGTACAATCAGTTTATATATCAGTACCAGTTTATGGCATGGTTTATGAGTATACATTAAAACATGAATAACATATATCCGCTTTTGAATGAACATAAATGCACTTCACAGGATTTCCATGCTGTGGATTTCTTACCATGGTTGCAAATGACTCTCTTCCGTATGGCTCAGTATGAAGGTGGCATTCATTTCTATGATTGTGCACATTAATACATTTTAATTCTGGCTAAAGGGGCTATATGCTTGTGTTTATATTTGCTGACATCACAAACCTAATATGTTGCTTTAATGTTATTCCATCACACTCATGTAGCTTTGAAGGGATGTTTGAAGATGCTTTTGAAGCCTAGCCCAATCAAAGTATTTTGCAAACCTGATATGTACATGTTCTAATGTTAAAACAATATCATATATTTAGATAGTGTTTTAAGGTAACCATATTCTACCATGCCTTCAATCACAAGATGGCGTGCCTTGTATTCCGGTAAAACTCTGTGTGAGGTGCTGTGTATATTCACAAATTCATAAAAGTCACGATGTTGCTCTTGTTGGTAGCAAGTTAAGCTGCATTTGGTTGATAGGGCCCATGGGTCTTGGTTGGAACCTTCAGGACATGATAATGCTGGGGCCCTGGTAATGCTCTTGAAAGATTCTGCCACAGGCTCCACCAATACTGGGATGGTAGTTGGCCTGCCACTTCGGTGTCGGTGCTGGTGTCTCCGGACCTCCCTTGCTCTTTCATCTCTCATCCTCTCTCTTGCTCATTCCTACTTCCTCATCAATGCCACGCAACCCTTTGCCCTCTTCAAGTTCCCTCTTGGCTTTCTTCTCCACCACCTGTTTGTGACTTCTGCTTTTATATCTACTATTGCATCATTCGGTCTCTCCAGTCAACTTTCCTCAGATACCCCTCTAATAAGCTGATTTCCATCTCCTCTACACTGTTGACCTCATTCAATCCAATTGGCTCTTCTTTGTTCAGATCCAGCAACCCCAGAGCTCTCCCAATCTCTGTCGCTCCTTCTATTTGTTCTAGTTCACCTTCTACTCCTCATTCCTTTTCATCACTGCATAGTCTTTCCCAATCTTCTCCACTATTCCTCTTCCTGCCTGACCCCCTCAAACCCTTTGTTCCTGCTCCACCACCTCCTATCTTCCTCTGCACTCTTTCTTACCTCCACCTCATTCTACTACATCACATTTGATCTCTCCCTCTTTATGCTCTCTGACTTCTTTGCGTTACTCTTCCACCTCCTTGCCTCACTGATTCACCACCTCTCTTGCTCAACCGCCAACCTAGAACTCCCAATCGCCATGTTACAGACTGGGAGTTCTTATATAGGCTAGCCTACAGAGCCCATAATGAAATGACGGTGCTCAGCTTTTCCCCGCCTTGTCGGTGGTTGAATCTGAAGCCTCCGCTGATGCTGCTTTGCACCCATGGTAGGTGGAGAGTTGCAGACCAAGCCCTCATTAGGGCTAGCTGCCATCTTGATTCTCCATTCCTTTCTTTCTTTGTTGCAGGTCAGGCCTGTGACTATTCCGTGAGTGTTTTGGCTCGAGGCTCACAGGTGTGTACAGCTCTGACAACTTCTTTAGTCTAACCAATGCTTTATAATTGCTTTTTAGACATACACTGGACCCGACTCCCGTTGTTCCAGAAATAGGCCCCCAAAAGTATTTTCTATAAACCTTTAGTAATAGTTTAGCATCCTTGAAATAGTGACCCTCGGTGACTGCAGTCACTGGGGTAGAACACACAATTTGCCATGCACTGTGTAGACATAATAATTCACAGAGATTTGGGTAAAATGGAACTATCCCATATACCTGTGTGAGTTATTATTTGGATTATGGTTAAGGGGTTCTTGCTGAGATAAAGTCATGAGGGACATCAGGTGAGTTATTTCCTAAGGGTTTTGTTTCCACGCTGGGATCAGCCAGGTTTTGTTTCCCTGCTTGTTTCAGTCTCATCTCACTGTTTAACAGATGCTAATACTCTTCTGAACTTTTGGGTCCCATGTTTTTACCCAAGTATTCCAACCTTGGGTTCTTTAGTCCATTCCAGGGTCTTGTTCTGCTCTACCCTGGTGTCTAATGGTGTTCAGCTGGCACTGGGAGGCCTGTTGAATTTCATTTACCTCCTGTGGGTCCTGCATCATTGAGCAGGTGGTGGCACTAGGCCTCCATGGCCTCGCCAGCCCCATTACATGGACTACAAAATGTAACCTCATCCTTCCGCTCTCTTGCATGTCCAAAGTTAGCATTTGGGTGAGACAACATTCTGAAATCACTTGTCTACAGTCTGTTTTTGAACCTATGTGAACTTTCCAACTTCACACACTTGTGGCATCCCCACATGTATAAGGCTTGCGGAAACAATTATATGTTGCAACTGTAGCAACAGGTTTGGAATCAGAAAATATCAATGCAGGGGAGACATCCATGAGCATTAATTCCAGCCCATTCCCCGGGAACTTCTATGCATAATTTATTATGTATGGTCTGTTATAGACCGTAAATAGATGCCATGTAAATTCTCATGTTTACAAACGTGAATATCTAAGCTTATATTATGTTGTGGTACCTTTTGGTAAATTGAAATAGTCACTTGAATTTCTGTTAGAACTGCCCTGCGGCTGGTGACAATTATTTCTTTGTCAGGGGAGATAACATTGACTTCAAGGAGGAAGAGACAAGTAGTTGGTAAATGCAGCAGGCTGATTGGGAGGCTATGAACCCAATCGTCTTTATTTGTTTGTGGTACAGTTTATTACCAACTATTCACATATCAAAATAACCAAAGATCAACAATATTATACAACATATATAAAACAAACAGTTTAAAATGAAAATACATAAGCTCATAAAAAAAAAATATAAAAGACCTAATAAATCATTATCCATTTTCATTAAATGTCCATCTCCTAGAAATTAACAAAACCTATGTCAATGCTGTGGTGCGTTGGCCAGTTTGTACTTGAATGCTTGCCGTACCTTAACCATGGCAATGGCTCTGGATACATTACATCCTTATAAACCATTAAACCAGAATAGTTTAGTCTGAATGTCTGATAGACCGATGACCAAATGTGTACAATAACATATTGTAGTGTTTTCCTTACACTTTACACTGCATGTGTTGGTAATATGGTACGTGAGAACTGCACGAGAAGCAAGAGGGAGAAGAGAGGATTCCAGCATGGAATGCAGAGGAGCGACAGTTAGAAGAGGCAGAGGAAGAGAGGTGAAGTTTGCAGTTCATGTCCCCTGTAAAGTGATAACTACTCATAAAACAGTTATATGTAATCTTATTATACTACAATAAATATACATTATATTTCCCTTAATTGTATGACCCCATTACTTCAGTGGCGACGAGGTCTGAAGAACCCATGGTGGCCGTTGAGAGGGATCTCTGGCCGTAATCGAGCCACTCACAATCGCCAGGGCTTGCACAGTCGCTCGCTACCCCGTCTCCAGTTTCCGCATTGTATTTGCAGTTATCCACGCCCCGTTTTCCCAGAGCTGTACCTCATCCGTCCTTCCTCATAGACTATATGCCCATTGGCTGCCAACCCAACCATACAGTGGAACTGAGGAAATTGTTAAAGATGAACAAGAAATTTGTGTGGAACAAAAGATGTGAAAAATAATTTCATTTCATTAAAGAAGCGTTAGCCAGAGCTCCGGCACTTGTTTGGAGTCATCATGCAGTTTGATCTGGTGATAGGCGGCCATGAGATCCAGTGTACAGAAACCAAATGGTAGTGAAGAGACCTGGAATCAAGAGGTCAGATAAAAGTGAGATGACCAGATTGTCCATGCCAGGAGGAGAATGCCAAAACAAAGGACAGTTTCCCCAGGATGACAGAGGAAGAACCAGACAGAGGGCATGCTCGAGATGCGGTAGCCCAAATCATTGGGCGAATAACAAGGAATGTTTAGCCCTTAAAATTATTTGCAGGAGATGTGGTGGCAAAGGACATATGGCCAAATGTTGTAGAACCAATCAAAATGAAGATCATACCTCGAACTGGATTGGTGATGATGATGGAGAAGAGGAGTGTGTGTTCATGGTCTCTGACGGAGACACATATAACAAAAGTCCCAGAGCAAAGATCACTGTGAATGGCTTTCCTATAGTTATGATGGTCGACTCAGGGGCCAAATATACACTTATTCCAGAGGAAATGTGGAGGTCATGTGGACCAGAATACCTACATGAAGTAGATGTTAAACCCAAAGCCTATGGTGGAGCCAGGATAGATCTAATCGAATGGTTTACCGCCAAAATAGAATTTAAGGACAGGCAGGCATGTGGCCGCATTTATGTTTCAAGGAGAGGGGAGACAGCTTTACTTAGTTGGACCCACCAGAAACTGTTGAAGGTACGATTAGACCCAAATGCCAATGATACAGTCTATCAAGTTGACGGAACCAATATGGAGAATATCCAGAAAATCAAGGATGAAGTATTCAAAAGTGATGTGATAGGATGTGTAAAAGGATTCTCACATCGCATATTACTCAAGTCGGGCTCTAAGCCAATAGCCCAGAAACTTAGGAACGTACCATTGGCTCTCAGGACTGAAGTCAAAGAAGAACTACACAAGTTAGAAAGACAAAGCATTATTGAGAGGGTTGAAGCTGCAGAGTAGGTTTCCCCGATGGTTATAGTAAGAAAATCAACAAGAAAAGTCTGTTTGTGTGTCGATATGAGATAATTGAACAAGTGTGTAATTCCAGATAGGCACCCGTTGCCTAACATACAAGAACTAGTATCCACATTAGGACCTGCAAATGTTTTCTCCACACTGGATCTCACGGCCGCCTATCACCAGATCAAACTACATGATGACTCCAAACAATTGACAGCTTTCATCACACCAGAAGGTCTTTACCAATTCCAAAGGATGCCTTTTGGTCTAATTTCTGCAGCATCAGCTTTTCAGAGAGTTATGCAGAATATCCTGGGAGATATGGAAGGAGTTGTATTCTTCCAGTACGATGTATTGGTTTATGCAAATGATCAGAATGAACATAATGAGAGGTTGAATATGGTATTACGGAAACTACACCAGGCGGGAATGGTTTTGAGCAAAGAAAAATCAAAAATAGACACGAAAGAAATTGAATACTTAGGACACGTAATATCTGGAGAAGGAATCAAACCAAAGAAAGATTTAACTAATTCCATCACATCTATGACTGTACCGAATAACAAAGAACAACTCAGAACATTTCTTGAAATGGCAGAATATTATGCTAAATTTATGGAAAAATGTTCTGACCATACAGTGGAACTGAGGAAATTGTTAAAGATGAACAAGAAATTTGTGTGGAACAAAAGATGTGAAAAATAATGTCATTTCATTAAAGAAGGGTTAGCCAGAGCTCCGGCACTTCAAAGTTTTGTAAGAGGTAGAAAAACTATAGTTACAACGGACGCAAGTGAAGTGGGACTTGTTGCAACTTTATCGCAATACCATAACAGACAAGAAATGGTTATTGCATTTGCATCTAGACTCTTAAAAGGAGCAGAAAAGAACTAGGCCACCAGCGAGAAGGAAGCCCTAGCAATTAAATGGGCTACTAAAAAATTTAAGAGTTTTGTGTGGGGAGTGGAGTTCAGTATACATACAGACCATAAGCCATTAGTGGACATTTTTAGTACCAAAGGTCTTGACAAGATTTCTTGTCAAATCAGGCGATGGGTGTCCAGATTACAAGAATTCAATTTCAAGGTTTCAAACATTCCTGGATCAAAGAATACCACAGCAGACTGTCTTTCACGTCTCACAGGTGTAGATGAGATGGATAGTGATTCAGAAGATCTAGAAACTGTTTGTATGGTATTAAATCAAGCCATATCTGAACAGGAGTGGAATGATGAAATGGAGAAAGATAAAACATTACAAGAATTAGTAAAGATTGTTAAAGAAGGAAGGTGGAGGAAGAATGAAGTGTTTCGCACGGAACTTAAAGCATTCTGGGATGTACGAAATGATCTATACTTACAGAGCGGATATCTCATGAAAGATGATAAGATGATACCTCCGACTAAGCTCAGAGAGAAGATTATGCAGATGGGTCATGAAGGCCATCAAGGAATTGTGAAGACCAAGAGAAGGATAAGAAACTCCTATTTGTGGCCTGGAGTTGATCGCCAGATTGAAGACCAGATCAAGAAGTGTATCCTTTGCTCCAAAAGTGATCAAATATGTATGGGTGCTAGTTATCCAATGGTGATGAGAAATATTCCTGATAGTCCGTGGTGTGTGATTGCTTTGGATGTGATTGGCCCAATATGGAGTGGTGGATGTTCAACGTATGGTTTAGTGGTCATTGACATGCTAACCAGATGGGTTGAGATTAAGTTCTTGCCACAGGTTACTACACATAAAGTTATTGAGTTTCTAGAAGAACTATGTGAGAGAGAAAGGTATCCCCAAGAAATCTTAACAGATAATGGTTCACAGTTTGTATCCAAAATGATGGAAAAATATTTGAGTGAAAGGGCCATTAATCATAGACTTAGTGCAATATACCACCCACAAACAAATGGTATTGTGGAATGATTTAACAGGGTGATTAAGGATGCCATCAAACTAGCATGGAAGAGTGGAAAAGAGTTGTTAAAGAAACTCTCTTAGCTCACAGATTCACACCTCACAGCACCACCGGCGTATCCCCTTTTGAGCTGAGTAGGGCCAGAAAAGCTAATACAAAACTTTTCCCAGGATGGATGAGTGCTGTAGCGGGAAATGTGGTTAATCTAGATGGTGTGAGAGAAAGTGTTGAACAAAGACAAATGAATAATAAGAGGCTGCATGACAGCAAGTCTTTCAGGAGAAGACCTGAGCCTCGTGTAGGTTGTCTAGTGAGAATGAAACTTCCAATAACTCTGAGGCAAGATAGATGTCAGTGGTCCAAACCAGTTAGAGTGTTAGAGGTATTTTCACATGCAGTAAAAACCCAAGATGGTAGGGTGTGGAATAACGAGAGGGTTATGGTCCTGAAAGATGAGTGTTTGGAAAACTATCCTGATGATGTAGTTGAGGAGAGCAGAGAGAGAAGTGTTGTGGTTGAGGAGAGCAGAGAGAGAACCAGAGAATATTGTGGAGTATCTTCCTTGGCAATTCCTTCAGATTATCATCCGGAAGAAACCAGGAGGAAGTCTAAAACTGGAAGACACTGCAGGCGACCGAGACATCTTTCAGACTATGTTATTTGAATAATTTAAATTTGTTTATAAGGAAAGGGGGTGTGTAGTGTTTTCCTTACACTTTACACTGCACGTGTTGGTAATACGGCACGTGAGAACTGCACGAGAAGCGAGAGGGAGAAGAGAGGATTCCAGCGTGGAATGCGGAGGAACCACAGTTAGAAGAGGAAGAGGAAGAGAGGAGACGTGTGCAGTTCATGTCCCCTGTATAGTGATAAGTACTCATAAAACAGTTATATGTAATCTTATTATACTACAATAAATATACATTATATTTCCCTTAATTGTATGACCCCATTACTTCACATATATAGTGCATTATCATAGATTTACAAGACTTCAGTGCATGCCTGAGCATTTCAATCAGCACATCACAATCACCACATAGGCTGTTTAGTCTCATTCACCTAAACGTTCTGCTCATATAGGGACAGGGGAACTGATAGCTATATGTCTGGGCCTTCCATTAAGGAAAATATATTCTAGCAAAAGCGCATAGAGACCTTAATCTGCCCACATGGTTGTGATTTTGGGCAGAGTCCAATTCCAGAGATTTATTTTTAAACAAACCTAATAATATACCCCAAACCCACGCTCCAATCTGGGACCCACGCAATCTTTGCAAAGAATCTTTTGTTAATGGTTATAATCTCAATTAGGGAGCAGCTAGTCCCCTTAAGAATCGACAGCACATTTATGCCATTGGCACACACTATCATTATGAAGAGATTGTTGTAGCTGAATAGAATGTGGAATGTTTGGTGAGTAGAACTTGGGAAGGAATGGAATGGGAAGGGGGCAGTTAAGATATGGAATAAAAGGAGTTCAGACATGCAGGCTGTCTCCTGTCATTATTTAATGGAAATGTGGTGACTGTGATTTTGTTACAGGGCACACAACAGAGATAACCCCTGTTCATGATCACCACTGTGCTCAGAGCTGTTAGCCCTATCTCCAATCTGATGGCCTGTACATGGGCTGCATCTGAGAGATCCAAAATACATTGCCAAATATAGCCCTCCAGAGTGTTAGCCCACAGCTCACAGTCTTAATACATGGCAATGCCTATTAGGCTGAAGCGTGCCTCTCTATATTCACAATTGTTTTTATGGATAGCATAATCGCCACTGCCTTGGTGTGGCATTTAAAAAAAAGCAAAGTTACTCTGGAATGGCACTCAACCTCTTACTCCAGATTCAAATTATTACAAACCTATGCAAATTGCCTCTAGTGGTCACAATGGAGTTATGCTCCCATTACTGTTCCCAAATCTCATACATTTTGATTTTCCAAAATTGATGACCAGGTTATTTTACTTTGCATATTCAAAAACAGCTCTCGCACTTCTGCAGATGCCGACGAAAGTTGTATCGAAAACATTGTTAAGTTATCAGCATAAGTAACAAACGAGAACTTGGTGTCACCCAGTTTTGGTGGAAAATTGTGGGTCTTCAACAAACACTCACCAATATCAGATAGGAAGAAATGAGTCATGTAGATGAGGCTAGTTATCTAAACAAAATTGTAAGGGTCTCCTCCCAAAGTAGATTTTACTCAAGTCAGAGATTACACCTTCATTACCACTTAGTCACTCTTGTCTATGTATGTCTCACTGCAGTGCTCATCACTTTCTACCTCTATATTTAGTCCTGCCACCTTACAGAGTCTGGTCACTGTTTCTTAATCAGCAGTTGTGCTCTTCAATGTCATTTAGTATTGTTAATGTGAGTGTGGTTTCTTACTAATGGCACAATTCATGTGTTGGTGTCTCTGTAACCTTGGAGTTATGTTGCAGCTCATTCATCCACCATCCATAGCATAGGTAGCGTTGCACTGCTTGGTCCAGCCCATTATCAGGCAAGGATACACTAGATTGGGGTAAATATCATAAATCAAAAGAAGGAGCAAAGTTCCTTTGGAAAGATACCCAACCTCTGCCTTGGCCCCATTTCAGATCATATTTCACAAGTAGCGGTTATCACTTACTGTTTGATTGTTGTTGTGACTTACACACCATTTAATACCCTCATATTTACATTTGTCTTACCATGTGGACAATCCTACTGGGGTTTTCAAGATGATGGATGTATAACAAAATCTTTCATCTTTATGTAAGTGTGCCATGTACAAATCAGAGTGAAAAGAACCTTACATCTTCAGCGTGTTCTACAATTGGTCCACTGCCAATTCTCACTGCTGTTTTTTTATTTAACAAACATTTATAAGGTGCACTATACATTTGACCTTAAAACATTAGTCTCTTAAGTTTCAATAGGGTTCCTTTAGAACAGGTATGAATACATATGTGAAATGTGGTTGCATGTTGACTAAAGGTAAGAGTAACCCCTCAGTTAGGCAATATTCAAAGCACCATTAGTAGTCTCTTGAAGATCGTAAAGCTTAGCATCATTGTAAATCTTCCTAATGCACAGTCTACACACATTCTTCATTAACATTTTATTATTTGAGGGAGTCAGTTGATCTTTTTAAGTTATTAAAATGATAAGTGCAGCTGATTATCCTGCCTGTGCTGATTAGACAAATCATAATATCGTGTAGTTGATAAATATGCACCTATATCTAAAAATTACCCTTAACTATACAGGTATATTCAATTAAGTTAGTTCAATAGAATGGGGAAGATGTGCAGTATACAATACTCTCAACCAGCATACCTTTGCTCTAGCATCTCAAATCATAATCTGAAGTAACACTTATAAACTGAGTTAATGACATTTCTAAATACAAAGTTGTATTTCAAAATAGGGGGTTATTCCATTCAAAGTTAAATGATGATTCACAATTTCAAATATGTTTCATAATGCATTATAACAGTACTACAGTATAAAAAACGATGTATCTAACTAACCCACGCTGGGATCAGCGATAAGGAGCTGTTTTTTCAATGTTACTATCAATTAAAATGGTACAGTACATTGTGTGAAAATTCTTCAGATATACTTTATAGAAAACGTGTCAATCCCGTTCAAAAACAGAAGAACAAATGCTTCCGAAACACCTTATATTATGTGAAAAAGATATTCATGAAAAATAAATAAATATATATATTTTGGAAGAGATGTGAAAATATAAGAAAACAGAGGACAACATGAACATTTACTATTAGAAAAACATTATTGATAACAAAGGCTTGCAATCCAAGTCATACCTGTGCTGTGTATTTTTAGTATTATCCATATTTAGGGTATGAGATGTCTAAGTGTAATTCCCAGCATTGTAGTGTTTAACATGGCCAGCTAGTGTAATGCAATTGATATATTCGGGCAATAAGTAGGATTCACAATTAAATGCAGATAATAACGTTGTTTTTGGATTTCTGCACTTTACCTCAGGCCTTATCTTTGTTTTGGTACTTGCAAGTACATTGAGTAAACCAAGTCTCTGACTGTATTCCTACAGCCTAGGATGTAATCCAAGTGTTCCTGTTTGTTATTATAAACAAATAGTAATTGTTCTAGTAAATAAAAAACAATAAGTAAGGGAATACTCTAAAGGTCAATGCTTCCGGCACTGCATTAGCCATAGTGCAATAGAATGCAGCTGACAACTGGGTGAAAGGTCGAGGCTTCTTATTGCCGACCTTGCTTCAACATAAACATGCTTTTTGCTTGTCTGAAAGATGCTGAACACTAATAATGCGGAAATCATTTAACCAGTGTTTTGCTTATGTGAAAGATGCTGATCAATGATAATGGGGTGATGATCTAGCTTTTAGCTTCTGGGCTAGTAAAGGGAGTTGACAGCTTATTCTCAGATATTATAAAAGGGCTGACTTGGGAAGAAAGAGCAGGAGATTAGCTGTTCTGACTGGGCTGGCAGACCAAGACAGAAGTCCGACTGAAAGCTGTGAGGACATTCCACAAAGGAGCACTGGGGCCATTATCCTCTATGGAGAAGTGAGGGGTCAGAGTCCCTCCCTTTTCCTTGCTTGATTTTAAAGAAACTAAATAGGATATTTGGCTTTTTTGAGGCTTTTGTGTCCCCATAGGTCTATGGCTATTTGCTTTTGAGAAAAACTACTATTTTCAATGGGAGCTGCATGGGGATTAAACCCTTACCCATAGCAATAAGCTCACCACCTTTTCCCAATTGACTATTTTTGACTAACAACATGGGCATTTCCAATTGACACTGTATCCTTTGTTGTTTTTTTTCTTTTTTGCCAAAGGAGACCATGGTGATTCTGATAGGTAATATTTTATGTTTTTTCCAATTGGCCCGGATAATTGTAGAATTTTTCATGGATTGGGCAGACCGCTCCAGACATCTAGTCCTCCCCATTCCTCATGCCCGACCTTCTACAGATAGTAAGTATGAGAGCTTTCACCCATCGCTGATATCACATTGAGAACGGTAGTGAGGTACTGAAAACGGCAGGTGCTTCTATGAAAATTTCCTAGCAATCTTTGATGAGGTTGCCTAGCGAGGTCTGGTGAGGCAGTTAGTTATTTTAAGGTTGCTATGATGTCCTTGAGAAGGTTGATTAGTCTTGAATAGACTTAGAGTAAATGACAGTAATTGCTGAATACTCATTAATAGCTTTTTGCATATTAAGTGTGTTGTGTATAGTGACAATAATGGCAGGAATGTTACTTATTTCTCGTAATTCTCATTTCTCATAATTAAAAGATAGTACATTATACATGAGAGTGTAATAAGCATTCATTGAGCAATCATTACTAAGAATTTTGTTGGAAGCGTTTAAACATGAACATTATGGGCCTCATCACGAGTTGGGTGGTATTCCGGGGGGATACTGCCCAACTGTATTTGCATTACCGCCCACCCACCCAGCGGTATTACCGCTGGATCACGGGTTGGGTGGTAAACGTAACTCCCCATTCCCCATTGAGTCCATTGGGCCCAATGGGGAATTTTTGGCGCAATTAGCACGCGCTAATTGTGCCCAAAATGGGTGTTAAGTCGCTGCATTTATTCCAAGCTTGGAGCTGGGGGTAAATGCTGCCGGACTCGTGATTGGAAAGACCCTTTAATGCAGCGGTAATTTTATTACCGCTGCATTTAAGGACTACTGCCCAACTCGTGATAAGGCCCTATTTGTGGGGCATCTATTTTAAATGATTTGCATTGATATGTTATACCTGGTGCATGTTTAATACACATACAAACGGTTACTGGAAGGTTTGAGCAGTGAACCATCATTAAAATATATGTGACATTAGAAACCCCCTCCTGTGCCGACGACTAGGGGCAGCCACCCACTGCAGTGGGTTGATTGCCTGCTCTGTTTACTGCGGCACAGTCACAGGTATATGCTTTTCCCTCACTTTATTCCTACCACAGCCCCTGCTGAGGAGGTCTCTTTCACTCCCCTCAGGAAGGAGGTAGTGGTGACAACATTCATGTCACCTGGTGTTGCTATGGTCATTGATATGTGCCCACAATTATTAAACCCACACACTATTTGATATCGAACAAGGGCTATCCCTGAATGCACAGGTCAGACCTATGAAGGCTACACGGATTCACTGCGTTTAACCTGCACATCTTCACTTCAGTAAATGAGATGAATGGATAGATGCATCAGTGTGTTGCACACCATAGGGCCATTGAAACCGAAGAGTTGGGAAAAGGGTTAGGTTAGAGTAGCTCGTTAGGAGAGCATATGGATTGGCCATTGAGAAGTTTAGTCTCTCCACTCCCACTGCCTCGCTTGATGCAAACGGTATGGCGCTCTGCCTCCGGCTGTTTTAATCTTTATCTGATTTGGTTTCATAGCGCTGCACACTTTTTGTTCCTTTCAGGCTCCAGGCTTTCACCTGGGCTGTGGCACATGGCTACTCCCCATGCACTGTATATTTTCAATTCTTCATTTTCATTATTTATTTTTATTTATACTTGTTTCCTTGCATTGCCAGGCCCCTGGCTGAGAGTGACTGGTCTCAGGGCACTCTGAAGCTCGGCTATGTTATTTCAGCATTTTACTTTCTCACTACATTCACAGACTAACTGGAGCCTGTTGTCGCTGCTCATTAGGAGAGCATGAGGATTGGCTGAGCCAATACTCTGTGTTGTTATTTTGGCTGGACGCACCGACTGTGCAGCCGTTGGGCGCAGCGGGAGCATGTCTCCCACAAAGAAGTAGCGCCAAAGTTAAGCCTGTCCATGCCCATCTGCTCTAAAGACGGGCCTACACGGACTGATGTTATACAGCTTGCCCAGTCAAAACTAGATTCCTGAAGGACTTTAATTTAGCTGACTTGAAGTCGGATATCAGCAATAATTTGACTACCCAGGCTCTGAACTTGCTCATGCTGAATACTCGCTCCCTCATGGCGCACTCTGCTTCTATATATGCGATCTCTTGGAAGAGCCTTCTCCCGACCTGCTCTGCCTTATAGAGACTTGGCTTTCCGAAGCCTCAGCTCTGACAGTCATCGCTGCTCTCCCAACTGATTATAATATCATTCAGCTTGTTAGGGAAGCCCTTCACCCTGGAGGAGCAGTCGCTATGATTTTTAAATCATCACTAACTTTATCTCCTATTGTAGTGCAAACATTTCAAACAGCAGTAACATAGACGCAGGACAAGTAGGCACGCCAACCTCTCACTCCTGGTCGTGTTTCCTGGAGTTTTCCACTGAGGAAGTTGCTCGGGCGATTCTCCAACTGAAATCTGCTGACCCCTCAGATCCTATCTCAGTGGGCGTTCTGAAGGGCACCTGGGTAACCACTGCAGTCAATGGCTCCTCCAAACAGAGTAGAATTCCTCCTGACCTCAAATAAGCGTTTGTCTTCCACCTCTTAAAAAAGCCTTCACTCTATCCTCTGGTTCTCGGCAACTAAGGGCCAATTCCTTTGTCCCCCTGTATCTTGAAACTGCTGAAATATTTGGTTGCACCTCTTCTTTCTTCTTTCTTGGAACACTCTTCTGGCCTTGATCCTTTTCAGTCAGGATTCCACCCAGGGCGGGTACAGAGAGTGTCCTGGTATCATTGCTGATGATCTAACCATGCTAGTCAACCAAGGGAGTGTGGGAGGCCTGATATTGCTCAATGTATCAGCGCCTTTCGAGATGGTTGACCACGCTATCCTCCTGTGTCAACTGGCAGGGGTGGGCTTCTCAGGGAACGTCTTGGACTGGTTTACCTCCTGTTTGTCTGATTGGGGCCAGTCACTTTCCCTTCCTCCTTTAATTTCCACATTTCACTCTCCCCCAAGGCTCTGCTCTGTCCCCAAAGCTTTTCAACATGTATGTTCAGCTGCTGGTTGCGCTCATCTGCTCTCGCAGCTTCAGAAGCTACGCGTATGCTGACGACCGAGAGATTCTGGTCCGATTAGATCTTGGCCAGACTGAGGTGTTGATGCGCATGTGCGAGTATCTGTCAGCTGTGAAGAGGGTGGATAGATCGTAACTGGCTCAAGCTGAATGGGGATAAGACAGAGGTTCTGGTGGTGGGTTCTTCTCCTAAAGCCACTTCTTGGGCTCCTTCTTTCTGGCTTGGGTGATGCCCCTGTCCGGGTCTCCACAGTCAAGAACTAGGGTGTCTATCTCTCTTCCTTCCTGTCAATGTCCGCGCAGGTGAGTGCGGTCTGCAAGATAGCCTTCTATTCCCTGAAGGTACTCCATAAAATATGATCATTTCTTTCGGCGTCTCTATGCCCCCAGGTAGTGTCCTCCCTGATCACCAGCTGCATTGATTATTGCAATGGGCTGTAGGGTCTTGTCCAGAGACTGGAGCACTTGCTGAACACGGCGGCAAGGGTTACCACTGGCTCTACTTATGGAGACTATATCAGCCCTGTCCTCTGCTCCATCCACTGGTTACCTGTAGCTGAGAGGATTACAGTTAAGGCATTCTGCCTAATGCACTGGGCATATTACCATGAGGGGGCAGAGTATTTGCAGGAAAAATTCTCACACTATACCCCAGACAGGGCTCTTCGATCTAAGTCAGCCAATTTGGTTGTCATCCCTAAATGCCAGCTGACACGGGTGCGTGGTCGGCCTTCTCCATTGCTGCTGGAAATCTCTGGCATGATCGCCTGGCTGCCTTGTGGAGTGTGGAGAATTGTCTACAATGCTGTCACTGTCTTAAAATTCTCCTTTTTAGCCCAGCCTTGTTCGATGTCCTGAGTATCCTAACACCAAGATGCCCTTGGGTGTACGTGCGCTCTATAAGAGTGGTTAACATAACATAACATAGCCATAGAGGACAGAGGGTCACAGAGAAGGGTTTTGCCATCTGGTGGCCTCTCTTGATGTCTGTCTTCATACAGAAACAAAACTCACTGCGTATGATGCAAGAATGCAAAGGTTACTCTCACAGTGACAGGATATTGACCCTTTCCTCAGGCTTGCTTTTGGTCAATTTCATGTGTTTTTTTACCTTATTAAGGAAGGTGTCTCCCACTCTTTCCTTGATTCTTTGCTTGACACCAAGAAGACATACCTGGCACCCTGTTGGGAGTACAGTCCCTTTCAAAGTAAAAGTACTAGGCCATAGAGATAGAGAGAAAAAGTTCATTGGATGGAGCACACGACTAACATTAGACTTAAATCATTGAATCCCATGTGGCTATGCATTTTGCTGAGTTTCATCACACAGTGGCCCAAATGAAGCTGGTTGTATTTGAAGTTGTAAACTTACCACCACATGGCAGTGACTTAAATAGTTTATTGTCTCAAAAATACATTTTTGGGATTTAATTAAATGTCTTCCCTGGCTCAGAAGGGTATGAATTCAGAAATTGATTTTGGCTACTTTTTCTAGAAAATGCACATGATCCTGATGATATTCTGGTAATTGAGAGTTTTGCAATATCTACATTCCTTGGACGGGTGTGACCCACTTTCAGTTATTTGATTGCATTTTACATAATATCATGTTAGCTGTAGTTTGAGCAATGTTTATTAGAGACTAGGAATGTACTTGTCTTTCAAGATTTAACCACCTCTCTTAGTCGGGATGATCTATTTTGGTGTAGGCAATGGGTGAATGAAGAACACATACTTACAGCTATACTTTCTTCATCTATCTATTTATCTATGGCAAAGGATTTACACCTTCCTGGAGATGGCATTTATTGTTGGATTTATATGCACATAAAAACCAGAATAGATATACAAGATATTCCATGCCTTACTCATTACTAGATACTTGGAGACTGATTACCTTAATTTAACTAGACTATATCCAGCATTATTTATAGGTATTCTGCAATAGTCTACTTCCAGGATAGTGAACAAATAAAGTCCTTTTTGGTTCCTGGAATTGACATGCTAGTGTCCGGCAATCCACACACCATGTGGTACGGCTTCCAATATACAAGTATTAAGTTTTGTGTGAAATGGTAGAGCCTCCACTACCAGAGGACACCTGTATGCTGCCTGTCAGGTAAGGGAGGATGAATCTAGTTGAAGAACAATTTGCAGCTTCTGAGTTTATTTAAGGTAGTGATTGATACTTTGTTACATGAATAGATGGATTTGTAGATGATGACATAGAAATTCTTCGAAGTCAGCGGCTGTTTTGGAAGCAGTGTTTACGATCTTTGAGGTACCTTCTTAATTTGCTACATGGTTGACTGTTTAAGTGATGAGTCTTCTTAACTAGATAGCTAACTAGAGACTTTCTTTTTGCTTAAATAGTGTATTGATTGCATTCCTACGAACTAATGTGCTTCTAGATATTGCTACACAACTATTCTGATATGAGTGATTATTTGGACATAGCTCCGGAGAACTCAGAGGTACTTTTCAACCTTGTTATGTGGTGGTTTGTTGAATAGATTAGGAGAATTACTGAGTAGTCGCTCCAATAGAGGTTCCCTTTTCTTTAAACAGCAAGTGATAAGGATTCTGATCTTATAAATATCGATGTACATTTGGAGTACGACTCCTTCACTGGGCTTGGAGCAAGTTTTGCCTTTGCATCATTAATCGGAGGATATCTCCTTTTGGCAGGTTTGTCTTGAATATTCATTATATATTGACCTCTTAAAAATGACCAGTGTACTTTTATGATTTGTTGATAATCTCCTTAGTGTCCATTTATTGAGAGAACCCTCGACATTAGAGAGTCTGTCTTTCTGACAAAGTGATTACCTTGGAATATGCTTAGGTTATCGTGTTGTTATGATATTGCAGATCTCCATAGGATTTCGAATTTTGTTATTTAAATTTTGTGAAAATCATGAACTCACTGTTAGGAGACTTTAGTTAGCATTAGAACAGATTATTTTAAATTAACTGATATTAATGTTTTTATTTCAATTTCTGATTTAATATTGGTTGTATTTTGAACATTGATAATGTGATTTGTATTTTGAAGCTTTTATACACAAAAAATGTCTACACACAAAAAAATATTACTATGTATTTATTTCTGCACTGAATAATATCCGTCACTTTGGGAATGTTTGTATATTTGTTTTGAATTTTGTGTGAAGAGGTGCGTGTCTGAAACCTGAGTTTGACTGGGAAGTTGTTTATTTTGATTACTAGTGGCATTTTGGGCAGTGAGCCACTGGGTGTGGGCACTGATTCTTTCTAAGAAACACCATTCTTAGCAACATTATATTTATTTTCAAACTTAAAAAAGAAACAATTGAATTTCTGAGTGCAACCCTATATACATATTTCTCGGAACTACAATTCAGACCATGGATACATGGCAGGCAGCGTTTACTCTATGTGCACTGCACAGTGCAAATAAAGAAATGCAAAGAGGCTTCTGCCACCTCTTTATGCTATTCATTTGCACTTCACAGTGCAATTGACGCAAATTGCACTGAAGGGACCTGTTTTCTGGACAGTTAAAGGGTGTTCATTAAGACTGTTGTGGCACAAGGGCCATTCTCCCTCCCACCTTGCCACAGCGTTCCTCTCTAGCCTAGGTGTCCCTAATTGTGGTTAGTGCTAATAATTGTTGACCCCTATTGTGCAGGTTCTGGCTTAGACTAGTGATAGCTCCCTAAACGCAGGCTCATAGACTCCTTCAGTGATTTCCTAACTGTCCCTACCATCACCAAATTGTAGTATTCTGGTGTTTGGGATTGTGCAATGCAAATGCTCTCTAGGATTCAACTAGTTTCACTCATGTCCACCTTACCCTTCTACTCTACCTACTTCCTCACCCCTGACTCCACCCCACCAAACTTCTGTCCCTCAATGTACCACTCCTCCGGTCTCCTTTGATGTTAACTCTTACTTCTCCCATTTCTACTCCTCCCACTCTACTACTACTACTCCCCCACTACTACTCATCCTCCCACACTCCTCTTACTCCTTCTTCCCACACCACCACTACTACTACTCCCACACTACTACTATTCTTCCTCACCCACTATTATACATTCACTCACACTTCTCTTATTCCCCTTCTGCATACGACTACTACTCCCACACTCCTCCTCCTCATTCCACACTCCTACTGCTCCTCCTCCCACCCTACTACCTCTCCCACACCACTACTCAGCCACCCTTCTTCCACCCTGTCCAAACCTTCTCACACTCACAATGTACACCACCCGCTCTACACACTTATCTCGCACCACATACCAAACCTCCTCCAAAACTCTTCTCCACAAGATGCTGCACCCTCTTTCTTCTTCTCATCTCTTGGTCGGCATACACCTCCAACTTTCATTGCACACTATTATGTCCCTATTCATTTGGCTGGGGCACCTTTTCATCAGATGTCATGCCCACCCCATGATTTTCAGCAAAGTTACTCCACTGCCTCCACCTTTGACCTCTCCTGATACACCCACACTCCCTATTTCCTGTACTCTGCTTCAGTAGCCCTCTCTCTGTGCGTGTTCACCATTCATCCCTATCCAAACTGTTTCTCTCTTTCTCCTCCCATGGTGTGTATGTGCATAGAAAGGCTTTAAAATGAGGGTTTGCCCCATTAATTTTCTCTGTGTGGCCGCACCACTTGGTAGACTTGGTGTTGTTGGAAGTACTTATTACAGTTTGTGGTTGCGTCCTTTCCGTCAGTGACTGTCTTGGTAGGTTTGGGGAATTTGCCCCATTTTAGTTTGTAGTGGTCTACTGGATGTCTCTCCCAATTGCAGGATTACCGGTGTGCTTTGCTAGTCCCGCTGTGCAGATTTCCGCTCTGAGATGGTGCCCGGCTACAGCTGGCATCTCTCTCTCTGCTTGGTCATGCTGCAACGATGAGCAGGTCCCAGCAAAGCTGAAGCAGATTTTGGAGCTTAGTTTGTGTGGATGATAGTTCTTGAAATCACTGGCTCTCACATCCGGGGCAGTATCTACAAATGAGGGAACACCTTGACAGTTCTACAAAGAAACAGACTGGCATAAAAAGGGGAAACTGGAATTGGGGCGCTCTTCTCTGCCACCGTTCATCTCAGGGGTAGGACTGGCATTTGATTCCTCTGTGATAGGCCTCCAATCCATGACTAAGAGGGGTTCCTATCCCCCGTTTGACAAAGCTGTTATTGGCCTTGTCACACAAACTGGTAGAAACTACCAAAGAGGCCATTGCCGCTGCATTTGTACAAGGGCTTCTGCTCAAGTTGCAACATAAACTAAAGGTGATATGCTTTGCATGGCAAGCAACAGAGTGCAAGTAAACCATTGTGTCATGTCAGGAACGGGAAGGTGAAATAAATGAATGCAAGCTAGAGGTGCTTAATTTACAGAGTAAGCAAGGGCGTTTGTTAAGTGCTAAACCAACCGGGAGAATTGGGTAGGGAAGGGGCTGCAGTAGCAGATATGGTGGTAACGATGGTTTCTAAAAGACACCAGATTCGCAGAAAGTGTCTGGGGGGAGTAATACCAACTGCCATTACTGTAAATAAAAAAGGCACTAGAAATGGGTATCCAAACCTTTAAATATATGTACTTACAGTTTCGTGAAACCCTGCTGAATGACCCTAGTATGCCATGTCATCAGCTGAAGCCACGAGATCTCCCGTGGTAGAATTCCCTGGTGCCCAAATGGTGTGGGTCATTTGGGATCCTGCCTTTAACAAAAAAACACTGTAAACTGTCAAGAGGTGCCAAGATGGATGCATGCCAGGTTTTTCAAAAAGGCTGATCCATGTCAGGGAGATGTTAATAGCTGTTGGGGGAGGGACTGGCTCTGCTATAGTTTGGCATACACTCGGGTAACATGACATTTTTACAACAAACTGTATATGTGGATTTGAATGCAGTGGCATAACACATAATGCACCCCCCCCCCCTCCAAGCTTCTCGAAGAAGCGTGGGCCCTGCCAAAGACACCCATGGCTGGCTGGGCCACAAGGCATGCGTAAAACACAGCTGACCGTGATGCCGACGGGAAGCGCTGAGCACGGCATCAGATGAAAGATGTATGTTTTGAAATCAAACTCTTCATCTTTCCCCTTGCATATGAACAAGGTGTGGCGGCGTCTGGTGCTCAAAAGTGTCAGCCACCACTGTGTCTGCACGAATACAGTTATTATGCACATGCTAACGGGAGAGGCAGCCTTTTTGTGTTGGGACCATGGGCTTATACTGAGAGGGCGATGGCATTGTAAACTATTTATTGTCAGTGGTGCCAGGTGAATATTTTAGTGGAGCAGCATTACCATCTCCCACAATTTAGTGTGACCGACCGAGTGCAGTGTGGGACCCATAGCAATGTAGGAGATATGGGTGGGGTTCTGGCCCGACAAAATGTTTAAAAATAATGTTTTGAAGTGGTCCATTTTACAGCAAAACGTTTGAGAAAAACGGAGTAAAAAGCCATACATTTGGTTCTCTATGGTAACACATGAGCAAATCCTGTTGCTGCTATTACACCAACTGTACAACTTGTCCCGGGAGGATAGCTCAGCGGCAAGGTGCTCACCTTGGAAGCAAGACAACACGAAGCAACACAGGTTCGATCCCCGGGTCCGCGCTTATAAACCGCTGGGTATTAAGCGTGTCATAAATAACCTATCATATCATCATAACTGTACATGGAAGTATTTCACTCCATTTTCATGATGCTTGAGTCCACAACATATGCAAGCATTGTTTCTGTAAACCGTTTATATGAAGCTGCAGCCACAACCTAAACCAGTCACATTAAATAACTTTAAAAAAAAGAACCGCTAAGGCAACCACCTCAGTCCCCCTCCCATCCAGAATCAGCCACTGTCACGGTGTTCTGCTAGAGACACCAGCCAACTCAAGTGTGTCTCCAGACACATCCTCACACCTGTACCAAACCCCTAAAGGGCATGCCTACCGAAATGTTTCCATAGCCAAACCAGGCGAGAACCCCATTGCACACCAGTCTTTCCACAAATCTCCCTGCACTAACATTCATTATGCTCAAACAACCTATAAACATAATAACACAGTATATTTCAATGGTTTCATTTGTGAATCAGAATCACTTCGAGGCATTCATATTTAGAGACATCAAACGATAGAATGCTACAACTCTACAATCAACATACACACCATAGCCATGGCCATTGAATCCTAGCACCGGGGGTAAGTAAGGCTTCCTTCTGGTCAGAATAGCCTCTGCACTCTTTTTACATGACCCTTAGTAACAGATCTTCACAGATAGCTCATGGTACTTCTGATCTACATGCATCAGCACAACAGCAGATATATCTCACTCCCCCTTAACCTAACACACCCTCTTCTCTTTCAAATTGACCAGAGTGCCTGCTGAGCATGCAGATGGCAGCAGTGTGCAATGTAAATCCCAATAACATAACGATAGAAACCCATATAGTTTTTATGTTGACGTTTCTTCACATAATGCTTATTTATTCATGTTTCACTGAGAGAAAATCCACAAAGAGATCAATGAGGTTGTTGGTCGAAATCGCATGCCATCCATCAACGACCGCAGCAAGATGGTGTACACGGATGCAGTAATCCATGAGATCCAAAGATTCTGTGATCTTCTTCCACTTGGAATCCCCCACACTGTGACTCAAGACGTTAACTTCAGAGGATTTTCAATTCCCAAGGTATAACTCCATTGAATATTTTTCTTGGGACCATGTTGCTGAGCTAAGCTTAAAACTTGCTTGAAAAATTGAAGTCGTTTACATTTGCTACAATAACCTATGGAACATACAATGTCACAGCAATTGTATTTTAATTAGTTCTCCCCATGGTTTCTGGAAGGGCAGTCTCTTTCTTATAAAGAATGTTTATGTTAATTCTAGGCATGATTTATACACCTAAATTCATTACAAAACCCACTTATAGCACCTCAGATGTGGGCCTTGAGTTATTTACAGGACGATTCATGGAATGAATGTGCGCTGATATTTTCGGCGCAAGCGTGTGAAAGCGTGCGAATCGCAGTGCAAGTGCGAAAATCGCAGTGAAACCTGTGCACAGCGATTCATGGAAGTTCGTGCACGTGTAAATCCCTGGATGTGCTCTAGAATTCTGCGTGGCGCAGGCTGGCGCAACATCTCCAAACAGCGTGCGCTAAGCGCACAGCGAAAGCGCACATAGCGCAGCGCACACAACAAAAGTAGGCGGAACAGGGGGCGTAACACGAGGAATGGGGAACAACACTTGAAAATGTGGGCGTCACTGGGGAAGTACAGGAGGCAAATGCGCGGAACGCCCACACGCATGTCTACAACATGTATTCATGGAATCGAACGGGGCTAATGCATGCGCCAAAAAAGACGCGCTAATCCGGAAACACGTACGCCAGCAGGAAGTGCGCACAACCAACAAACAAGCTCAGATGCCAAGATGAACATACCGTTCCTAGCAGCAGTGGTCGTGGGATACCGCAGGAGGAGGAGGAGGATAGTCAGGCCCAGAATATTTACACCCAGAACCAGCCTTTTTGGGATGCCTGATGACCAGGTGTATGGGAGGTACAGTTTTCCACCTCACATAATACTCGGCCTGGTGAGTGAGTGGGAGGATGACCTCACATCACCCACCCTGTGCTCCCAAGCACTCAGCCCCCTGGAGAAGGTCCTCAATCTACTGCACTTCTTGGCCACTGGATCATTTCAGCAGACAAGTGCTATAGTGGGGGGGTGTCACAGGCCACGCAGTCACGCTGCCTACACCAGGTGTTGGCCATCATGACTGCACGCCCATCAGTCCGCAGGCACATATACCTGCCCAGAACACCTGCAGAAAGGCAGGCTGCCGTCCAGGATTTCTACAGGGTGGCACAATTCCCCAAAGTGCTAGGTGCCATTGATTGCACCCATGTGGCTCTATGTCCCCCCAGGGCATCTAAGCACATCTATAGAAACCGCAAGCACTGGCATTCCATCAACGTGCAGGTAGTATGTGATGCCAAGGGAATCATCACCTCAGTATATGCCAACTATCCAGGGTCCACCCACGAAAGTTTCATTTACAGAATGTCAACCCTAAACCGGGACCTAGAAGCTGGGTGGCATGGCGATACATGGCTGCTTGGTGAGTATAAATGCCACTGCACATGCATGCATGTCAGATACTGAGTAACCCCACTAATGATAGCCATCACCACCTCCCCAGGGGACAGTGCCTACCCTCTGAGCACCCACATGATGACGCCAATTCGGAACCGCACCACGCCACCCGAGGAAGGATACAACACAGCCCATATTGCAACCCGGGGCATAGTGGAGCGCACATTTGGAGAGCTCAAGTCACGCTTTCGCTCCCTTGACCGGTCTGGTGGGCAGCTGTTATACGCCCCCCCAGTAGTGTGCAGGATCACAGTGGCAGCATGTGTCCTGAACAACGTTGCAACACGCCGGGGCCTCCCGGTGGACATGGTGGTGCCCCCACATCCCCAACCACATGCACGCCCGCTGCGCATGGGAGGGGAAAGGGCACGTGGTGAGGCAGCCCATACACAGCTGGTGGCTAATTACTTCACATAAAATTACACCCCTGTGGAGTGCACACAGCCCTGGCACATACCAGCTGACAATCAATGATGATGACGTAAGGGACAGTCAACTGTCACAACCATACCAGCCTGAGAATGGTCACCTGGAAGTGTTACATTGTGTGCATCCCTACATACCCAAACACCATCAATGCAGTGTCATCAAAAGACATACATCTATGGTGCTAAATTCATTACCCCCTTGCTATATACAACAGGAGAATAGCGCCATGTCACCCAACCCCTCCCCAGCTCCACCACCAAACACACCATGGCACGTCATGCAATGTGAAAGCAAACAAAGCAATGCACAAGACCTGACACACCTGTCACAAAGTACACTGTCCCTAATAAAACTGCCCACACACAATATGCTCCCAGTAATGTATAACTAACAGCACACATTACCAAATGCTTACCACCAACACAATGCTGCAACACACCATGGAACAATGCAAAAACATGACAGTACTAAGTTCAAGTAGTGGTAGTCTTACAACCTGAATACGCCAGCACATTGACCCCTTCCAAATGTAGTGTTGCTGCCACGCAAATGTCTCAGTGTACTGCATACAACATGAACTGCATCTGCAAAGTAGACGGCCTTGTGAAGACATGAGGAAGGAACCTGCAAATTAGGGGGAAGACATGGATGCACAAGCACATATCAATACACCATGCAGTGTTCAATACAACAACAATATCCACTAGGGATGTCTACACAGTATTGACTACAGACTGCCCACACAGCTCATGGGAGCCCAACGTCACTGTGTAATTCACTGTCACTTGGTCACACCCTTTGCAAGCCCATGGAAACGGGAAGCAGGAGGGGTGTGTGTCTCATGAACTCAAGCATCTAACCCAAACTCAGGACAAGCCTGCATGTGCCCAGCCGGAATACAGTGGATGCCCACGGAAGCCACACAAGGCAACACACTGTAAACAAAAAAAAATCAAAAATCAAAAATGGCCATGTGGGTGCCAGGGGGGTGGGGGAGGCCACCCAGGAGGTTCGAGGACAGGGTGCACACCAACACCCACCTGCATGGATGTTGCGAAAAAAAAAATACCTCCTTGGGCTCATGGCCTGCATGGCTATGCCATTGTGGGAGAACTACTGTTGCTCTGCTCATCCTCTGCTGTTGCATCAGGAAGTGGTGGCATTATGGGAGGCAGCCCACGCAAAGCCCTGGTATGGTCCTCCATGGCAGCAAGCATACAGGTCTGGAAGGTCTGATTCTGGAGGACTAAAGTGCGGAGATCCCCATGGAGCACATCACGGGTTGCCTGCATTTCTGCACGCATGGCCTTGCGTAATGCCCGGATCTCCTCACGTGTTGCATGCAGCTCAGCTGAGAGCGAACGTGTGAGCTGCTCCAGCTGCAGTTCTGCCCTGAAATTACTGGAAGCATCATGTTCAAGCAGAGACTGCCTGAGGTTATGTAGTTCTACCCTCAGGGCTTCCCTGTGGCCCTGGGACTCTATGGATATGGATTCGTGCAGAGTCTCCAGTGCCGCCCGTCGGTCCCTGTTGGACGCCAACATGTCTTCCCTGTGTGATTGGCAAATGGAGTCTGTTGCCTGCTGTTGTTGCTCCATCTGCCTTTCAGGGGGGATAATGGAAAGTGGCCACCCTCTCCATTGCCTGAGCCATCATTTCTACTGATGCTGCCTGTTGGGTTGCCATACCGTACATGGAGTTTTCCCATACAGTATTGCCTGGTGGCGCACGGCCACCGCGTTGACGGGCACCACACCTGTTTGGGGCAAGGTGATATGCACCTTGCTGAGCTGGCAGTGCCTGAGTCTGCAGGACTGCATTCCCCCTCTGATCTGCTGGCCCAGGAACAGGATCAGATGCTCTGGAGTCTGACCCTGCATCCGTAACCGCCAAAGGCGGACCTACCAACACTGTCATCCCCATAGAGGGTTCTACCCCTGGTGCAGGTGGGTTGGACAGAACAGAATCCCTGCCACTTACCTGCGACTGCACATGTCTCATCATCCGATTCCGCACCTGAATAGAGGTCTGGGGAGATGCACCCAGAGAAACCCCTGGACAGTATGGTCTGCAGTAGCATTGGGTTTTCACCCACCACCACACCACGTCCCCCACTGGTGCCCGGTCGTGCCTGAGATTCCTTCTGGGTGTGCACCATCTCCTCAACCTCAAAAGCATCAAGTGCATCATCACCTGCAAAAACATGAAACACAACAAATGTTCATGCCTGGAAACAGGCATGAGCACCATAGCACACACATAGGCCGTGACAAGGCAGAGATCCAGTACATGATTTACACATGTCCCACATGACTATAACCCTGCCATGCATGCACTGTCAAAGAGTTGCAAGTGGAGTCAAAAGGACAGACACTAGGGAGAGCAAGATGGAAAAGCAACACATTGGCAGCATGTTGGGTAGCACTGGCATCACACATCAGGCTGTGAGTGGCATGGCCAATACACATACATGACACATACCACCACACAGATGTCATGTAGCATAGCCACGTTAAATTACAAAAATACAGCAATATGTCAGTGAATGAGTACTGTCACACATCCATGTCACATCGACATGATGCGAAGATTAATGCTGAATAGTGTTGCTAAATATGCATGTGCCACACACTGAAACACATCCAGTGTCCAATAATACAGTCATTGTGGGCTGATCAATGGTTGCTCACTTTAACATTACAGGAAACATCTGTCATGTTCCACATGCAAACAGGCCCTAATAAAAAAATGTCTGCAGCCCAATACTCCATCGGCCTGAATGGTGTAATCATTAACATAACCAGGTAAAAATAGTGGCCCAGTCTGGGCTGTTAACAATGACCGAAGCAGATCACATATGTTGCAATAGGGCAGAAAAATGCGTAGTAAAAATGGGAGAGTGGAAACAATCAGCCTGAAAGAACACTAACAAAATCTGAACAATGTAGTTGCAAGATGACAGGTCAAGGTAAAGTGCACTAATGTGAGCCTAATTGGCAACTGTGGGCAGAAGGGATACAGTCATACCCAAATCCAAGGCACGTGAATGTATGGGAGGAAGCAAATGGGTGACCCATAACACTCAGGAGTACACACCCTCACCTGGCATTCAATCAGAACCCGTCAACCCAACAACATACACATGGATTACACACACACACGCATGGGCACTGACCGGATAAACCCTCGTAATCAGCTAAATCTCCCACACCTTGGATCTGTTCCTCTGTGACGAAGGTCCCAGCAACAGTGTCCTCTTGAGTTCATTGTCCTCTTGTGGAGACCCACCTCCAGTCACCAGAGTAGCGGCATGATTTGAGGCCAGCTTGTTCTTTGCTCTGCGTTTCAGGTCATTCCACCGCTTGTAGCAATCATCAGCTGTGCGCCTCACAAATCCAAGGGCACTTATGCGGTCCGCGATGGTCTGCCAGTGTGCCCTACGTTGACCAGGTGTGGTCTTGCACCCTGCAGTCACCAACATTTCGCGGCTATGTGCCGACACATAGGTCACAAGTGCATCAAGTTCGGGGTCATTAAAGCTAGGCTTCCTTGACGTGTCGGACTGTGTAGCCGTGTCTGGGGTCTCAGCCTGTAGTACCAGAGCACCCTTCTTCCTCTTCTTCAAAGGTGGAGCAGAGCCTGAGTGGCTTGCGCCACTCTGGTCAGTAGGGGCAGAGGCGCAGCTGGACTGGGTACTGGGAGTGTGCGAATGCACAATGTCCATAGGTCTTGGTGCAGGCATTGGCTGAAGTGTGATGTTGGCAGGGGCAACGTCAGTTTGATGGACCAGGACCGACACTGTCCCGGCTGGGAGACTCAGAGCTGGGGTGGATAGAGCTGCAGCTGCCCCTTCAGCCTCCCCACCCTGCCTACTTGGGGCAGCAGATGACATCGCTGCCCCAGATCCACGTGGCCTGGTGACACCAACTTGCACCGGCACACGTGGCTTAGACTTGCTGACCTGGAAGTCAGCCTGGGAGTCATCATGTGCCGGGGCAGGTGCCACAATGGGCTGGTCCAACAAGGGCTGAGCTGGGATGGTGTCAGCCACGTTGCCCTCAACCATGGGGGGCATGGGTGTACCTGATTGCTCCTCCACACATGGGGGTCTAGGGGCACCCTTAAAATCATGGCCACGTTCCCTACCATGCCCACCACGGCCACCTTTTGGAGGTTGGCCACCTTTGCCTCCCTTACCGCTTCGTCACCTCCCAACCATGGCACTGATGTTGGTGTGCATATGGGAGTTGCAGTAAACAATTGTCCTGGGCAATTGGGGGTGAAAGGGGTAGGGTACTAGATGGAATTCATACCCTAGTGCTCTAGCAAGGCTGTCTGTGTCCCCTGGGGATAGATGACGGGTCACGCAATGCACAGGCACCCCAAAAACAAAAAGTAACGTGCACGCAACCCCTCGTAGACCACGTGCGTGGACAAAATAACCTGCACTACGCTGTGGCACCCAGAAACACAAATACAAGCGTAAGCATGTTACATGCAGCCTACAATGACCTCTGAAGGGGTATGCGACACACGGGGCAAGCACAGTTGGTAAATGCGTGCGCGTCTCACTGTCTGGCTGGAAAAATAATGTGAAAAAAACGCCTGTGTGTGCGTAGGCAACACCGCCGCCAAAAGAAGAACTGTACGCTGTCTGAGGAGACAGGACAAAAGAAGAAGTGAATGCTGTTTGAGGAAACAGGTCCAAACGATAAATAAAGAACGCTGTCAGAGGTAACAGGGAGTACGAACTTGAAACGCTGTGATGTAATCGCGTGTGAACCGACAAGAAGTATAGAATTCACCCACTCGTTCTCCACGAAAAGCACGTACAAGGGAATGTGGTCCTACACGTACCTTTTAAAGCGGCCCATACGTACAGCGTCACTTACGCGTGTACGCGCTAAGGCCCTTTCCTCGGATTACACGCATCCACATGCGGATGTGCAGTTTTTTCACGTGCGCTGACCCACTATGCCCACGTCACGAGGGAAATGCCCGCGCGAGTCACGTCACAGAAACGCCTACGTGCTAAGGTCCTTTGGTCCAATGAAACCGCGTACGTGTGCTGACGCGCTTACGCGCGAAGGGCCTTTCCTCGAATTACACGCTGACGTGCAAGATTTTCACGTGCCAAATCACTCCGTATCAAGCTGGCCACGCAACAACACATGGTAGACCACGCTCCTGCCCAGAAGGCTGAATTACTGCCTCCCAGAGGCCCGAGCACGCTCCCACCTGCCATCTGCTGCTGCCTGACTGCCTGCTGCCCACGTGCCCTGCTCTTTGCTGCCTGCACATCAGCCAAGGGTGCAGTTGCTGTGACCACCCCTGCTGGAACCAAAGACTCCTGACTGTGATACCATCGCTCCGCAGCCCAGCCCCAGGACCCAGTTGCCCACCCACTCCTGCCTCTGGGGTTGCCATGTCGGGCACAACACCATCTGGCACCACTGGTAACCCCCAGCCAGAGAGGCAGAGGGCCACCAGCTTCAGTGCCATAGAAGTTGGTTTCCTGGTGGAGCGAGTCCTGGGGCAGTATGATGCCCTCTTTGGAAGTTTGCGCGCCGACAATGAAGGACGGACCAGGATCTGGATGGACATCGTGACTGCCATCAACACGGAGGGGGTGGCAGTCCGCGACTTACAACATGTCAAGAAGCGCTGGGAGGACTTCAGGTCCAGGACCCTTAACAAGGCCCGGCGCCTCTTGAAGGCAGCGGATGCCAAGAGGCGCCGGGGACACCTGTCCGACCACCAAATGAGGATCCTGGAACACATATGCCCAGCGCTCCACGTCCAGGTCCTTGAGAGGCAGACCCGTCTGGAGTCGAGTGGTAAGTGTACATGCATACTGATTGGACGCTGTGCATGTGGTGGTGTGCCAGTAGTGTGCAGGTTGCACATGTGTTTTCATAGGGCCATGTAGAGATGTGTTTGGACAGGGGCTTGAAGCTGCCACATGTGAGTCCTCTTAGGTGTGAGACACATCGATGGTGTATGTGTTGGTAAGCATGCTGTGCAAATACAGGTGTGGGAGCACACATGTTTGAATTTCTGTGTTTGTACATTGGCATGGTTGTGGTGTCACACATGGATGGTGGTTCCTGCTGCATGTATCTGCACTGTGTACATGTGCATGTGTGTGTATTTGACAAGTGTGCAACTGTGATGCAACATGGATGCACTTGACACTGATATGTAGAAGGCTGAATGCCAGATGTGACATGTATGGCGATCGCATCACTGCGACAGTTGGAGGAGATGTAGACATGCATGTAAGTGTGGTGGCGTGTATGCATGTCTAGTGCACTCCCTGTGTTTCATGTGTTGTCAGAAGGGCTGTACCGAATAGTATATTTAGTATTCGGCCGAATACCGAATAGTTTGTCAACTATTCTCCCGAATATGAAGCCGAATAGTTGCTTTATTCAGTAAATAACTTCAAAAAACACACTTATTAAAAAACAAATAAAGCACCATTTTAAATGCATTCTATACTTTTATTTCTCTTCATTGTAATTAACGTAGCATCTTCATTTAAAGTATACACGCCAGAAATAAAGCAGATTTAAACAAAATGAAGGGACCAAATGTACAGAAGATTGTTTCATATTCAGTGCCAGTTAAAGTAGGAGGCTTCACAAATGCAAAAGGACTACCTTTATGAATCAGATGCGTTGCATTCTCTATCCAGTTGCAAAGTCGATGTGGTCGAGTTTCAAAACTTCTTTGCAGCTCACATAGAAATGTATGAAATGGTTCATTTCGGCTCATGCAGAAGACAAGTCAAGAGGAAATCTCAAATGCGTGATCTCCATCTCACAACTATTAACCCCACCCAAACAAATGCTGCTCACTTTTCACTTATCCTAGCCACTCTTTCTCGCCAATACATAAACATATGCAAGTTATAATTTCCTGATAAAATATCAGATAATGTTAAACTCAGGACTCGAGTCCTTAAAAAAAGAAAAGGGGGGACTATGACGTACTCAATGGGAAGTGACATGACAGGAACTGAAAGTATCTATGCACATTTCTTTGTTTTTTCCAACTGAAAAAAGTGCACATTGCATATAAACATTCGCCAAAAGAAAAGATGTTCCTTTATTGTTGCAGGCTAAGTATAAAAGATGAGCACCTTTTTTGGCTAAGAATCTCTACCAAAACATGCCCTAAAGAGCAGATTACAATAAAAGATATTTTTCAGCTGTGTGATAGCAATTTATCTAGTCTAATTCTATTCTATTTTGCAAACTAAAGTCTATATTTGCCTTTCTAAGTTCATGTTGCATTGTATTCAAATGAGAACACAAAGTATTCGGCAAGAGCCGAATAGCAAGAAACTATTCGGCAGGAGCCGAATAGCTTTTTTTCAGCCGGATTTCGGCCGAATACTTACTCGAAGCCGAAGTTCGGGACACCCCTAGTTGTCAGGCTCACCGTCGGCTGTTCATGTTGTTGTATGTGTATGGATGTTACTGCCTGGTGCAATATTGCTGTGGAAATGCTCATGTGTGTGAGTTGAAATGACATGTGTGTCGTGGAGTGTGATGCCATGTCTGAAGTTTGACACTGCCACTCATGTGCACCTGTCATGTGTGTATCAGTCCATTGTACAATGCCCTGATGTCTGTGTTTTATCTCTCCCTGTCTGCACCGTTAACTGATGAAGAGGGCGGAGAGGGTGCTGTGGAGCACAGCGGCAGGGATCGCACCACCAGCCGGAGACACAAGGCCCGGCTCCCCTCCCAGATTGTCATCTCGTCGGGGAGTGAGGAGTCTGGTGCCGCGTCCCAGGCCGCAGCTGCCACAGGTACGTCCAAGAGGCAGAGGTCGGAGGTGGACTCCTCGGCAGCAGAAGGGGCAGCTGAGACCCCACAGGGTCCAACGGAGGAAGATGGCACAGAGTCATCCAGGTTGGTGGGGGGTTTGGTGGAGGAGGAGGCTGCGGAAGGGACACACACGGGGTCTGGAGGTGGGGATTCCACTGGGGCTAGTGGTGCAGTGCAGGGGCAGGGACAGGAGGCAGCACAGGCCGCCACGGAGGTGCCTGTGTGTAATCCTGTCCCTGATCCTGTCACTGCATCATTTGGCACCAGCAGGGATGCCTACGTCCAGACCCGTTTTCAGGGAGGGGATGAGTGCACAACAACTGGCCTTCCTCTCCCTGCGGACTTGGCTATCCGGGACCGTGTTGAGCCTGTCCTGAGTGGGATAGCGTTGCGTCAACGGGGCATGTGAGGTGACCTGCAGTCTTTTCGTGTAGAGACTGCACGTCGTCTCGCATGCCTCTTTGACCATGTTGACCTACTGGGACAGGTCACTGGTGCTGGATTCCTCCATGTGCTGGACCTTCTTGCGACCCCCTCCTCACCTGAACCCCCTACGTGCCAGTCGTCCTCCATGCCATCTTCCCACCCATGTATCACCTGGTTCCCTGTGGAGCTGCCCCTGACCCTGCGGCCAGGCTGGTGGAGGACACATCCCTGCCACAGTCGGGAGTCGGACGTCCAGCAGGGGTGGCCACCACGACAACTGCACCCCGCCGGAGGAGGACATGCAGGCAGCAAGAGCCAGGGCGCAGGCACAGGCACAGCAGCAGCAACATGGTGGGAGCAATGATGTCTCGGGGCCTTCAACATCGGAGAGGCAGCCATAGGGCAAGAGGACCCCGGATTTCAAGTGTCTTCCGTGTGGCAGCGGTTGGGCCACGCCATAGATGTGGAGCGGCAGCAGACGGAAGAGGCACGGCTCACAATGGTCAGGGCGGAGAACTCCATGCGGAGGGCCCTGAGGCAGGCCGAGTGCCTCGAAGCAATTCACAGGGAGTTGGAGGTGAACATGTCGTCATCCCTGCGAACCCTCTGGGCCATGGAAGAGGACCGCCTCCAGGACATTGAGTGGGAGTTCTATGATGCCCTGGCCCAGGACATCAAAAAGTGACCCGTTGGACTAGCCCGCTGCCATTGTAAATAGTTAGATAGTGTTAGGTTTCCTTTCTGTTTTTGTTTATTTTGGGCCGCTTGGACAATGCACCACAATTTTTGTGTATAGTTCTTTATTAGGTAGTGTTTTTTGTTGGTTTCATTTCATTTGTTGGGCTCATGGACCCTGGATTGGTGATTTGTATATAGTTGAACAGTGGATGTTTCTCGTTTTTTATTTTAATTTCACCATGGCACAATGGATTTCATATATTTTTTTTTCCCTTGGATTTGCTTTGTTGGACTGAGACTTTGGACTAATTTTCATTTGGATTTCTTTGGATTCTGATTTCATATTTTTTATTATTTTCCGGACATGCTGCATTTTATTTCTTATTCCCATTATTGAGTGATTTTTTTTCATTACATTCATGTTGTGTTCAATGCATTTTTGTTTCATACTTCGATGTGTGGTATTCTCTCATTGGTTTCATGCATGTCATGATATGGGTTTTCACATTCACTTGCACCCATTGTGTGTGTTTGACAGACATGTGTTCTTGTACATACTTGCCATTCGGGTTGTATCATGTAATGGCCATTTCTCTGTGGGTGGATGCAATACTTGGGTCTTTGGGCTGGGGTGGCCTGGGGTGTGATGTGGGTGGCCATGAGGCCCATGATTGAGGATCGTCATGACGTGGCTGCTGGGGGACATGTGTGGGACATGAGTGGGGGCCTGCTGGCAGGTGCCCCTGACTGCTGGGGGGGTGGGGGTGCTGGGGGACATGTGTGGGACATGAGTGGGGGCCTGCTGGCAGGTGCCCCTGACTGCTGGGGGGTGGGGGTGCTGGGGTACATGAGTGGGGGCCTGCTGGCAGGTGCCCCTGACTGCTGGGGGGGTGGGGGTGCTGGGGCACATGTGTGGGACATGAGTGGGGGCCTGCTGGCAGGTGCCCCTGACTGCCGGGGGTGGGGGTGCTGGGGGACATGTGTGGGACATGTGTGGGGGCCTGCTGGCAGGTGCCCCTGACTGCTGGGGGATGGGGGTGCTGGGGGACATGTGTGGGACATGAGTGGGGGCCTGCTGGCAGGTGCCCCTGACTGCTGGGGATGGGGGTGCTGGGGGACATGAGTGGGGGCCTGCTGGCAGGTGCCCCTGACTGCTGGGGGGTGGGGGTGCTGGGGGATATGAGTTGGTGACCACTAGTGCAAGGTGACATGTGGCTTGGCTGGGGGGCATGCCCATGGTAGATGGGCTGCCTGCGGGACATGACCAGGGGTGCAGGGTAGACCCCTGTGGTGTGGGCTGCCTGCAGGGGCCATGGAGGGTGTAGAGGGAACACCTGGGAGGACCCACACTGCCAATTCACATGTAGGACTCCCCGCGCACCCCCGAAATGTACCTACCCCGCTCTGACAGCAAAATTGCGTGTGAAACTCCCCGCGAAGCCCAGTTATTCACGTACCCCACTCGCACAGGGCCTATCGCGTGTGAAACTTCCAGCGCACCCCAGGAATACACTTACCCCACTCGCACAGGGCATTTCACGTGTGAAACTTCCTGCGACCCCAGTTATACACGTGCCCCACTCGCACAGGGCCATTCGCGTGTGAAACTTCCCGCGCACACCCGAAATACACGTTCCCCGCTCCAATCGCGTGTGTAACTTCCCACGCACCCTAGGAATACACGTACCCCACTCGCACAGGGCCTATCACGTGTGAAACTTCCCGCGCACCCCAGGAATACACATACCCCAATCGTACAGGGCATTTTGTGTGTGAAACTTCCCGCGCACCCATGGAATACACGTACCCCACTCGCACAGGGCCTATCACGTGTGAAACTTCACGCGCACCCCAGGAATACATGTACCCCACTCGCACAGGGCATTTCACGTGTGCAACTTCCCACGCACCCTAGGAATACACATACCCCACTCGCATAGGGCATTTCGTGTGTGAAACTTCCCGTGAACCCCTGTTATACACGTACCCCGCTCCACTCCCCGTGCAGCAGGGTACGTGTATTTGGAGGGGTGCGCGGGGAGTTTTACAGGCGTTTTCGTGGTTGGGGCCAGTGCGCCATGTACGGGATTTGTGCGCTGTGCATGGCGCACGGGGAGGAGTTGGGGGCGTAATTGGCGCTGCTGCAGGGTCGCTGCGCCACTCTGCGCCATGGCTGGTTTTGGAAGCTGAAATCCATGAATACGCTGTGCGCGGAAATGGATTTTAGCGCACGCGGCTGGCGCAGAAATTCGCACGCGCACACTGTGCGCCAGCCGTGTGCGCCACTTGTGCGCTGAATTCTATGAATTACCCTGCTAGTTTATTTTGCAATGGAACAATACCCAAGGTACTTGGTAAAGAATACGATTATGAGCAACACCCCTATCCAGAGGTTTGTTGTGGAACCAGGAAGGTAATTCAAGAGACAAGCCACAGACGCCTCGCATATAGACAGTAGGAATATCTTGGGTCCAGCACACAGAGAAAAATGAGCTTGTTGAGTATTCTGTAGTGAACCCCCAGCAAATTCATTGTTTGAGCTGAGAAGAAAATCCTTATCTAATAATTCAGACCATGTAACAAGGGAATTTTTTCCAAACATAAAGACACCGTCGAGGGAACGTCATGCTACCAGCAACTGAAAGAGGATGTGCAATCGAAGAAGCCCGCTATCTGTGCCAGAAATCTGAAAAGGAACAGGATTGCTTCTTGGAGATGAGAACAGAGAAACCCCAAATTATTTTGTCCTGACCTAAATAAGTATGCCACGTTGCATATATCTGTTCAAATGTACTAGGTGCAAGTGTGAATGGTACATCCGTTAGGTTTCTGTGTTGGGTGGAAGCCATCACTTTGCAGAGCAATGTATATTGGTAAATGACACAACAGCAATATATTGCCAGTCGGATATTACCCTGCGTGTACAATTCAAAACGTCGATGCGCCTAATTACAGTGGAAAGTTGCAGGACCTTCTCCACAGTAAACTAAAGTGATTTTCAGATTCTCATTCTCCTCCTGTGCAATAATTAATTATTTTCTTTTAGGCGAGGCTTATTTCTAAACCCCCCTGGAACCATCTTGTTCTTTTGTGAATTTGGGCGCAGAACGAGATTCCTTGTACGTCCTATTTTGCTTGCATGGTTTCTTCCCTCATGTTGCACTACATTGCAGTTACGAGTCACTGCTCTGTGCAAAATTATCCTAAATTGAGGTTGTGGAATAATCAAATACTTCAAGATCTTCTGCAGTGGCCAAGAGCTGGATTATTATGCTGCAAGTGACAGGTGCATGTCCCTATCAGGATATGATGTTGCCAATAATCACACCGAATGTACCACACATACATGTTTGTGCCTGAAAAGGACTATAGCCTGATACTTTGTGCAGCAGTGAAAATAAATGTTCCACAGTGGAAAGACATGTTCGTGAGCAATCCAGGATTAACAGTTGGAAAATGTGCTCATGGTAGTGAATTAATCTTTTAGAGAAGATTCGTCCCTATAGTCAGAACACTGATGAATCCCAGGCTTCCCTGCTCACATGATGATTCATCATCCAATCCTTAGTGGTGGATCTTGGGATGAATAACAGGTTTACTTCTCAGGTTTGTTTAGCCAATAAGGGCCCTTTCAGGCAATATATCAAGTTTCTCTGAGTTTGTGCATCAATTCAGAGGCCACGTATCTCCTACTGGAGGTTTCTCCCCCTTTATAAGGTCCGGTTCACGTCTTGCTCATTTCCTGACCCTTTGTCAGTTCTGCAATGCAAACAGGGCATTTGCTGCCCTATGCAGCAAATGTGCTGCATGGGGCAGGCTCACATTTGGAGCGTGATCCTCTTTGTTAATTCTGAGAAGTCTTTTGAATGAGTTTGGAGGACTGTGTTCTGTTTGATGTTGGCCCTTAGTGAGCCTTCTGGGATGTCCTGAGTGGGAAGTATGGGAAGTCACCTCCTCTCACTCACAGAGGCATTGCCTCGATCTTATCCTGGTTTGCAGTGTAGGAATAATCATGATCGACTCTCTGCATGTTACTTAGTCACATCACTTTATTAGGCTTTTGTTTGTTGACAATCCTAAGGTTAGGTTTTGCACCCCCATCTCATCCCGTATGGTTGTGGGTCGCAGGCCTAGGGACTTAGGGACTATTTCTAGGCCTGTCTTGAGGGAGGCCTTGGAGTCTATACATTTGTGCTTTAATTGCTACAATTTATTTTCACAGGGAGCGTCTACTATGAATGCCATTTGTACAAAATGTACTCCCTATGTGAGGCAGACAGTGATATTAAAATGTAAGCCACGGTTCTCCCAGGAGCTTGTTTTGCTGTGAGCAAAATACCAGGCATCAGAAAGAAAATGGAGAAAACGCAGATCTCTTGACATGGACTTGATTACAAAGACGACATTGCAAGATTATAAGGAGGCTATCTTTAAAGTCAAATCAAACTTTCTCTACAATAAGTTTGGATCAGCCAATAACAAGCCCTGAAAACCTTTTTCTATCATTACCAATTTGACCCTGCCTGGAAGCGGCTCTCTTCTCTTCAGTTACAGAACCCTCGGTTAAGCAATATAATCCCTTTAACATGTTGTTCCCAAATAAAATCAAAGCTATTCAGGAGAAAATTACACAAGACAGGCCATTAGCCCAGAATGAAAACTTGGCACATGAGTTTAAGTGTAACCCCAAGATTGAAGGGGAGCCACATCAACATATGAAAGGGCAGGTTGATTTTAAAACAGTTTCAGAGGATGTTATTTTAAATGTTATGAAAACACTTAAACCCTCTAACAAGGTATTATTTGACTTACTATCTCGAACTGCTCAATGTTTAGCCCTTGAGATCCCTTCTTTTATGACTAGAGTTGTTAATGCCTCCGTATTGCAGGGTTTCGTACCATCAAGGCAAAACAATTCTTACCCCATTATTACCCCACTGTTGAAAAAGCCAAACCTGGATCCAAATGATCTTCAGAATTTTCTGCCGGTGGCTGGACTGTCGGACCCAGTAAAGTCCTGGAGAAAGTTGTTACAGTTCAGCTCCAAGACAATGGGAGTCATTCCGACCCTGACGGTAGGGATTTAACGGCACCGGTAAGGATGCCGGTGCCGTTAACCCCCTACCACCTTATTACGAGGTCCTTTAGCGGGTCCCACCAGGACCGGCTGGTTTTACCAGCCGGCCTTAGCGGGACCCATTAAGGGACCATGGAGCTAATAAAGGGCCCGCAATTTGCAGGCCCCTTCCCCATTCCCATTGAGCCCTACTGGGGCTCATATGGGAATGGGGAATGGTTTTCGAAATGGGGACTTACCGGGTCCGCATAGGTCAGAATGTCCCGGTAAATCCCCATTCCGACACCACGGACTCGGACCCGGACCCGAGTTTAGATAGCACCATGGCTACCTCCAAACTCGGAATGACCCCCAATGTATAGATGCTTTCTCTGCTTGACCCTTTTCAGTCTGGGTTCTGACCAAGATTTGGCACTAAAACGGCACTAACGGCAGTCTGGGGCCTGCCGAAATGTCTAAAGCCTTACCATTCTTGTCACAGAAATTGTAACACTTCCAAAAACTAAGCTGGTGTGAAGATTTGTAATTGGGCCGCAGGGCAATGGTCTGTGGACCACCAGACAATGCAGAAGTGGATTTTTCGGCAGTGGCCAATTTGCGCTCTTAAATATGGCTGGGACCAAATGCTGGTGGACTGAAAAAATATACTGTAAAACGGATGTAAAATGTGATTTTAAATGACATTGGGCCTCATTATGAGGTGGGCGGTAAGGGATTACCGGCACCGGTAAGGGCACCGGTGCCAGTAATCCCTTACGCCCTACTACGAGGTCCCTTAGCGGGCCCCTTCCTTAACGCCAGGTTTTACCAGGTGTTATGGAAGGGACCCGTTAAGGGACTTCAGAGCTAATAACGGTACCGCAATTTGTGGTACCGTTATTAGCACCTTCCCCCTTCCCATTGAGCCCTATGGGGGCTGAAATGGGAATCGGGAATGGCTTTTTCAGTGGGGATTTACCAGTCCCGCAAAGGTCGGAATAGACCAGTAAGTCCCCATTGAACGGGACTGGACACGGTACCGGTATTGGAGGTAGTCATGGCGCTAATAGCGCCATGACTACCTCCAACCTCGTAATGAGGCCCATTGGTTTTTATGGACAACAATTATGTCCGTTAAACTTTCATTCTGTTCAATTGACTACACTGTTTTTCATGGGCTGGTATTTTCCTGTACAGCAGTTTTGCTGTCCAGCCCATCTCCCAGATCCTGTTTACCAGATTCTCTAGTTGTGACAGTTGGAAAATGTTAATTTGGGTTTTTTCCGTTATCTTTATCCATATAATAGAAGAAGGTTCCAGGCCACTGTCCCCCCTCAGGACGAGACAGCCCACCTATGCCTAATTCCAGGATGTCAGACACCTTCTGGAACCAGCATTTATTTATTTAATTTTATGAGCACAGAAAACATCACGTATTTTGTTATTTATTAATATCCTTGTCATTTTAATATTAGGAATGTGTTTTAAAATGTATCATTGTGTTGTAAATGTATTTGCAAGTTATTATTTATAGGTTTGCATTTGTTATCCCTTTACAGGCAGTGTTACTGTCCCGGTGCCTCCCACCACCACATCCACCCACTTAGTCTGTCACCTTTTCTCTTTTTAGCTCTAAACCCCTGAGCTTGGGGAGCTTTTCCCTAGAGACCAGGAGAGACTCTGCATCAGCCAGCGTCCCGCAGTAAGGTTTGCCTGGGGCATGTCCCCCTTCTGCTGGTGGACTATCCACCTGGCAGGCACTGAGTACTCCTATGTGCTGCATCGCTCTTTCCCATCCTGCCATTGTGGGGACCTCTGCAGTTGATTGGTCCCTGACTTCATGTCAGCACCCGGCTCTGTAAGGCAGCAACTCCCAACTTCCAGTAATCTATGCTTGTGAGTCACCCATGCCCTTCAATCATTAAATGGAGCCTATGAGAAATCAAAAGGTGTCTCACCGACTAGTCCCTTGGGATCTGTCATCCAGATGGCTGGGTCACAGCCATTGCTATTGAATCCAGACCCCGGGGGTGGACCAGTGTGGGCAGATCACCTGAAGCGGTGTCCCTGGTGAGTGGGAATGGGGCAACCGGAGGAGAGACGCGGTATCCATATACCTATTTCGCTGTAGAACACCCTCATTCTATGTACTACATTACTGCCCCCTTTACTACAAACACTCTGCTGCACGGATAAAACGCTTATAGAAAGACAGACAACAACCAGTCCGTTTGACATGTCCCAATATCATGGTCAGGCAGAGTCAGGCACTTAACCTTGATGACTCACACCTGAATCCTATTATCTTTCCCCACTGGGATAAAAGGCAGAGCATGAGAGCACCCAGAGAGCAAGGGGTGAAAGGCAATTAAAGCAAGCAAGACCAGCAGAACAGAAGGGCAGGATTCCTGGGAATGCGACGCGAGTATGGAAGCAAAGCAGATGGGACCAGGAGGCGAATGAGAGGCTGTGGTTCTACAAGCTGCTAGGTGAGGGTCGCTACAGAATCCAAAACTGACAGCATTTTGCTACTACAGAAGGTCATGGCGGTACCTCCTTTGTGTGCGGTGTGATGACTTGAAGGGAGGGTAGCTGCGCTGGGCGGAAAGCCTTGACTGAACGGAAGGGTTTTGATTAGCCTCATCAGCTGCTGCCGGTGAGTGAAAAGGGAGACAGTCTTGTGATAATGAATGAAAAGAACAGTTATGCTTGAAGTGCTCAGCGAGTGAAAGCACATTTATAACAAGAATGAAGAATGCCAAGATTGTGCATGTAAGAGAAGCCGCGAGAGAAATTAACTAAGAAAGGAGGTGAATATTCAAAGTGGTCATACGAGGAAAATGTCAAAGGGTACAAACCCCCTCGTACAGTCGAAAGTCTAGGGTGCAGTTGCTGTGACCACCCCTGCTGGAACAGAAGACTCCCGACTGAAGTACCATCACTCCACAGCCCAGCCCCAGGACCCAGTTGCCCAAATACACATGCCTCGGGGGTTGCCTTGTCCGACACAACACCTTCCGGCACCAGTGGCAACCCCCAGCCAAAGAGGCAGAGGGCTACCAGCTTCAGTGAAAATGAAGTTGGTATCCTGGTGGAGCAAGTTCTGGGGCATTCATGCATGGCCATCACACCATTGTGCGCCGACAAGGAAGGACGGAAGAGGATCTGGAAGGACATAGTGGGTGCCATCAACGTGGAGCGGGTGGCACCCCGCGACATCAAACACTTCCAGAAGCGCTGGGAGGACTACAAGTCCAGGACCCTCAAGAAGACCTGGCGCCTCTTGGAAGCAGAGGACGCAGTGGGGCGCAGGGGCCAGCTTACCACCCAGCAGATGAGGGTCCTGGAGCGCATTCGCCCAGTGCTTCACCACCAGATCCTCAGGATGCAGGCCCGTCTGGAGTCGAGCGTTAAGTGGCCATGCACTTATGTTTCAAAAAGGGCATGTTGCAGTGTGCTGGTAGTTAGCTACTTGGCTGCATGTGTGAAATGGGTCATGTTTGATGTGTGTGTGCAGGGACATGATGGTGCCACATGTGAGTCCAGTCATGTGTGACCCACATGAATGGTGCATCTGTAACAAAGCATAATGAGGAGCAGCATGCGGAACGCACACATGTATGCATGCCTATGTCTGTAATTTGACATGTTTGGGATGTGAGAGATGTGTGCTGTTGTCATGGACATGCATGATGTACATGTCTGTGTGTTTGAGTAGTGTGTGCGCCATGGATGCATGACACATGTTGGTGACGATGTGTTAATTCACTGATACAGCCTAGTGATCCCTGTATCCACTGTGTCCGGGGGTATACCGTGCCAAATGCATGACCCTCCGGTGACGCGTGTGCATGTGACCAGCATGTCCAATGGTGCATGGAGAATAGGCCCACCATTGGATGGAACTACGGTGCCTTGGACATGGATGCCAATGTATGTTGCATGTGCATGCCTGTACCAGCATGTGTGTTGCCTGCACTGACCCATGTGTTGTGGAGGGACATGATGGAAGTGACGTTTGACAGTGCCACTCATGTGCCATTGCGTTGTGTCTATGGGACTATAGTTCAGTACCCTGATGCTTGTGTTCAATGTCTCCCTTTACACAGCGACGAGTGAAGAAGAGGGCGGAGACGGCGCTGTGGAGGAAAGCAGCAGGGATGCCTCCACCGGCCGGCGACGCAAGGCCCAGTCACCCTCCCAGGAAATACCATCATCCGGGAGCGAGGGGACTGGTGCCGCGTCTGCCACTACGGCTGCAGCGGAAGGGGCGGATGAGCCCCCACAGTGGCCTGCAACGGCAGAAGACAGTGCGGAGCCATCCAGGTTGGTGGTGGGCATAGAGGAGGAGGAGGCTGCTACAAAGCCGCACATGGGGCCTGGTGGTGGTGTTACCACTGGTGCAAGTGGTGCAGTCCAGGGGCAGGGACAGGCGACAGCACAGGTCGCCGCAGAGGTGCCTGTGCATGTCTCTGTCCCTGACACTGTGACTGCATCACCATGCACCAATAGGGATGCCCCATCCCAGGCCCGTCCGCAGGTAGGGGGGAGGTCCATGTCATCTGGCACTCCTCTACCTGCAGACGAGGGGACCCGTGACCGGATGGAGTCCGTCCTGATTTGTGTCGCGTTGCGCACACGTGACATTCATGATGACGTGTGTGGTTCCCGGGGCAACAAGCACGTCATCAGGAAGAGCTGTGTCCCAACAAGGCCCAGTTGGGAGGGTCCATGGTCGGGGGTTTCCTCCATGTTTCGGCCACACTTGCAGCCCTCTCCTCCCCTGGGCACACCATACGCCAGTCGTTCTCCGTGCCGTCTTCTGGCTGAGATGCCACCAGGGCCCCCTGTGGATTTGCCACAACCAACGCAGCCAGCCTGGTGGAGATCCCATCCCTGCCACAGTCGGGAGTCGGAGGTCCAACAGGGGTGGACACCCTGTCGGAATAGAAATAATATTATGCCTCCTATTGTAATAGTTATATGTGTATTGGCCTACGCCAAGTTGTCTAAACATCATGCGCGAATAAACTCCACGGCAAGGTCTTGACCTCAGAGAAATCAATGTAAGCCGCCATCTTGAATCAAGCCGCCATTTTAGGTTCTCTTGTTATGTAGAAGTCACCCTGAACATCAAAATGGAGGCCAAATGACATTTCGAATAGATTCTGGCCGTTGTGACTGCCGTACAGCTGAATGATTAATATGCCTGCAGGCTACTTGTCGGGGTCGTGAACTGAGACCTTGTCCTACTGTTGACCTATATGTAAATGTACTACTTATATCAGCAAAACTAATCAAAACGCATATATCAAAGGTTGACCTGGCAAGGAACCCTAGACCAGTATTGTATTTCACAGAATGGTTAACCCGCAAGAGGGTTGGCCAAGGGCTGGACAAATTGTATAAATGGCCAGGGTATTCCAATGTGCGGTCTCTCACTGAACACATCAAACCCTCGTTGAAGTTCGTTATGTTATACTGAGAGCCGAATAGCTATCCGTTTGTCAATTGACTTGGTAACTGTTGTAGCTTGAAATAAAGTACTTGTATATTTCTTTGTAACCTGTGTTGGTGTGTTTCCTTTTGGGCTTCCCGGCCTCATATTATTTTTCTCTTTTCACAGTTGGCGCCCGAATAGGGACCCTCAAGATTGATGCCGGATCATTGAAGGTTGACGCAGGCTATCGAACCGGGATCGGACAGTGTGATACTGCGGGCCCGACCGAACGAGACGCGAAACCTCGGCGGCGCTGCACGATCCGATCCTTGGACGATAGTCGTGTGGTCTGAAACGGCATCTTGACGAGGGTCCATTTTTTGAGGCGGCCAGATTTGTCGAAACCACCAAACACAAGGTAAAATTTGTTAGGTAAGTTCTTTGGTAAACCGTACAGTCCTCCTTAGGTTTGATCAGGTGTAGTCGTGACCCGACTCTTAATTTAACCCTGACAATTTGAATTTGGCGTATTGTATCTGCAGACACAATTATTGACGATTTTTTATGAAATGCCTGGGAAATTGTCTAGCTTCTTTAGGGCACTGTTCCGCAGCGATCGACAATCTTTGGAATTTAGCCGCCCGGCACCACAGGAGGGGTCGCCGGCGTGTACTAGGTACTGTAAGCATGGCATTGGAAGTATAGTATTTTATGATATTTGGCACAGAAAAACCAGACATGCCTCCGAATTTCAGTGGCCAATCAATGGTAGTTTCGAGATCCCTCGTATTGAATACTTAGAATCGGTCTTGTTAAAGAAGAAGGCCAGACCTGCAGCATTTGATGTTTTGCAGAATTGGAAAAAAGAAGCGTTGCAGCAGCTTAAAAGTAGGGATAAACATGCACGCCGTCATAAAACGAATGCCGAAAAGGCGTTGTTATATGATAAGGAAAACATTCAGAGTCAGTCAAGAATATGGATAGGGCTTTCTCACTCGGTATCCAGAAAATCTATCCCTCTAAAGATTTTCATGTTTCCGAAGAATTTATTGACAAATTGTTAAACGAACGAAGGCCTTGTGCCTCTGCGCCACCTCCGTATGATCCTCTCCCTGGTGCTCTGCCTATTCCTGTTGTTATTCCTGTTCCCCCTGTACAACCTATTGTTCCTATTCCTCCAGTTGTTGTTCCTCCACCTACTCTACCACCTCTTCCCCTTGCACCGATAGTCACACCTCCATTGAATTTGCCCGCACCTCCGCTCCCGAGTGGTTCTGTACCGACTGTAGTTGATCAGGGTGCGGAGCCGAAGATTGTCACTCGAAATACTGTCTCTGCAGAAAAGAAACGGGAATTGTTTGCATGGGCTAAGCATTGTATGGAGAGAGATGATCAAGCTAATGTTTTTTCCACATTATCAAATATGGATAATTTTCCTGAGAAAAATGTTTTTATTGAAGGTTTGGGGACTCATTTATGTGTAATGTGGGGTAGATTACATAATGCAGATCTCAGGGTTGAGGGATCTGAATACTCTAGCGCTTTCAAGGGACACTGAGGAGAAAGTACATGGTCATGTTGAGAGGTTATTTGAGTATAGGAGGGACTTAGGAAAATTGCGGGATGAGGATGATGAAGACGACAGTATGTATGTACAGAAACGATTCCTTCCGTGTCGTAAATCAGCATCTGAGGAAGTACGAATCTGTACAAAAGATGCGATTCGATGGATCTCGTATTCATCGATACCGCCAGATGAAGTGTATGACACGTATAGTCAGTATACAGTAGAAATGCAGAGGAAGGTGATTCAGGTAATGGTGGAGTACCTACAGGATGAATGTGTAAGGAAGAAGGTTAGTTGTCCCACAGAGTTATTGGGTATTTGTAAGAGGGCTTTCTCGCTCGACACTTCTTCGACTGCCTTAGCGCTCGACCTGGCTCTGTTGCTTAGTAAGCGGTCGGAGTTACCTATATCTCAGTTGCCTATGAGAGAGGTTCCTCCGACATTTGTTCCAAAGGTTGAGATTCCTGCTAACGTTGGGACAGGCGCACCCGCTGTGGACATTCCCGCACATTATGTATCACAATTTGTTCACGTCCCGTTTTCGCGACAGGAAGTGAACACTATTAGACAATCAATTCCTGATATTAGGAAAAATCCGACAGTCCTCTGTGTTCACCTTAAGTGATATTGACTTGTTATTCCCTGTACTCCTGCCCGTAGATTTATGGAAGCAGGTTAGAACAATAGACGATGTGCCTGAGTTGGGAGATACATGGGCTAACATAACTAGGCCAGCTGGTGAGAAACCACCTCAGGTAATACTCACTTTGCCAGATAGAATTGTTGCAAAATTGAAAACCATAATTCCTGAGAAAAGAATTATTTGGGACAAGCTTACGGCCTGTGTTCAAGGAAAATCTGAGGGTGCCACTGAATTCTTTAATCGATTCGAACAGGTATTGTGGACAAATTTGTGCGTGGATTGCTGCCTGACATCCATTCACAGATTATGTCCTCCGAGAGCGCTTGGCAGGCGAAATCCCAATCTGAAGTTTTGCACATGGCTCAGTATTACGAGAACCGTGTCAATAATGAAAAAGATAGAGTCGAGAAGAGGAAAGGAGATTTGAAGACTGAAGTATTGTTACAGCAAATTGTTAGAAATCCCAGAGGAGGTAATTCACAGACCAGAGGTCAGTATGTTCCGCAAGGGAACGTCCCCTTGGGTCCTGTGAATATTAATTAATGTGCCTATTGTCGCTAGGAAGGTCATTGGCGTGCACAGTGCCCCATCCTTCGACAGAGGTCAAACAACACATTTGGGAGTATGGGTAGACGACCTAGAGGTCGCCTCGGAGTGGGGGGCCCTGATAGAGGTCAGCTCTCACAAGATCCTCAGCAACCTTTTTCACGGGATAATCAGACTTCGAGTGTGGACACAAGAAACATATTTGATCACCCTTCTGCTGCCTACCTTTCTGAAGAGCTTCCTTTCAACGACATTTTGTTTCGTTAGGATTGCCCGAAGCAGGGTTTGGAACCTTCACCTATTCCCGTTAGTCAAAAAGGTCCCTACGTTGAACTGTTAGTGGGGAATAGGAAACATCAGTTCTTGATAGACACTGGAGCACAGAAGTGCTCCATTGATCATTCTCGGGTTCCAAACATTCCACTGTCAGGGCAAACTAATGTTTCTGTAGGGTTTTCTGGCATACCAGTTGTTTGTCTGGTTTCTTCGCCGGTGCCTGTTTCTTTGGGTCCCTTTACGGACCGCTGTCCATTCCTCTTGACTTCAAACTGTGGAGAGAATTTGCTGGGGTTAAATCTGTTGAAGAAATTAAATGCAGTGATTCATTGTTCCTCTGACGGTGTGCGACTGACGATTTCACCACAGCAACTTCCTAGTTCTCAGTTTCTGACTCGACCATTGCCTCCTGAATTTAGCGTTGTCCCGGAATGTTTGTGGGCGGTTGACGACAATGATGTCGGGGTATTACAGGTTGAACCTGTTAAAATAGTTTTGAAACATGGAGTTAAACTACCACGCATTCCGCAATATAGAATCTCAGTTGAGGGCGAGCGTGCTTTGAAGTGCATTGTTTCCGATTTTGTGCATTGAGGGGTGATTGAAGAGATTGCAGGTAGTTTATGTAACAGTCCGATTTTACCCGTGTAAAAGAAAGGCGACAATGCAATCCCATTCCTTTCATAATTGATCTACACGCTATTAATGAAGTTGTCGCCCCACAATTTCCAATTGTGCCTGATGTGACAACGATATTAACGATGATCCCTGCTACAGCTACTCACTTTAGTGTTGTGGATCTGAAGAATGCTTTCTTCAGTATTCCTATACACAAGGATAGTAGATATTTGTTCGCGTTCACCTTGGGGGGACGTTCGTTCACATTTACTCGTGCACCTCAAGGTTATACTGAAAGTCCAAGCATTTATAGTAGGGCTTTGAAAGAGCAGCTTGACACCCTTGAACTGCCATCTACTTGTACACTGCTTCAGTATGTCGATGACTTGCTTTTAGCTGCAGATTCTGAAAGTGCTTGTAAAGAAGGCTTATTCATTTGGCTGAACATGGCCATAAAGCTTCGCTTAAGAAATGTCAATATTGTTGTCAGGAGGTCGCCTATTTAGGCTATCTCCTGTCAAAGGAGGGGAGAAGATTGACACCTGAAAGAATAAAACACATTTCTGGCATGTCTGTCCCAAATACACAGAAGGAAGTCAGAGCCTTAATAGGTATGGCTTCTTACTGTAGGCTGTGGATCCCGAACTTCTCACTAGTGATAAAACCGATATTGGCCTTGACGAAGAAGGGCATTTCTTCGCCGCTGCCATGGAAGTCGGAACATCAACGATCATTTGAGCTTCTCAAAACCGCGTTATGCTCTGCACTGGTTCTGGGTACTTCAAATTACAATAAGGCCTTTGTGTTGTTTGTGCATGAATGTGATGGATGTGCTTTGGCTGTATTAACACAGGAACACGGAGGGAAGAATAGGCCGTGCGGCTATTACTCTTCCGCCCTTGATCCTGTCGCATGCGCTTTGCCAAGATGTTTGAGAGCCGTCGCTGCTGCTGCCGCGTCTGTAAAACAGAGTGAGGGAATGGTCCTAGGCCATGATTTAACCCTAATGGTACCTCACTCTGTAGATGTCCAATTGAATAAAACCCAAACACAGCACCTCACCTCTGCACGGCTGACGAGGTATGAATTGACTTTGTTTGCCCCTCACATTCAAATTAAGAGGTGTTGTGTCCTTAATCCGGCTGAACTCCTACCTTTCCCGCAAAATACTGTTTGCGGTGACGAAGAATCACATGACTGCCTGTATACTACTGAACAGGAAATGAAGGGCAGGATAGACCTTATAGATACTCCTTTGGATAATGCGGAAGGGGAGCTGTTTTGTGATGGCTCCTGCTTCAAACTTCCAGATGGCACATCTACAGCTGCTTATGCAGTCACTACATTGAGTACGGTTGTTGAAACTAAGAGAATTCCGCATAACTCCGCGCAGGCCGCAGAGATTATAGCGTTGACCCGAGCTTGTGAACTCTCCGAAGGGCGTACAGTAAATATATATACTGATAGCCAGTATGCCTTTGGGGTGGCTCACAACTTTGGGAGGCTCTGGTCGGAAAGAGGGTTCCTAACCTCACATGGGACCAAGATTCAGCATGGCCCCCTGATATTGCAATTGCTCTCGGCACTCGCGCTCCCTAGTCAGTTAGCGATCATAAAGTGTGCAGCGCATCGCAAGGTCATAGATGATGTGGGGAAAGGGAACGCTTTTGCTGACCAGATAGCCAGGCAAACGGCCACAGTCCTTAGTACAGACATGTATGCTCTAAGAGAAACAAGAGATGCCAATGTAATGGATGAGGGTATTGGGTCTGTACGAGATATCCAAGCTGATGCCACAATAGAAGAGTCTAAAAAGTGGGCCGAAGGGATGGGGAAACTAGATGAAGATGGGTGTTGGGTGGACACATCTGAAGGGAAATGGTTGCTCCCTAATTCATATGTGCTGGTGATGGTTACGATTGGCACACGGTCCTACGCATGTGTGTGCTCAGCAGATCACGAAAATGTTAGAAAAAGTCTGGGTAAATGATAAAATTTTGAAAATCGCCCAGCAGTATGTCCAAAGTTGCATGATTTGCTTGCAGCACAATGTGGGGAAGGAGACAGCAACTCCAAGGGGTAGTTTTGGGCCGCCTTCTGTCCCCTTCGAGGTCATCCACTTTGATTTTATTGAGATGGAACGGTGTAACAATCTAAAATACGTCCTTGTGATCATTTGTGCCTTTAGCAAATGGGTTGAGGCTTTCCCCGTTAAGGATGCTACTGCCATGACCACTGCGAAGACTATGGTAAAGGAGTTCTTCCCACGATTTAGGTTGCCAAGAGTCATTTGGTCGGACAACAGTCCACATTTTGTTGCAGCAGTAATCTTGCAGATATGCACAGCATTACACATCGAAAAAAGATTTCATTCGGCTAGACATCCTCAAAGTGCTGGGTTGGTAGAGAGACATAACGGTATCCTAAAGAATAAGCTCGCTAAAACATGTGCCGGCACCAAACTGAAATGGCCGGACGCCTTACCTATTGTGTTGTTATCCATGCGTACCACACCTCAAACTAAGACAGGTCTCTCTCACTTCGAGGTGGTGATGGGGATGACTGCTAATATTTGTGGTCTTCCAAAGCCTAAAGCGCTGAGAGATGTTGAAAATGTATTGCTTGCAGACTACTGTAACCAGTTGACTAAATATCTGTATTTCATTTATCATCAGGTTCGATCAGCTTTACCTGTACGGTTTACGGGCCCAGGACACAATATTCAGCCTGGAAGTTGGGTCCTGGTGAAGGCCTATGAAAGGTCCTCCTGCCTCGCGCCTCGCTGACGGGGACCCTACCAGGTACTGTTGGTCACCCAGACAGCAGTGCGGGTGGCTGGAAAGAAGCATTGGATCCACGCGACACATGTCAAGAAACTTCCTCACCCGACGCCACACGTTACAGAACAAGCAGAACCCCTTGCTGATGCTACAATCTCTGATCCTGGAGTAGCAAATAGCACTGTGAGTGTGTCGGAGAATCCCTCTGAGCCCGTGGAGCTTGGGGAACCGTCCATTTTGTCTCCACACTCTTCGGAAAAGTCACTTCCGGAAAACGTTGTTTCAAGTTCTGCGACTTCTGTCGCCTCTGATACGTTGCTTCCCTCAGGAAGTGACGTTACCTTATTTCCGGATCAAGCAGTACCGGGAACCACCAGGTACGACCTGAAGAAAATAGAACTGCGGCACGGGTTTTGCCCGTGCATCTGGAAAAGAAAAGAGTCATTGAAAGTTTTGTTCTTACAAAGGAAAATTTTTGAAAAAAAGGGGATTCTGCTGGCTAGGGTTGGGGAAGGACTAAGAAGTCGCACGACCGTAGTGTCGCCAGCAACGAACATTGGGGTCGTCGATTGAAAAACTACGATGTCTGCCACCTCCACCGCTACTGCTCGTATTGGACTTGTAAATAAGGGGGTGACCAACTCGGACAATGAACAATGTGCCTGGGCCCCGAAAAACTTATTGCTGTGTTGTGATAATAATAATTGGGATTTGTATAGTCACTGCCGTGGGACTCTGGTACTTTGAAGAAATGTATCCTCTCGAGCCTCTTTTACCAATTGAAATTGTACCTACTGCTCTGACTCCCTCTGTAAACCTTCATACTCTGTTACCTAGGGACTCTCAGCATAGACGAAAGTATCACAATAACACTTTAATGATAATAATGAATTTGACGCATGCCATTTTTAATAAGAGCAACTGCTGGATCTGCACCCATTTACTGCAACATGGGAACAAGTGGCTAGGATGGTATATTCACCCTTTACCTTTAACGACTGCTTGTTATGCCTCTCTTAGAGCACTATTCTTTGGCCGTTGGAATGATAGCATCTCAGGGAACTTTGATGGAACTAATTTAAATGATTTTGAGAAACGTGTATTGATTCCCCTGGGATGCTCGCTTTTTGCAAATAGAAGTAAGCCTAATGTTCCTTCTATTAGGCCATCTGATAAACTGTCTCTTCCTTTCCAAACTCTAATTTCCTTTAAAATGGCTCCGATAGGCAATAAGGATGCCGTGCCTCCTTCCTACTCTATTAACCATAGCCCCGATTCAGTTCCCTTCTGTGTACAAAGGAATGGCACCCGGTCAATGGGAGATTTTGAAGGTTGTACGAACGTTGTAAATTTGACCGGGGAGAACAGGCCTTTGTATGTAGTGGGGCCTGTCTATTTCGTTTGCGGTAGTACAGCATTTCCCTGGTTGCCCAAGGATTGGCAGGGAACATGTTATTTAGGGATCCTGTTACCTGGGGTATTTATAGCTAGTACATTGGAAGTTTCTAAGGCTCGTCCACGGCGGGACGAGGATGGAGATACCCGTTGGCAAATATTGGGAGATATAGCAAAATCAGTTGTGCCATTTTGGGGACAAATAGCAAATTCCGAAAATATTAGGGGGCTAGCAAGAGTACTGGAGAGAACCATCAACCGGACCACGGTTATACTCTATAATATGACACTGGAACTGAAAGCAAAAAGATTGGTATCGCTCCAAAACCGGATGGCATTAGATGTCATTCTGGCAGAGCGTGGTGGAGTATGTAAATTAGTAGGGTCCGCTTGTTGTGTTTTCGTCCCAGATTCCTCCCCGACAATTTTCAAGGCAATACAGAACTTGCACGTCCTTAGTTCAGAAGTGCATGTTCCAGTGGGAGATTGGAGTATTAGTACTTGGTTCTGGGACTCCTTACGATCCTGGGGTTGGAAGGTGCTTTCTGTCATACTGGTTATTTTGGGAATTCTGCTATTCCTTTGTTGCTGTATCCAATGTCTGCCTAGTATAGGTGCAATACTAGGGGGATGATGCGCTCAGGCGGTGAGCACGATAGGACGTAAAGTGTATGCCCCAGATACAGCATCTAAAGAGTTTGTGTTGCAAGAGGTTCTGGTGAACAACCTAATGGCTATAGATATTACAGATAACGATTAAGGATGTATGGGTGACAAATGCATGGAGTTATTTGCAAAGACATCAGAAATAGTATTAGCACTTGGCATAGGCCAAAAGGAGGGTTTGTCGGAATAGAAATAATATTATGCCTCCTATTGTAACAATGTGTATTGGCCTACGCCAAGTTGTCTAAACATCATGCGCGAATAAACTCCACGGCAAGGTCTTGACCTCAGAGAAATCAATGTAAGCCGCCATCTTGAATCAAGCCGCCATTTTAGGTTCTCTTCTTATGTAGAAGTCACCCTGAACATCAAAATGGAGGCCAAATGACATTTCGAATAGATTCTGGCCGTTGTGACCTCCGTACAGCTGAATGATTAATATGCCTGCAGGCTACTTGTCGGGGTCGTGAAATGAGACCTTGTCCTACGGTTGACCTATATGTAAATGTACTACTTATATCAGCGAAACTAATCAAAATGCATATATTAAAGGTTGACCTGGCAAGGAACCCTAGACCAGTATTGTATTTCACAGAATGGGTAACCCGCAAGAGGGTTGGCCGAGGGCTGGACAAATTGTATAAATGGCCCGGGTATTCCAATGTGCGGTCTCTCACTGAACACATCGAACCCTCGTTGAAGTTTGTTATGTTATACTGAGAGCCGAATAGCTATCCGTTTGTCAGTTGACTTGGTAACTGTTGTAGCTTCAAATAAAGTACTTGTATATTTCTTTGTAACCTGTGTTGGTGTGTTTCCTTTTGGGCTTCCTGGCCTCATATTATTTTTCTGTTTTCACAACCCCACCAACTGGACCCCAGCAGATGGAGGATGTGCCGGCATCATCGGGCTGGGCACGTGCATGACGGCGCCGGTGGATTCCATCATCCCGGATGCTGTTGTGCTGACAGAGGCAGTTGCGTGGGAGGCAGCGGCAGGCTCAGCGTGGGAGGCATCATGGCTCGGGGCCATCAACATCAGAGGGGCAGGCATCGGCCGGAGGACAGGAGGACCCTGGATTGGGAGTGTCTTCTGTGTGGCAGCGGTTGGGCCAGCGGATAGATGTGGAGCGGCGGTGGGCGGAGGAGGCACAACTCACTATGGTCAGGGCGGAGAACTCCATGCGCAGGGCATTGAGGCGGGCTGAGTGCCTCGAGGCAACTCGCAGGGAGTTGGAACATGCCATGACTGCATCCCTGCGAGACCTCGAGGCCAGGGAAGAGGCCCGCCTCCGGGACATCGACGTGGAGTTCGATGATGCCCTGGCTCCAAACATCAAAGAGTGAGCCGTTGGACTTGCCCGCCGCCATTGTACATAGTTCATTAGTGTTAGGTCTCCTTTGTTTTTACTTTTATTTTTGAGTTCATGGACATTGCTCCACTTCGTGTATATAGTTTATTCTTCATAGGACTTTTTTGTAGGTTTCCTTTTGTTTGTGGATCATGGACCATTTGGACTTCCATTGTATATAGTTGCAGAATTGTACATACTTTATTTTTAAATGTTCCCATGGTTTTCTTTAATTTGGATTATGTTTTTCTGATAGACATTGGCAATGGGCCACTTTTTGATCCAACATGACGTATTTTTTTGTTTCTTCATTGGATCAACAATTTCTTTTTTTAATTTCTCTCATTGGACATTGATTTTCGAGTTTCATTTCTTCAATGTCAGTTCATAATGTTGTAATACATTTTTGCAAACTTCAAGATTGGTGTTGTGTTCTATCATTGGTTTTGTGCATGTCTCAATGAACATTGCCTCAGTCATGTGTTGCCACTGTATGGCTCCGTTGTGCATTCCTGCATGGGCATTATTCATCCTCCAATCCTTAGTGGTGGATCTTGGGATGAATAACAGGTTTACTTCTCAGGTTTGTTTAGCCAATAAGGGCCCTTTCGGGCAATATTTCAAGTTTCTCTGAGTTTGTGCATCAATTCAGAGGCCACGTATCTCCTACTGGAGGTTTCTCCCCCTTTATAAGGCCCGGTTCACGTCTTGCTCATTTCCTGACCCTTTGTCAGTTCTGCAATGCAAACAGGGCATTTGCTGCCCTATGCAGCAAATGTGCTGCATGGGGCAGGCTCACATTTGGAGCGTGATCCTCTTTGTTAGTTCTGAGAAGTCTTTTGAATGAGTTTGGAGGACTGTGTTCTGTTTGATGTTGGCCCTTAGTGAGCCTTCTGGGATGTCCTGAGTGGGAAGTATGGGAAGTCACCTCCTCTCACTCACAGAGGCATTGCCTCGATCTTATCTTGGTTTGCAGTGTAGGAATAATCATGATCGACTCTCTGCATGTTACTTAGTCAGATCACTTTATTAGGCTTTTGTTTGTTGACAATCCTAAGGTTAGGTTTTGCACCCCCATCTCATCCCTTACGGTTGTGTGTCGCAGGCCTAGGGACTTAGGGACTATTTCTAGGCCTGTCTTGAGGGAGGCCTTGGAGTCTATACATTTGGGCTTTAATTGCTACAATTTATTTTCACAGGGAGCGTCTACTATGAATGCCATTTGTACAAAATGTACTCCCTATGTGAGGCAGACAGTGAAATTAAAATGTAAGCCACGGTTCTCCCAGAAGCTTGTTTTGCTGTGAGCAAAATACCAGGCATCAGAAAGAAAATGTAGAAAACGCAGATCTCTTGACATGGACTTGATTACAAAGACGACATTGCAAGAATATAAGAAGGCTATCTTTAAAGTCAAATCAAACTTTCTCTACAATAAGTTTGGATCAGCCAATAACAAGCCCTGAAAACCTTTTTCTATCATTACCAATTTGACCCTGCCTGGAAGCGGCTCTCTTCTCTTCAGTTACAGAACCCTCGGTTAAGCAATATAATCCCTTTAACATGTTGTTCCCAAATAAAATCAAAGCTATTCAGGAGAAAATTACACAAGACAGGCCATTAGCCCAGAATGAAAACTTGGCACATGAGTTTAAGTGTAATCCCAAGATTGAAGGGGAGCCGCATCAACATATGAAAGGGCAGGTTGATTTTAAAACAGTTTCAGAGGATGTTATTTTAAATGTTATGAAAACACTTAAACCCTCTAACAAGACATGATTTTACGTACTAGATCGAACTGCTCAATGTTTAGCCCTTGAGATCCATTCTTTTATGACTAGAGTTGATAATGCCTCCGTATTGCAGGGTATCGTACCATCAAGGCAAAACAATTCTTACCCCATTATCACCCCACTGTTGAAAAAACCAAACCTGGATCCAAATGATCTTCAGAATTTTCTGCCGGTGGCTGGACTGTCGGACCCAGTAAAGTCCTGGAGAAAGTTGTTACAGTTCAGCTCCAAGACAATGGGAGTCATTCCGACCCTGACGGTAGGGATTTAACGGCATAGGTAAGGATGCCGGTGCTGTTAACCCCCTACCACCTTATTACGAGGTCCTTTAGCGGGTCCCACCAGGACCGGCTGGTTTTACCAGCCGGCCTTAGTGGGACCCGTTAAGGGACCATGGAGCTAATAACGGGCCCGCAATTTGCAGGCTCCTTCCCCATTCCCATTGAGCTCTATTGGGGCTCATATGGGAATGGGGAATGGTTTTCGAAATGGGGACTTACTGGGTCCGCATAGGTCAGAATGTCCCGGTAAGTCCCCATCCGACACCACGGACCCGGACCCTAGTTTGGATAGCACCATGGCTACCTCCAAACTCGGAATGACCCCCAATGTATAGATGGTTTCTCTGCTTGACCCTTTTCAGTCTGGGTTCTGACCAAGATTTGGCACTAAATGGCACTAATGGCAGTCTGGGGCCTGCTGAAATGTCTAAAGCCTTACCATTCTTGTCACAGAAATTGTAACACTTCCAAAAATTAAGCTGGTGGGAAGATTGTAATTGGGCTGCAGGACAATGGTCCATGGACCACCAGACCCTGCAGAAGTGGATTTTTCGGCAGTGGCCAATTTGCGCTCTTAAATAAGGCTGGGACCAAATGCTGGTGGACTGAAAAAATATATACTGTATAACGGATGTAATATTTGATTTTAAATGACATTGGGCCTCATTACGAGGTGGGCGGTAAGGGATTACCGGCACCGGTAAGGGCACCGGTGCCGGTAATCCCTTACGCCCTACTACGAGGTCCCTTAGCGGGTCCCTTCCTTAACGCCTGGTTTTACCAGGTGTTATGGAAGGGATTCTTTAAGGGACTTCAGAGCTAATAACAGTACCGCAATTTGCGCTACCGTTATTAGCACCTTCCCATTGAGCCCTATGGGGGCTGAAATGGGAATCGGGAATGGCTTTTTCAATGGGGACTTACCGGCCCCTCAAAGGTCGGAAAAGACCAGTAAGTCCCCATTGAACGGGACCGGACACGGTACCGGTATTGGAGGTAGTCATGGCGCTAATAGCGCCATGACTACCTCAAACCTCGTAATGAGGCCCATTGATTTTTATGGACAACAATTATGTCTGTTGAACTTTCATTCTGTTCAATTGACTACATTGTTTTTCATGGGCTGGTATTTTCCAGTACAGCAGTTTTGCTGTCCAGCCCATCTCCCAGATCCTGTTTACCAGATTCTCTAGTTGTGACAGTTGGAAAATGTTAATTTGGGTTTTTTCCATTATTTTTATCCATATAATAGAAGAAGGTTCCAGGCCACTGTCCCCCCTCAGGACGAGACAGCCCACCTATGCCTAATTGTAGGATGTCAGACACCTTCTGGAACCAGCATTTATTTATTTAATTTTATGAGCACAGAAAACATCACGTAATTATGTTATTTATTAATATCCTTGTCATTTTAATATTAGGAATGTGTTTTAAAATGCATCAATGTGTTGTAAATGTATTTGCAAGTTATTATTTATAGGTTTGCATTTGTTATCCCTTTACAGGCAGTGTTACTGTCCCGGTGCCTCCCACCACCACATCCACCCACTTAGTCTGTCACCTTTTCTCTTTTTAGCTCTAAACCCCTGAGCTTGGGGAACTTTTCCCTAGAGACCAGGAAAGACTCTACATCAGCCAGTGTCCCGCAGTAAGGTCTGCCTGGGGCATGTCCCCCTTCTGCTGGTGGACTATCCACCTGGCAGGCACTGAGTACTCCTATGTGCTGCATTGCTCTTTCCCATCCTGCCATTGTGGGGACCTCTGCAGTTGATTGGTCCCTGACTTCATGTGAGCACCCGGCTCCGTAAGGAAGCAACTCCCAACTTCCAGTAATCTATGCTTGTGAGTCACCCATGACCTTCAATCATTATGAGAAAGCAAAAGGTGTCTCACCGACTAGTCCCTTGGGATCTGTCATCCAGATGGCTGGGTCACAGCCATTGCTATTGAATCCAGACCCCAAGGTGGACCAGTGTGGGCAGATCACCTGAAAGGGGGACCCTGGTGAGTGGGAGTGGGGCAACTGGAGGAGAGACGCGGTATCCATATACCCATTTCGCTGTAAAACACCCTCATTCTATGTACTACATTACTGCCCCCTTTACTACAAACACTCTGCTGCACGGATAAAATGCTTATAGAAAGACAGACAACAACCAGTCCGTTTGACATGTCCCAATATCATGGTCAGGAGAGTCAGGCACTTAACCTTGATGACTCACACCTGAATCCTATTATCTTTCCCCAATGGGATAAAAGGCAGAGCATGAGAGCACCCAGAGAGCAATGCGTGAAAGGCAATTGAAGCAAGCAAGACCAGCAGAACAGAAGGGCAGGAAATCCTGGGAAGGCGACGCGAGTATGGAAGCAAAGCAGATGGGACCAGGAGGCGAATGAGAGGCTGTGGTTCTACAAGCTGCTAGGTGAAGGTCGCTACAGAATCCCAAACTGACAGCATTCTGCCACTACAGAAGGTCACGGCGGTACCTCCTTCGTGTACGGTGTGATGACTTGAAGGGAGGCTAGCTGTGCTGGGTGGAAAGCCTTGACTGAACTGAAGGGTTTTGATAAGCTGCATCAGCTGCTGCCGGTGAGTGAAAAGGGAGACAGTCTTGTGATAATGAATGAAAAGAACAGTTATGCTTGAAGTGCTCAGCGAGTGAAAGCACATTTATAACAAGAATGAAGAATGCCAAGATTGTGCATGTAAGAGAAGCCACGAGAGAAATTAACTAAGAAAGGAGGTGAATATTCAAAGTGGTCATACGAGGAAAATGTCAAAGGGTACAAACCCCCTCGTACAGTCGAAAGTCTAGGGTGAAGTTGCTGTGACCACCCCTGCTGGAACAGAAGACTCCCGACTGAAGTACCATCACTCCACAGCCCAGCCCCAGGACCCAGTTGCCCACCCACACCTGCCTCGGGGGTTGCCTTGTACGACACATCACCTTCCGGCACCAGTGGCAACCCCCAGCCAGAGAGGCAGAGGGCTACCAGCTTCAATGAAAATGAAGTTGGTATCCTGGTGGAGCAAGTTCTGGGGCATTTATGCATGGCCATCACACCATTGTGCGCCAACAAGGAAGGATGGAAGAGGATCTGGAAGGACATAGTGGGTGCCATCAACGTGGAGCGGATGGCACCCCGCAACATCAAACACTTCCAGAAGCGCTGGGAGGACTACAAGTCCAGGACCCTCAAGAAGACCCGGCCCCTCTTGGAAGCAGAGGATGCAGTGGGGCGCAGGGAGCAGCTTACCACCCAGCAGATGAGGGTCCTGGAGTGCATTCGCCCGGTGCTTCACCACCAGATCCTCAGGATGCAGGCCCGTCTGGAGTCGAGCGGTAAGTGGCCATGCACTTATGTTTGAAAAAGGGCATGTTGCAGTGTGCTGGTAGTTAGCTACTTGGCTGCATGTGTGAAATGGGTCATGTTTGGATATGTGTGTGCAGGGACATGATGGTGCCACATGTGAGTTCAGTCAGGTGTGACCCACATGAATGGTGCATCTGTAACAAATCATAATGAGGAGCAGCGTGCAGAACTAACACATGTATGCATGCCTGTGTCTGTAATTTGACATGTTTGGGATGTGAGAGATGTGTGCTGTTGACATGGACATGCATGATGTACATGTCTGTGTGTTTGAGTAGTGTGTGCGCCATGGATGCATGACACATGTTGGTGACGATGTGTTAATTCACTGATACAGCCTAGTCATCCCTGTATCCACTGTGTCCGGGGGTATACCGTGCCAAATGCATGGCCCTCCGGTGACGCGTGTGCATGTGACCAGCATGTCCAATGGTGCATGTGAGAATAGGCCCACCATTGGATGCAACTAAGGTGCCTTGGACATGGATGCCAATGTATGTTGCATGTGCATGCCTGTACCAGCATGTGTGTTGCCTGCACAGACCCATGTGTTGTGGAGGGACATGATGGAAGTGACGTTTGACAGTGCCACTCATGTGCCATTGCTTTGTGTCTAGGGGACTATAGTTCAGTACCCTGATGCTTGTGTTCAATGTCTCCCTTTACACAGTGACGAGTGAAGAAGAGGGTGGAGACGGCGCTGTGGGGGAAAGCAGCAGGGATGCCTCCACCGCCCGGCGACGCAAGGCCCAGTCACCCTCCCAGGAAATACCATAATCTGGGAGCGAGGGGACTGGTGCCGCCTCTGCCACTACGGCTGCAGCGGAAGGGGTGGATGAGCCCCCACTGGGGCCTGCAACGGCAGAAGACAGTGCGGAGCCATCCAGGTTGGTGGTGGCCATAGAGGAGGAGGAGGCTGCTACAGAGCCGCACATGGGGCCTGGTGGGGGTGTTACCACTGGTGCAAGTGGTGCAGTCCAGGGGCAGGGACAGGAGACAGCACAGGTCGCCGCGGAGGTTCCTGTGCATGTCTCTGTCCCTGACACTGTGACTGCATCACCATGCACCAATAGGGATGCCCCATCCCAGGCCCGTCCGCAGGTAGGGGGGAGGTCCATGTCATCTGGCACTCCTCTACCTGCAGACGAGGGGACCCGTGACCGGATGGAGTCCGTCCTGATTTGTGTCGCGTTGCGCACACGTGACATTCGTGATGACGTGTGTGGTTCCCGGGGGGAACAAGCACGTCATCAGGAAGAGCTGTGTCCCAACATGGCCCAGTTGGGAGGGTCCATGGTCGGGGGTTTCCTCCATGTTTCGGCCACACTTGCAGCCCTCTCCTCCCCTGTGCACACCATATGCCAGTCGTTCTCCGTGCCGTCTTCTGGCCGAGATGCCACCAGGGCCCCCTGTGGATTTGCCACAACCAACGCAGCCAGCCTGGTGGAGATCCCATCCCTTCCACTGTCGGGAGTCGGAGGTCCAACAGGGGTGGACACCCCACCAACTGGACCCCAGCGGATGGAGGATGTGCCGGCATCATCGGGCAGGGCACGTGCATGACGGTGCCGGTGGATTGCATCATCCCTGATGCTATTGTGCTGGCAGAGGCAGTTGCGTGGGAGGCAGCGGCACGCTCAGCGTGGGAGGCCTCATGGCTCGGGGCCATCAACATCAGAGGGGCAGGCATCGGCCGGAGGGCAGGAGGACCCTGGATTGGGAGTGTCTTCTGTGTGGCAGCGGTTGGGCCAGCGGATAGATGTTGAGCGGCGGTGGCCGGAGGAGGCACGACTCACTATGGTCAGGGCGGAGAACTCCATGCGCAGGACATTGAGGTGGGCTGAGTGCCTCAAGGCAACTCGCAGGGAGTTGGAACAGGCCATGACTGCATCCCTGTGAGACCTCGAGGCCAGGGAAGAGGCCCGCCTCTGGGACATCGATGTGGAGTTCGATGATGCCCTGGCTCCAAACATCTACGAGTGAGCCGTTGGACTTGCCCGCTGCCATTGTACATAGTTCATTAGTGTTAGGTCTCCTTTGTTTTTACTTTTATTTTGGAGTTCATGGACATTGCTCCACTTCGTTTATATAGTTTATTCTTCATAGGACTTTTTTGTAGGTTTCCTTTTGTTTGTGGATCATGGACCATTTGGACTTCCATTGTATACAGTTGCAGAATTGTACATACTTTCTTTTTAAATGTTCCGATGGATCAATGGTTTTCTTTAATTTGGAATATGTTTTTCTAATAGACATTGGCAATGGACCACTTTTTGATCCAACATGACGTATTTTTTTGTTTCTTCATTGGATCAACAATTTCTTTTTTTAATTTCTCTCATTGGACATTGATTTTCGAGTTTCATTTCTTCAATGTCAGTTCATAATGTTGTAATACATTTTTGTTAACTTCAAGATTGGTGTTGTGTTCTATCATTGGTTTTGTGCATGTCTCAATGAACATTGCCTCAGTCATGAGTTGCCACTGTGTGGCTCCGTTGTGCATTCCTGCATGGGCATGGTGGTCCATTTAAGACTGTCATGGCATGGGTAATTTGGGAGTGGGTTCTGTGGATGGTTGCATGCTTGTACTGGGGGTCAAGGGGAATAGGGTTGTCATTAGGGACAAGGGTCTGGTTTGTCAGGAAATGTTGTTTGGTGGGCCATGTGTCAGGGCCTGCTGGCAGGTGCCCGTCACTGCTGGGTGGGTGGTTGGGTGGCTGGGGGACATGAGTCGGGGCCTGCTGGCAGGAGCCCATCACTGCTGGGTGGGTGGTTGGGTGGCTGGGATACATGAGTCGGGGCCTGCTGGCAGGTGCCCGTCACTGGTGGGTGGGTGGTTGGGTGGCTGGGGGACACGAGTCGGGGCCTGCTGGCAGGTGCCCGTCAATGGTTAGTGGGTTTTACGGGTGGTTGGGTGGCTGGAGATCATGAGTTGGGGCCTGCTGGCAGGTGCCCATCAATGGTAGGTGTTTGGGTGGTTGGATGGCTAGGGGACATGAGTCGGGGCCTGCTGGCAGGTGCCCGTCAATAATGGGTGGGTGTGGGTGCAGGGGGACATGAGTTGGGGCCTGCTGGCAGGTGCCTGTCACTGCTGGGTGGGTGGGGGACATGTGTTGGGGCTCACAAGTGCATGGTGCCATGTGGGCTGCCTGCGGGGCCTGGTCAGGGGTGTAGGGTAGTCCCCTGTGGTGTGGGCTGCCTGCAGGGCATGGGGAGGGGGGGGAGGGCACACCCAAGGGCCCGCACTGCCAATTCGTGTGTAAAAGTCCATGCGCACCCCTCGGAATACACGTACCCTGCTCGCATCAGGTAATCTAGTGATATCTCTTTTAGCTTCTTATTTTTGTCTTTTGTAGATGTAAATTTATTTGCATCACCAGTCCTGTTTGGGTGGCGGATCGAAACAAACACATTTTTCGGCACCACTTCTGGACCAACTTAGGTGAATATATATATATATCCCCAGGTTTTATTTCCATGGCTAGAGGCATCGAAAATTAGGAGGCTCACTCATTATACTCTGTATTTTAACAAAGTTTTTTTTTTTCTGTTTTTTTATTTTGTCTGTTTTAATGTGTTTCATTAAGGGTCAACGTCTCCCACAGACTTTCAGATCTACAATCAAGCTCTTATGAATTGTACAAAGTTTTACCTGCAAGAACTACTGAATGATAGACAAAAAATTTAAGCATTAGTTCGTTCCAGGTTTTTATTTGCAATATTTAGTGCGCCCTGAGGAAGGCGACTACTGACTCGCTCAATGGAGCCAGATAGGTTAAATTCGCCGAAACTGTTATGATATTTTAAGATCATGTATGCACAGTAGGCATGTAGCACTTTTTTTGCATTTAGTACTTTATTTCTTTGTTAACAACTTGGCACTTAGCACTTGGTTGCACTTAGCACTTTATTCAATTGTTAACTATTTGCCCTCTCCATAGCACTTTGACTATTTGGATGGAATTTAAAATGAGACAGCGATGCTTCACCTTGAGTAACATGAGGTTACGAATTGTGGCAACTAAACTGCTATTGAATGGCTTGAGGCATTAGATTTGACAAGTATTTTATAATCAATTCATCGATTTTATTGTTGATTTGATGTTTATATATTATGCAATTTTATAATGGTAATAAATTACTAATTAAAAATGATAATGTGAATATTTATGACTGGGCTCTCCTTTTCTTCCTCGCCTCTATTTTCATAATTGAGTACTTAAATTAATACAGTACTCCTCCATGTGAACTCCCTTTTTCCCTTCGGGATCTTTTTTTGAAATCCACACGCACCCCTCGGAATATGCGCCTGCAGCCCATCCTCCCTTCCCATGCCCCACAGGCAGCCCATCCACCCTACCCATTCCCCACAAGCAGCCCAAGCCGCAGGGGGGACTTTTTCCATGCATTTTACCTAATGCGAGTGGGGTACACGTATTCCGAGTGGTGTGCAGGGAGTTTTACATGCGTTTTTGCTAGCGTGGGTGGGGTACGTGTATTCTGAGGGGTGCGTGAGGAGTTTAACATGCGTTTTTGCAAGCGCGGGTGGGGTACGCGTATTCCGAGTGGTGCGCAGGGAGTTTTACATGCGTTTTTGCTAGCGCAGGTGGGGTACACGTATTCCGAGGGGTGCGCTGGGAGTTTTACACGCGTTTTACCTAATGCGAGCGGGATACGCGTATTCCGAGGGGTGCGCGGGGAGTTTTATATGCGATTTGGCAGTGTGTGACCTCGGGTGTGCCCTTTCCCCCCTCCCCATTCCCTGCAGGCAGCACATCCACCCTGACCATGCCCTGCAGGCAGCCCACACCACAGGGGACTACCCTACACCCCTGGGCATGCCCCGCGGCCAGCCCACATGGCACCATGCAGGACAGACTCATGCCCCCCAACCACCCATAAGCACCCACCCACCATTGACGGTCTCCTGCCAGCAGGCCCTGACTCATGTCCCCCTGCACATCCACCCACCCACCATTGACGGGCACCTGCCAGCAGGCCCCGACTCATGTCCCCCTGCACCCCCACCCACCCACCATTGACATGCACCAGCCAGCAGGCCCTGACACATGTCCCATCAAACAACATGTCCTAACAAAACTGACCCATGTCCCTAATGCCAACCCTATTCCCCCTTGCTCCCCAGTACAAACATGCAACCATCCGCTGCACCCACTCCCAAATTACCCATGCCATGAGAGTCTCAAAAGAACCACAATGACCATTCATAAATGTACAACAGAGCCACACAATGGCAACACATGACTGAGTCAATGCTCATAGAGACATGCACAGAACCAATGAGAGTAGACCACACCAATAATGAAGTTAAATGAAATGTATTAAAAATCGTATTGAAATAACATATCATAAATTCAAACTTGTAAATTAAGAGACAATAAAATCATAAAAAAAGAAAAATCCAATGTAAAACAAAAATCCACAAGAGGAAAAAAGGGAAGTGGTCCATTTCCAATGTCCAAATAAAGTACATGAAGAAATCCAGGAAAAACCATTGATCCATGGGATGTTAAAATAACCAAAGTATGTACAAGTCGGGAACTATATACACTGCAAGTCCAAAGAGTCCATGATGCCCAAACCAAAGGAAACCTACCAGAACTCCTACAAAAAAATGTGTACATAAAGTTGAGCAAAGTCCATGAACTCCAATATAAAATAAAAAAACAAAGGAAACTTAACACTAAAGAACTATGTACAAAGGCGGCGGGCATGTCCTACGGCTCACTCTTTGATGTTCCAGGCCAGGGCATCATCGAACTCCACGTCGATGTCCCAGAGGCGGGCCTCTTCCCTGGCCTTGAGGTCTCACAGGGATGCAGTCATGGCCTGTTCCAACTCCCTGCGAGTTTCTTCAAGGCACTCAGGCCGCCTCAATGCCCTGCGCATGGAGTTCTCCGCCATGACCATAGTGAGCCATGGCTCCTCCGCCCGCCGCCGCTCCGCATCTATTTACCTTCCCAACTGCTGCCCCACGGAAGACACTCCCAATCCAGGATTCTCCTGCCCTCCGGCCGATGCCTGCCCCTCTGATGTAGATGTCCCCGAGCCATGATGCCTCCCACCCTGAGCCTGCTGCTGCTATGCATGTGCCCTGCTGGTCGATGCCTGCACGTCCTCCTCTTGCTGGGGTCCAGTTGTGGGGGTGGCCACCCCTGCTGGACCTCCGACTCCCGACTGTGGCAGGGATGTTTCCTCCACCAGCCTGGCCGCTGGTTCAGGGTCAGCTCCACAGGGTGCCCAGGTGATACCTGGGCAGGAAGATGGCATGGAGGATGACTGGCGCATAGGTGGTTCAGTTGAGGAGGGGGTCGCTAGAAGATCCAGCACTCGGAGGTACCCAGCCTGGGTGACCTGTCCTAGTAGGCCGACGCGGTCAAATCGGTATTCGGAATGACATGCATTGTCCTCACGAGAACTCTGCACGTCATCCCGAATACCACTTTGACGCAATGCCACCACAGCCTGGACAGGCTCAACCCGGTCCGGGATAGCCACATCCGCAGGGAGAGGAAGGCCAGTTGTTGTTCGCGCATCTGCTCCCTGAAAACGGGTCTGGACGAAGGCATCCCTGCTGGTGCGGGATGATGCAGTCACAGGATCGGGGACAGGATTACACACAGGCACCTCCGTGGCGGCCTGTGCTGCCTCCTGTCCCTGCCCCTGGACTGCACCACAAGCACCAGTGGAATTCCTCCCTCCAGGCCCCATGCATGGGCCTTCCATGGCCTCCTCCTCAACCAAACCCACCAGCAAACTGGATGACTCTGTGCCATCTTCCTCCATAGGCCCCTGTGGGGGCTCAGCTGCCCCTTCTACTGCCGAGGAGTCCATCTCCGACCTCCGCTTCTTGCACCTACCCTCGGAGGCTGCGGCCACGGACGCTGCACCAGACTCCTCACTCCCCGAAGAGATGACAACCTGGGAGGGGAGCTGGGCCTTGGGTCTCTAGCTGGCGGTGGGATCCCTGCCACTGTGCTCCACAGCACCGTCTCCGCCCTCTTCATCAGTTGACGCTGTATACTGGGAGAGACAGAACACAGGCATCAGGCACTGTCTAATGGACTGATACACACATGACAGTTGCACATGAGTGGCATTGTCAAACTTCACAGATGGCATCACACTCCCCAACACACATATCATTTGAACCCACACACATGCGCAAATTAAAAGGAATGTTGCAGCAGGCAGCAAGATCCATACACATACAACAGCATGAGCATCCGAAGGTTAGCCTGACCTCACATGCAACACGGGGAGTGCCAAACACATGCACACACGCCACCATACATACATGCATCTGTACATCTCCACCACCTGTCACAGTGAAATCAACGGCAACTATGTCACATCTGCCAATCAGACTCCTACATGTCTGTGTCACATGCATCCATGGCGTATCACCTTCACACACATGTCAAAAACACACAGGCACATGTATGTCATGCACGTACATGAAGGTGGAACCAGCATCCATGTGTCAAACCACAACCATGCCACAGTACATACAAAGAAATGCAAACAGGTGTTCATCTCCACATGCATCCGTGCATCATGCATTTGAACACATACACCATTGATGTGACTCACACATGACTGGACTCACATGCGGCAGGCTCATGTCCCTGTACATACACATCCATACATGGCCCTTTCAAGACATATGTCCAACTTGCACACTCCTGGCACACCTCAACATGCACTGCGTCCAATAAGTACGCATGGACACTTAGCGCTCGACTCCAGACGGGTCTGCCTCTCAAGGACCTGGAGGTGGAGATCTGGGTGTATACGTTCCATGACCCTCATCTGGATGCTGGTAACCCCCGGCACCCCTCTGCATGCGCTGCCTCCAAGAGGCACCAGGCCTTTCAGAGGGTCCTGGACCTGAAGTCCTCCCAGCGCTTCCGGACATGTGCTATGTCGCGGGCTGCCACCCCCTGCACGTTGATGGCAGCCACGATGACCTTCCAGATCCTCTTCCGTGCTTCATTGTCGGTGTGTCGTCTTCCGAAGAGGGCATCATAATGCACCAGGACTTGCTCCACCAGGATACCAACTTCTGCAGCACTGAAGCTGGTAGCCCTCTGCCTCTCTGGCTGGGGGTTGCCAGTGGTCTCCGATGGTGTATCCCCCGACATGGCAACCCCCGAGGCAGGTTTGGGTGGGCAATTGGGTACTGGTGCTGGTCTGTGGAGCGATGGAACTTCAGTCGGGAGTCTTCTGTTCCAGCAGGGGTGGTCACAGCAACTGGACCGCTGCAGATGGCTGACGTGCAGGCACCAAATAGCAGGGCACCTGGCCAGCAGGCAGGCAGGCATCAGCAGATGGCAGGTGGGAGCGGGCTCGGGGCTCTGGGGGGCAGGAAAATGGCCTTCTGGGCAACAGCATGGTCTTCCGTGTGGCCAGCTTGATAAAGAGTGATTTGGCACGTGAAAAAACTGCACATCACAGACAGCCTTGCTAGAGCACTAGGGTACGTATTACATCTAGTACCCTGCCCCCTTCACCCCAATTGCCCGGGACAATTGTTTAGTGCACCTCCATTCGCCCAAGAACATCAGTGCCATGGTTGGGAGGTGACCAAGTGGTAAGGGAGGCAAAGGTGGCCGACCTCCAAGAGGTGTCCGCGGTAGGGGACGTGGCCAGGATGTGCAGGGTGGCCCAAGAGCCCAGTGTGTGGAGGACCAATCAGGGACACCTATGCCCCCCCCATTGGGTCGGGGAGATGCAGCTGCCACCATCCCAGCACAGGCCTTGTTAACCCGGGACATATTGTTGACCGAACTGGCACAGGATGACTCACAGGCTGACGTCTGTGTCACCAAGTCAAAGCCACGTGTGACGGTGAAAGTTGATGTCACCAGGCCACGTGGAACTGGGGCAGCAATGTCATCTGCTGCCTCAAGTAGCCAGGGTGAGGAGGCTTCAGGGGCAGCTGCAGCTCAATCCACCCAAACTCCGAGTCTCCCAGCCGGGACAGTGTTGGTCCAAGACCATTACACCAAGGTTGGTCCTGCCAACATCACCCAGCAGCCAATGCCTGCAGTGAGACCTTTGGTCATCGTGCCTTTGGCTACTTCCAGTGCCCAGTCCACCTGTGCTTCAGCCCCTAACACACCACCTCTGAAGAGGAAGAAGGGTGCTCTTGCGGTACAGACTGGGACCCCAGACAGAGCTCCCCCTTCCGGCACGTCAAGGAAGCAGAGTTTCAATGATGGGAACTAGACGCACTTGTGGTCTACGTGTCGGCCGCGAAATGCTGGTGACTGCAGGGTGCAAGACTACGACTGCTCAACGTAGGGCCCACTGGCAGTGCATTGCGGACCAGATTGGATTCGTGAGGCGCACAGGTGATGATTGCTCTAAGTGGTGGAATGACCTCAAACGCAGAGCAAAAAACAAGCTGGCTTCCAATCATGCCTCTACTCTGGTAGTGGGTCTCCACCAGAGGAGGAAGTACTCACAGAACATGAGTCAATCGCTGGAGGCTTCATCACAGAGGATCAGATCCAAGGCGTGGGAGTCCTACCAGATCTTGAGGCAATGTCCGGTGAGTGGGCATGCATGTGTGTGCCAACCATGTGTATGTTGCTGTGGTGATGTGTTCTGATTGAGTGCCAGGTGAGGCTGTGTAGTCATGACTGCTATGGGTCATCCATGTGGTGCCTCCAAACCATCCCCCGGCCTTGTGTTTGGGTTTTACAGTATCCCTTCTGACCGCAGTTAACATTTTGCACCTGATTACTGCACTTGCCCTTCAACTGCCATCATGCCACAACATTGTTGATACTGTTTTCCTGTTCATTCTGCCTGATTGATGCAATCCTTTGCATGATTAACACACATTTTTGTGCCGTTCTGCCCCAAGTTCAACATACTTCAGACATAGTTTTCATCCCACAATGCCACACATTTGTTTGCTTATTATGGTAATGATTTCATCAATCAGGCTGATTGAGTATTGTGCACCTACACATGCCCTTCACACAATCACTTCTGGGCCCTGTTTGAATGTTCAACATGACAGTTGTCTTCTGTCATGTCCAAGTGACCAACCGTTGATGTATCCATGTGCCTGCCATCACTGTATTAGTACACACTGGCTTTTTCCCATTATGCAGCACATGTGTTGCTTTTCCATCTTGGAGTCCTCAGTGTCTACTTTTCGGCTCTACTTCCACTTCATTGCCAGTGCATGCATGCCAAAGTTAGTGTCATGTGTGACATGTGTCATTTATGTATTAGATGTGTACCTCGTGATGCCTATGTGTGTCGGCTATGCTGCTCATGCCTGTCTTCATTACATTTCTTTTATGTTTTTGCAGGTGATGTGGCACTAGATGCTGTTGAGGAGGAGGAGATGGTGCAGAGGCAGGAGTACTCACAGCCCCAACCAGGCACCAGTGGAGGACGTGGGGTGGTGGTGGGTGAAAATCCATTATTACTACAGACCATCCTGTCCACGGGTGTCTCTGGGTACACCTCCGAAGACCTCTATTGCTCAGGTGCTGAATCTGACATTGAGACAAATGTCCCGTCGCAGGTGAGTGTTTCTGGCAGGGATGCTGTTCTGGCCAACCCACCTGTACTGGGGGTAGACCCCTCTATGTGGTATTCAGTGTTGGAAAGTCCACCTGTGGCGGTTACGGATGCAGGGTCACACTCCACTATATTTGCTCCTGTTCCTGGGCCAGCAGATCAAAGGAGGAATGCAGTCCTGCAGCCTCAGGCAGTGCCAGCACAGCAAGGTGCACATCACCTTGCCCCAAACACGTGTGGTGCCCACCAACGCTGTGGCCGTCCGCCACCAGGCAATACTGTGTGGGAGAACTCCATGTATACTATTGCAGCACACAACAGGGGCATCGTGTGAGATGATGGCTCAGGCCGAGGATAGGGTGGACACTTCCATTCTCCCCCCTGAAAGGCAGGTGGAGCTCCAGCAGCAGGCAACAGAGTCCATGTGCCGCTCACACAGGGAGGACATGTTGGCGTCCAACAGGGACCGACGGGCTGGACTGGAGACTCTGCGCACAGCCATATCTGCAGAGTCACAGGCCCACAGGGATGCCCTGAGGTTAGAGAACACAGGTCCCTCAGAGATACTCTGGCTGCACTTGAGGTGTCCCAGAGTACAAGGTCAAAACAGCAGCTGGATCAGCTGACACGCACACTCTCAGCTGAGCTCCAGGCAAACCGTGAGGAGATCCGGGCATCATGCGAGACCTTGCAGGCAGAAATGCGTGCTACCCGTGAGGTGCTGCATGGGGATCTCTGTACCATCATCCTGCAGAACCAAACCTTTCAGACGCGCATGCTTGGTGCCATGGAAGAGCATGCCAGGGCTTTGCATGGTCTCACTCCCATATCATGCGCACCTTTTAATGTACCACCAGAGGGTGATGACAGCGAAGGCAGTTCTCCCACTGTAGCGTAGCCGTGCAGGCATGAGCCCATGGAGGTTTTTTTTTTTTATCAACATCCACGCATGTGGGTGTTGGGGTGCACCCTGTACCTCCTCCATCCTGGGTGCCCCCCACCCCCTGGTCGACACATGGCCATTTTTTCTTTTTCTATTTTTTTTTCAGATTTCATGCCAAATTGCAAATTAGAATTTTTTTTTTATTATCTTTTTTCTTCTTCTTTTTTCTATTTATTATTTTCATTTTTATTTCATATTTCATTAGTTTTTTTTTTAATTTTAATCTAATTAATTTATTTAAATTATATTCTGATTTTTAATTTATTCTTTTATTTATTTGGTTTACTTTTCATTTTCTTTTTCTTTTTCTTTATTTAATTTGCATTTACTTTTTTGTTCATAACCATTTTCTTTCAGATTGTAAATTCATGTTACAGTGTGTTGTTTTGTGTGGCTCCTGTAGGCATCCACTGTGTATTCCAGCTGGGCACATGCAGGCTTGTCCTGTCTTTGGGTTAGAAACGTGGGTTCCTGACACACACACCCCTCCTGCTTCCCCTTTCCATGGGCTCGCAAAGGGTGTGACCAAGTGACAGTAACTTACACAGAGGCATTGGGCTCCCATAAGTTGTGTGGGCAATCTGTAGTCCAAACTGTGTATACATCCCTAGTGGGAATTGGTGTTGATTCCTCCACTGCATGGTTGATTTGTATATAGTATTACATACAGGAATTTTTGCATATATACATGTAGCTTCTTCATGTCTTAACGAGCCCGTCTCCATTGCAGATGCAGTTCATGTTGTATGCAGTACACTGCCACATTTGCCTACCAGCAACACACTGCAGTTGGAAAGGGTCGATGTGCTGCCTTTGTCAAGTTGTGACACTTGCACTACTTTCATTTTTTACTGTCATACGTTGCCACTGTTGGTTCCTGTGCTAATGTTTTGTCTTGCTGGTAAGTATTTGTTCATGTGTGCCGTTTCTTTTTTGTTAGTGAGAGGAAATTGTCTTTGGCCTGTTTCCATTTGGGACAGTGCACTTTGTGACACTTGTGTCATGTGTTGTGCATTCATTTGGTTGCTTTCACATAGCACGCCATGCCCATGGTGTGTTGGGTAGCTGAGATGGGTTAGGGAGGGGTTGGGTGACATGCCACTATTTGGTTGTAGTATTTTGCAAGGGGGTAGTCCTTCATGCTGCATGAATGTGTGTCTTTTACTGACACAGCATTGGGTGTGTTTAAGTAGCTAGGGATGCACACAATGTAGCACTTCCAGGTAAACAATCTCAGGGTGGTATGGTTGTGACAGTTGACTGTCCCTTTTGTCATCATCATAAATTGTCAGCTGGTATGTGCCAGGCCTGTGTGCACTCTGCAGGGGTGGGATTTTAGGTGAAGAAATTTGCAACAAGCTGGGTACGGGCTGCCTCACCACATGCCCTTTCACCTCCCATGCGCAGCGGCCGTGCATGTGGTTGGGGATGTTGGGGCACCACCATGTCCACCAGCACGCCCCACTGGGTTGCAAAGTTGTGCAGGACACATGCTGCCACTATGATCCTGCACACTACTGGGGGCGCATATAGCAGCTGCCCACCAGAGCGGTTAAGGGAGAGAAAGCGTGACTTGAGCACTCCAAATGTGCGCTCCACTATGCCCCAGGTTGCAATATGGACTGTGATGTATCTTACCTCGGGTGGTGTGGTGGGGTTCCGTATTGGCGTCATCATGTAGGTGCTCAGAGGGTAGGCACTGTCCCCTGGGGAGGTGATAATGGTTGTCATTAGTTGGGTTTTCCCATTTCCAGTGTCTGACATGCATGCACCATGTGTCACCATGCCTCCAAGCTTCCAGGTCCCGGTGTAGGGGTGACACTCGAATATGAAACTATCATGGCTGGAGCCCAGATAGTTGGCACATACTGAGGTGATGATTCCCTTGGCATCACATACAACCTGCATGTTGATGGAATGCCAGTGCTTGCGGTTTCGATAGATGTGCTCAGTGGCCCTGGGAGGACGTAGAGCCACATGGGTGCAATCAATGGCATCTAGCCTTTTGGGGAAGTGTGCCACCCCATAAAAAGTCCTGGATGACGGCTTGCCTTTCTGCAGGTGTTCTGGGGATTTATATGTGCCTGCGGACTGAGGGGCGTGCAGTCATGATCGCCAACACCTGGTGTAGGCAGCATGACTGCGTGGCCTGTGAGACACCCCCAACTATGGCACTTGTCTGCTGAAATGACCCAGTAGCCAAGAAATGCAGTACATTGAGCACCTTTTCCAAGGGGCTCAGTGCTTGGGAGCACAGGGTGGGTGATGTGAGGTCATCCTCCCACTCCCTGACCAGTTCTAGGATTATTAGTGGTGGAAACTTGTACCTCCCATAGACCTGGTCATCAGACATTCCGAAAAGGCTGGTCCTGGGTAAAAAAATGCAGGGCCTGGCTACCCTCCTCCTCCTGCGGTATCCCACGACCACGCCTGCGAGGAATGGTATATTCATTGTTGCGTATGAGCTTGTTGTTTGCGTGCACTTTTATGCTGCACGGGGCCGCTTGCACCTGCTTCCTGCTGGCGTATGTGTTTCCGGATTAGCTCGTCTTTTTTGGCACACAGGTTTACCCTGTTCGATTCCATGAATACGTGTTGTTAGCGTGCATGTGGGCGTTGCGAGCATTTACCTGTGGTACTTCCCCCATAATGCCTACATTTTCATGCGTTGTTCCCCATTCCATGTGTTACGCCCCGTGTTACGCCCCTTTTCTTGTGTGTGCTACATGTTGTGCGCTTTCGCTGTGCGCGTTGCGAGCGTTTAGTGATGTGTACTCCGGTCCGTGCCACCCACGGATTTGGCGCACATCCCAGGGTTTACACATGCAGCGCATTCCATGAATCAATGAACGGCTGCGTGCATGGCTTTAACACGCGTGCGCTGCAATTTTCACGCTTGCGCTCCCCATTTCGGTGCATATTTATTCCATGAATTACCCTGTATATTAAAATCATCTATCATGATAACCTTAACTCACCCTGTTTTTGTTTTGGAATATTTTGTTTTTGCTCTCAAATGCTTTATAGTCACAGTCATTTATTGTGTTGTGTGAATGTGTTTGTTTTTAATAAAAATGTTAAACTGTTTTTATATATTGATATTTTTAATTTACATGGCATTTGTGCTGCGTTTATTGGTATTTACAGTTTGCATTATTTACAAAATCTTATTTAGCACACATATTAAATGTTTGCATGGTTTATGCACAGTGCAATGACTATCACTGTTGAGTATATTTTAATGTTATTTGTAGAAGTAAATGTTACTAAGCTTCTACTGTATATAATATTTTAATAAGGTTGTATTGGCTTTGTGTATATTTTATATTTATGATACTTTTATTGCTTAGCAAATTATATGTATTCACAATGACAAGTACCTTGTTAATATTTGTACTTGCATTTTTTTTCATTTCTAAAGGTTTTTGTTAATTGATATTATTGTATATGGAAAGTATAAGACTTGATTCCTAATGTATATTTTGTCATTGTACATTTATTTTAGAAAATATTCTGTATATTCTTTTTAATTGCAATTTATTTAGAGGAATTATATTTGTGTATATTATAGTTTTAATTTATATAGTAATTTTGTACTACACAAATCTTGTATAGTTTCTTTTAACATTTATTATAGCTGTACATTTATGCAATTTTAAATGATTTGACATTTTGAATGTTACTTGTGTTTATGTGTGAAATTGTTATAATTTGATGGTAATATTGAATGCTTTTAATTAAGTGTGTTGGTGAGTTAAGGTCACCATGATATTTGATTTAAAAATATTTAATTTATTAATACAGTTTTTTATGTTTTTACCTCAACCATCTCGAATTTAGAAAGCAGCTGAAAACAGTGCTTTTCAATCAGTACGACTGATGTCTTCAGCAGTTTTGAATTACATTCTTTTCTGTCTCTCGGCGCCTCGATGCCCACAGGCTTTGGCGCGTTACAAATAAAATAACATAACATAAAATTATTATTTCTGATGTTTGTAGACTTTACGTTGTAGTTGGTTTAACCTTAACTCTTTTGCAACAAATATATTTTTCAAATAATGTAAACTTTTTTTGCTCACAGTTACATTATTATTGATTCTGAGTGTTTATTGTAACAGTAATCTGTGTTGCAAGAGCATGTAGGGTGGGTGAAGCATAAGGGTGTGTAACATAACATCACCTGGCATATGTACATGCGTCATAAGTACACGTGTTCTAAGTTTCTGTGTTGTAAGACTGTGTCTCAAAAGATTGTGAATTGTATGTGTTGTAGCAGCATGTGTTGTAGGAGTGTGTGTTATAGGAACACATGGTATAGCATTGTGTGTCGTAGAAGCATATGTCATAGGAGTCTGTCATTACAGTATGTGTCATAAGAGTTTGTGTGGTAGGATCATGTGTCATACATGCATGTGTCAAGGGTGCAGGTGTCCTAGATGTATGGGCCTGGGTACATGTGTCATAGGTGCATATGAGAGCACATGCATGTTCTCATGTTATGTATAGTAGGTGCATATGTAGTAGCGCATGTGTTATATAGGAGTGTGTGTTTTAGGAGTGCTTGTTATAGCAGTGTGGGCCGTCAGAGCATATGTCATAGGAATGTGTGTAATTGCAGTGTTTGTCGTAAGAGTGTGGGTGGTAGGAGCATGTGTCATAGGAGCATGTGTAGTAGGAGAATGTTTTATATGTACATGTGCCCTATGTGAATGTGAGATCATGTGTTGTACATCCACATATTATGTGTTGTAGGCACATGTGTAGTAGAAGTTTGTGTTGTAAGCATGTGTGTCATAGGACCATGTGTTGTAGGATCACATGCCATAGAATCACATGTTATAGGTGCATGTGTCATAGGACCATGTCATTGGAGAGTGTGTCAAAAGAGTGTGTGTTGTAGGTGTCGTTGTTATATCAGTATGATCCATTGGTACACACTCTGTGTACAGGTCCTATTTAAAGTGTACATGTTTCCAATAACTCAAAACTGACATCAAAGTGAGCTGTGACTTCCCTTTAATATGAGCTTTTTTAAGGATATGTTAATTGTGTAATATATGCATTGTAGAACTCATGCACTGTCCAAAATAATACATCCTTTCATCCCTGCGTACAACGGAACAGTTTCACACATCATGCACCACATTTAAACCTCACTCTCATGATGCAAGTTATGCCACTGGATATGGACTCTCCAAGAACCAAAGGGGCTGATTCATGGAATTATTTGTGCGTCATTCTGCCCGCAATTCCCTGTTTAACAAATGGGGATTTGCGGGCAGAATGGCGCACAAATCCCCGTTTTTCCACGCAAATAATTCCATGAATTAGCCCCATAGTCTCTTAGTGAACACCAACAAACTTACACCCTGGGGGGCATGACGCTCGGTGAGACACAAACAACCCCCACTGCACCCAGAAATGTCAGGCCACTCCCCCGACAAACCCATCAAAAATCAGGACACACTCACAGAAATGTCCACTATTTCACTGGACACCCAAAGAAAAACCCATTCCCTGAGTGTACAACAGCCAGAAACGCTGTGCAATGCACGCTACTGACATATGGAAAGTACATTGCAGAGGATCTGAGGTGAATATTACTCCACAGGATGTCGTACATTCTGCCAAATCAACATTCAAATTACTCAAGGGAAATAGGTCCTGAACAGTCCTTAACATCCACAACACTGGCAGCACAAAAATGACCAGTCACGGTGACCACTTTTGGGATATAAATGTGTTCACCAAATCTGCAGCCCCTTAATCTACCTCTGTTTATGTACTCTCCATGCTCTGCTTCACTTTGCTTTGGCAGCTGCCTCTGGCATATGCTTCCAAAATTCTCTTGTTGCACCCTTTGCTGCTTTGATTTCCGAATACGTTTGTCGTGCTAGACACCAATGAATGTGGTTGTTAGCCATACATTCACTATATATTTGCTTCATCTGTATGAGCTTAGAGATATGTTCCAGTGTGCGTAGCCAAAGACTGATAGGCCACCAGGATCCTCCTCTGTATTAGGCTCTTTGATACTTTTTTCACTGATATGCTATTCTTTCCATTTGTTCAGAGGGTAGAATATCTGGGTCTTACTCTGTTTTCCCCTTTACTGCAGCTTGATATGCCAGCCATATAGCATGCTTAGCAACAAGAAAACTCCTGTTGTTGATTGATTCAGAAGAGAGTGCATTACTAGTGTTAGCTGCAGGAAATGCCCATCTCGGTAGGTCTGCTGTCCCAGAGGACCCTCAGGACTGTGTGGGTGGAAGGCATTGTATAATCCTTAGACAAGATACTAAAGGGTCCATGTTTGTTTCCCCAGCCCCACAGATCTGCATCAGCCATTCTCATGTCCAATACCGTTGCATTCATAAGACACAGTGGGACCTACCCCCAGATGGTTCCTGTAAAATGTTCCAGCCCGTGCAGAGACTACACCTTCAGTTTGGTGTGGTGTGAATCTGCTCAGGGACTTAAACTCTAGACTCATTCCCCATGCAATTTCGGGTGAGTCTGTTCATAACACAATACATTCTCCACACTGAACATATGTATGATACACTTTTGCAAAAATGACGCTATTTACAAGAAAATGAGGTCTACTTCACAGAACTGTGTATCCACAGTTTTGCGATCGAGAACAGCAAAAAGATGGAATATGTCAGTTGTCACTCTACACTACCCACCTTGCTGACAAAATACCAACCAACTTGGCTGAAACCTCAAATTTCACTTGTGCTTCTGCATTCAGATTTTATCATTGTATAGTGCTTCACTTTTGTCAGTGGTATACAGTTTACCAACACCATCCAATTTGGTCCTTAGACTTTACATGTTAGAGGGCTCATCCGTTTCATTGTCTTTATGCATGCCTGCCCCGAGATATGCTGGCAGATAAAATCATGGTGAACATAAGGACTGAAAAAAATAACAATCTGTGATGAAGCCAATGCATGCCAATATTGTTGCCAGCTGCCATACCAACTGAATATTCTGTGTCTCAAAACTCCTTCCTTCTCACTTCTTTCTGTGGCATTGTTTTGGATCCAAAGGTGCTCTAAATCACAATCATATGTTCCAAAACCAAAAAGGCTTAACATATATATAATTTGGCATTAAGCTATAGTGTGGACACTTTTTCTTGCAAAATGCTCAATTTTTTTTTCTTTTCTTTAGGGTACTAATGTGATTCCAATACTCTCATCTGCATTGAAAGACCCGAAAATGTTCCCAAGTCCTGAAGAATTTAATCCTGGTCGATTCTTGGATGACAAAGGGGGCTTTAAGAGGAATCAGGCATTTGTCCCATTTTCCACAGGTACATAAAGGTGTACTGTATTTTACAATTTCAGGGACTTGCAATAATTAAACTGACCATACAACATTGTTATATTATAAACGATTTTTCCAGTGAAAATACCAGGTGGCTACATAACTTGGAAAAGATGATAGCGAATCCAGCAGTCCTCTTTTCTAATCATTCCTTCAGACCACATTGCGCGGCAAATTAAGTACTCCTTTGTGACTGTGTTAAACCAACTGTCACAGGTTCAATTCCAGGATAGCCCTCATCCTCAGAGGGAAATTGACCACCTTTAAACTGGGTAATACCTCTCACTACAGTGCTTAAAATCCTGAGGAAATGGCCATGAATCTCCAGGTAAATTCATAATAATATTATTTGTGGTTGCTTTTTTCAGATTTATGATGACGTAGAAGAATGTCTGTGGAATTGGGCAAATCCACACAGTTGAAGGGCAGACCAGGAATATGAGCACTAGGGCATCGGCGAGAGTTCTGTACCACTTTTGGCCTCATCTACCCCAAAAAAAGGGGCATATATCTCTTAGCATCCTGCAACCCTCTGGATGCTAATAGTGTTTATTTTGTGGGGGAATTGTGACTGTGACTTTGAGAATTATTTCCCTTCAAAAAATACTTACTTTTCATCGTCCAAAATCAAACATCTGTTCGAGAGGGGGGCCCCTTAACTAACTAGAATGGGCTTGAGCCTTAGAGAGGAGGATACACATTGAACCAGTTCCATCGTAGAATCGACTAGCAGTCTGTTGGAAGACAGGCATCAACTGAAGTATAGATCTAACAGCATGAGGGCAGCAGACAACTGGAGAAATGTAACTGCCATCAGCCGACTTCAAGATGACGGGCTGCCACAAGCCGACAACTTTCAGATTGTGGTAGATAACACCCATCCTCAACAGGATGGGTGGAACCCACAATTAAGAAAGCGACAAATGAGGAAGAAGGATGGAGCTGGCTGGCTGGAGCTCTAGCTTTCAACTTATAACATTCAAAGTCAGAGAAAGAAGAGACAAAGCAGGAGATTGCATTGGGTTGCTGGAATACTAGAGGCTTTAAGCGTCTGCTAAGTGAAGGAGACCTCTAATTTGAGGATTTTGATGTAGTCTGCTTACAGGAGACTTGGCTGCTTAGGGCCACACCCCTGTTGAAGGGCTTCAACATTTACTTAAATCTTGCAACAAAAGGGACAAGGGGATTACCGATGGTGGGTCTTCTGCTTCTAGTAAAAAATACTAGTGGTCTGAAGGTATCTTGGACAAGGAATGTCTCGCCCCTAATCCAAATTACACTACTGGAGAGAACAAGCTTTTATGAGGCTAAAGCAGGGCCCTGGCTAATGTGCAATCTATATTAGAACATCAGATCAAAAATGGCCAAGAACTTTGTCCAACAGGTCATGGAGGAGCTTGACGTTGCCAGGGCACTCAAGCCTGATTTGGGCATTTTACTTTGTGGCGACCTTAACATCCACTGTTTTACTGATAAACTAATTTTGATAGAGAACCCTGCGTTCACACCTGAGGAACCTGTAACACGAGGTTGAACATGGAGAAAAGAACTAGAATCAAGACACATCACCTTAATAAACGGATTGATCGTGGGACATATACCACCTAACCCGACCTGGAAAAGGCGTAGTGAAAAACAGATACGGGACTACATCTTCCTCTCAGACAACCTTTATGAGAACATAAAGGATATGCTGGTCACAAGCACTACGCTTAGCGAGCACACTATTCTGAAGATAAGAATATTATACAGGGTAACTAAAGGCCTCTCATTGAAGAAAGAGGCCCTTGGCATCGTGCCTGGATGGAACAGACTGAGGATGGCGCGTGACAACATTTCCTCACTAACAGCAGCTCGCATGAATGGGTCAAAGCAAGTTGATCTGGATTATCCAAAACATCTTTGTCTATATACAGAAAGGCCTTCCACTGGTGGTAAAAAAAAAAACTTCAACAACTTGCATAAGTTTGACTTGGCGGTCCACACAAAGGAAAAAAGAGCTGAACCACGTAAAAAGGAGAGTATAAGAAAATTCCATCAATGAATACTCTGGAAGCCCTAAAGACAGACAGACAAAGGTATAAAAATTGGTTAAAACAACACAAAGAAACCCTAATCCAACACAATGCGGAATATATGTTGAAGTTGGTAGGCAACAAAAAACTTTGGGGAGATGTGGCATGTTTTCAACTTACTGGATGTCCCTCAGCAATCCTTATCAGCAAATCCCATCTCAGCAGGAGTGTGGATAACACACTTTAGTACCCTCTTCTGTGGTGCAATAGCAGAGCATGTGGATGGTCAAGAGTTGAATCCACCCTCAGTATCTTTCGTGACTGGAAACTAAGAGATTCGAGAGATAATCAAGAACTCAAGTACCTTGAGGGAGGCCGGACCATATGGGCTCACAAATATTATTCTAAAGAAGAACCCTGAAGAATGGGTGGATTTCATCTTTGAGCTGCTGACCCTAATAAAGCCGAAGTGGAAAATACCACCTTCCTGGACGACCTCAATTGTGGTTCCGATCTTCAAGAAGGGCGATAGGCCTATAATTAGTTGGTAATGACCTATCGGCCTTCTTGATGTTATTGGAAATCTATTTGCGGCCCTCGTCCTAAAACACCTTATTGTTTGGAGCAAGACAACAAATCACTGCGATCAATGGCAAGCTGGTTTCGAAAAAGGAATCAGAACAGCGTTTAACTTGTTTGTGATCAACTTTTTAAAAATAAGAACTTCATTAAAGAACAGTAAAATCTGTTTTTGGCCTCAGTGGATCTATCGCAGACCTTTGATTCAGTCAATCGACAAATTCTGTGGTCTAAACTAAGATCTTGGGGTTGTCCCACTTACGTACATGAAGCTATACAAGCCCTTCACACAGATACGTCTATTCGTATAAGGATGAACAGACTGAGTGATCTAACGGACCCCATTAAGACTACAATCGGCCTCCAACAAGGATGTCGCTTGGCACCAGCGATTTTTCACCTGTACACATCTGACATGGAAGATGCATTCAAGAATATCAGGTGCTTTCCACCGTTTATATCCGGAAGACCAGTAAACAGACTCCTGTATGCAGATGATGTAGTCCTTTGGATAAACACCAATTGGAATCCAACGGCAATTGGATGCCCTGGCTACTTAACTATCTGAAAACGTCTTGCGATTAAGGCCTCCAAATCAGGAGTCTTAACATTTGGCAGAACAGCAAGAAGGAAAACTAAGCCTTTTGGTTGGTCCATAAATGGATCAAAGGTTGTCGAGATTACTGAGATGACTTACTTGGGAATCCTAATAAACAACAGCTCTGTCGATGCTCCCAGAGAGGCAAACCTGAAAAGGAAAGCAAAAAGTTTGGCAGCCAAGGCCAAAATCATCAGGTTCCGCTATTGCAAATTCTCTCTTGTGCCAATAATCACATTCTACCGAATTAAAGTTATCCCTATTTTGACCTATGGGGCAGAAGCATCACTATCACTACCCTGGAAAGTGTGGCTGATTGTAGAGGGTCTCTTCTGGATATATGTCCTCTCTGTGCCAAATTTTAATGCCAATCGCTGTGAATAGAAAGGAGCTGGGCTTAACATCTTTGCTCACCGTAACATTTCGGAAGAGCCTCTCCTTTTTTCGAAAGTACATACTCCCTCCATCTGAAGGAGACTTCACTATACTTGGTCAGGCTCTATTAGAGAAAAGGGAACTTAAGTGGGTGGAATGGAGTGACAAATGCAAAGAAATATTAGAATTGACAGGCCAAACAGATAAATTATTTAAGGGAAATCCTGAGCATGTAAAAAGACAGCTCTACGATCAGATGAAGACTGGATAGACACTCTCGAGTCAGTCACAGGGTTGAACTTGTATGTGAAGCACTGCACAGAGGTGAAAAGGCAAGGAACAGCTCTACCATATTTGAGCCGATTCCCATCGATCTTTCTCGAAAACAGTTTTTAAGAGTACGTTTCAATCTACTACCTACAAAGGAAGTACTTGAGGATAGGAAAGCCAAGGCACTCAGACTGTCACTGCAGATTATGTAGTGCCATGTTAGAATCCTTGTACCATCTGATCATGATTTGTCCGGGAGTCAATAGCATTCGATCCAGGGACGTCATTTTACCAAATTGCCTGGGGTAGTGGAAGTGACATCACACGACCCTTGACCTCAGATGACATCACAGGAAGTGATGTCATTTGAATCCACCCCAAAGTGATATTGCGGGAAGCGATGGAACACAACCTTTAATTCCTTGACAAAGCAGGAAGTGGCATCACATAGTATTGTTACTAAGTACACTACGAAAAATATGGTTACAGTATCACTATAATGTGAGATACATTTGATACAAGAATGGATCCAGCACAAGAGCACTAGAAATACCACTAAAAATAGAAAAAGGTTTAACCAAGCTCATTACCCTTCAAGCCCAAGTAGGGCAGTGGGCATTTCATGGAGTCCCTGCAGCACCCTAATTGGTACCCGTGTTAAACATCCCAGGACAAATCTCTAAAACTTTCCAAATAGTTGCAGAAGCAAAACACCCACAAAATGTGAGTTATTGTGTGAATCACCAAACCTATTAATTCAGCATTAATATCAATGTAAATTGTGAATCCACTTGAATCAGTGCCCTGTTGTGTATATTTGTAAGAAAGGAGAAAATGGGCCTTAAATGCCTAGTGTCCTTTGGAATGCTTCCATAAACGTGAAATAAGCCATCCATGTCAATCTTTACAACTCTCCATGACATTTAAGAAGCAGAGTCTTGCACTAATACATTTCAGCTGGCAACAGGTTCAAGCAGTCTCACATATACGTATTTAATAGGGTGCTGAGCCAATTGAACATTAGCAAAGAGTATTTTAATGTAGAAAATAGCTTTAATGAGGAATTTGCAAAGTTGGAAATGATAGGCTAAAAGGTAACTGTAAACATTAAGGAAGGATACATTACGGAATTGTACATTGTGAATCACAAGCTGTACTGACTTGTCTTGATTAGAACAGTAAACCATCTGCATGGAGGCTCTAATAGCTCAACCAATTCAAACCTTGTCTTCAAAGTTTCGAACCGGCTTTCAAGTCAAGCACTTTAAGACTCTCTCATCCCTAATATAAATACATTTTTTCATAGCTTATCCAGAATTGTCTTTGGTAAAGAACACATAGCTACAGTTATGGTCACCTATATCAAACTCTTGCGTGGCAATAAGAACTTTACTGTTTTTTAGTAGTGGGACATTTCTGTTAAGAGGTGGGCCTCATCAGGGCTTGGCCGGTATCCCGGTGCTAATTGTGCCAGGATACTGCCCATCGCTATTAGCGTTACAGCAACTCGGTCCGGTGCAATTTGCGCTGGATCCCGAGTTGTTGGGGGGAAGGTAAATCCCCATTCCCAATGGGGGTTTCTTGGCGCTATTAACACCGGTGCAAGTAGCGCTGTGCTAATAGAGCCAAAAATGGGCTGAAAAAAGGTTGGAGGTAAAACTCCCATTTTATGCCCAACTTGAGATGGGCTAAGCGGTAAATGCAGCAGAAATAGCATTACTGCCACATTTTACCGCTGCGCCCATCTTGTGATGAGGCCCAGAGTTTACAGAACAGTAGCAATGAACATTAGTTCCATTTATTTTGCATATTTATTGAGCTCAAACCTATTTTCCGGAAGCAATGAAGCCTTGTACATAGGTAGTGATTACATGCATACGTTAAAAGGTTAGATGTGGATGAGGGCAGTCCTTACAACATAGCAGGTTGACTGGTCTGGGGTTGCCCAGATATGGTGACTTTGTCTGCCAGGTAAGAGAGAATGTGTATCGGGGCACCTTTGCTTTCTGATGCATCTGACTTTGAAGGTGATGCATGATTGTAGGGGAGGCTATGAAGATTGATTGAAAAACAAATGAAACACTGATTTGTTAAATAAATCTGTTTAGGATTGGAGCCTGTTGTTGACATACGACTGGTGATGGTATCGCTTCTCTGTGTTGTTTTCCATGTGTGCCTGGATACGATTTGGTTTGTTTATGTGCGCATTACAAATATCTCAATCAATCAATCACAGTCCTTCTGAGATAGGACCTAGTAAAATATGGTGTCTATGAAGCTGGGCCTAGTAAAAATGGCAGGATTATGTGCCAGAGGGATACTTTGTTTCATGTTCTCTGAGGTTTCTTTGCTATGTGTATTTAGAAAAAAAATTGATGGCTGTATAATCCCAGAGAATTGGGGTTAATAATTGACCTTTCTTCAGGAGCATAAGGATGAGCAGAGGCTAAATCGCCTACTCAGACCTTACACTTCTAAAAGCCAAAAGGCAACCCAAACATAAAGGTAAAACAGGCCAAGTTAAGAGGTATACCTACTTCTCCTTTTGTGGTAACGTGGGCTGGGGGAAGGCTCTACTCTCAAGATGGATCTGTGATAAATTAGACATAGGAGACATAATCCAGGACATCATTCAACCAACACTTTATTGGTAAATGTAAAATAAAACATTTCTCTAATCCCTGTTACAACGGTGGATTCCCTATGCTAAAAAACAATGAACCGGTGCTAAACAGGATGGCCCAAAACAAATGCAGTTCTCAGTCCAAAACATAATCTGACCTATCACTGACCTTTTCTAGGAGAAATAAAGAAGTGCTTTAGTTAGGGTTACTCTACCCAGGAAACACAGTGAAAGCTGGTTTCTTACCTCAGGTGGTGCATAACGTCTCTGAAGGTTTGCAGGTGTGGTTTCTTCAAGAACAACAGAAGTCATCATAAAGCTCAAAAGAAAAGGAAACAGTTTTTCAAATGAAAATGTCACAACAAATGTTCTCTCAGTAAGGTCTCTTTTCATTTCCTGAGTCTTATCCCATTTTCACGGATAGTGCAATTTGACTGGGGTTGTTCCCTAAGTCCACTTCCAGGAATACTGGTTTCTGAGGCCTTCTAGGCTATCTGGTTCTTCGTCCTGGGGATGGTGGCACCCTCCTCCAACCTGGTTTACTCTTTCCCTCGTTTTAGCCCGTCCTGGGCTGTAGGCTTCTTGGTTGGCCCTTCAAGGACTATTAAGACCAATCATTATACATGATCACATTTCCTTGGATTAAGTTTCCGAAAGAAAGAAAAGTAATAACATTGTTTGTTTTGATTGATCCGCAAGTACATTTTCCACTTCTTTTCATAAGTAAATTAGGGTCAAAATGGAACAAACCTGTTTTCCCATCATGCATCTGTGCTAAATAGTTTCTATGTTCAAAAAGCAAATATCAGGTATGATTTTGACTAAATATTGTGCATGGTACCGTGCCTAATTAGGACAAAGCAAATGCAAGTCTTTTAAGTTTGTGAAAGCATCATCGTCTTTACAAAGTCTGCTGTAACAATCACCAAAGCACCATAGCTCTGGAATAAGGTAATGTAAGCTCTGAGGCGGCCCCAGCATAGGTGCACCCCTAGCACATAATATCATGGCATACCAAGCCTGCCCTCCCCTGGGCGTGGCACAAGCATGTGGCTAAGAACTTGTGTACTTCACTCCTCCTCCAGTGGATGCTCTTGACCTGACACTCATGCCAGATCAGCGCTGGCTCACTTTGACTCTTTAGCGAATTAGACACCATGCACTCCAAATGTATGGTACAATTATTATAGTAAAACAATTCAAGAAAATATAAAAGAGGTTTTACGGTGCAGAGGAGAAAAGAAACAGCCCTGGCATATGGGTTGTCAATACAATAGAACAAGAGTGTGTTCCCTGTTGGGGAACTCCCGTCCCCTGCACACTATCTATGGCTAGAGTAGCCCAGTCATTTTCAAATAGTAGAAATAAGTATTTCAATTCAAGTCACTGTTTTCTTTGCGGATCTGTTTATGCAAAAAGACCAAAAGTAGTCAATTCACAAAGTCTTTTTTCTTTAACAGTGATTTATTCCAAATGTATATGCCCAACGCGTTTCGAGATTCATTCTCTTCATCAGGGGCTGTGAGTTCAGTCAATTTCCATTTATCTACAAATATTCAACAAAAATACGAATCAATAAGTGTATAACATCCAAAGTAATCATAGTGTAAATCATCTAAAAATTGTTCTTGTACAGAAATCAAGTTCAATCATCATATGTCAACACCTGATAAGATTTCTCATAATGTGACAACTTAAAGGAAGCAGAATTTTTTACAATGTTGCCCATCCTCAATTATAATTTCTGAATATAATTCATGATTGTGAACACAATAGGGAAGTTTTGGAAAAAGATAAATACCATGTCAATAATAGAGAAAACATATGTTGATTCTGTAAATGATGAGATATGCTAGAGATTAGCCTCAAGAATATGTCTATGCTTTGGACTAAGTGTTCTGACTACATAAGTGAAAGAGAAGTTAAAGCACTTACTCCAGTATAGGGTGTAGCTAAATTCCAGACGTAGCAGAGACGCCAAATAAGTGTGGCTGAAGCGGGTAAACCGAGAACAAGTCTCACGGTCAAGAAGTCCGTGTTCCTACGGACAACAAAACGGGGTAAAAGTAAAGAAAAATAAGGACCCGGGCTTGAGGTATGCCAAGGAATGGTGCAGAACGAGCCAAAAAGTACTTACAATAGGAGGAATCACGAGCTATCCAGTTCTTGCCTTGTCCAAAGCAGCAGAACATGGCGGCATAAATATACGTCATGCGCGTGACGTCATCACGTCAAGAACGTGTCTGACGCCACGAAGGTAAACAAGTGGCGTTTGTTGGCTATGTTTGTGACGTGATTACGTTGTGAACACAGTTCTTATTACTATTGTAATGGAAGGAACAAAGAGTAATGTGCGAGATATACAACCAAATTATCTGATCCTGTCTGCAGGTCAAATCGTGTGTTGTGAGTGTATGTAAAAAATCAAAAGAATCTTATAATGGGAGCAATAGCATGCGATCTGGGATACCTTTCACTGCTTAGTCCATATCAGTAAGGGTATTTCTAAGACTCAAAGAGCAGTGAAGTGTCAGAAAGACTGTCGTTGTCAGAATAAATAGTAAGGTGCTATGGTATATATGGTGTATAGCTAAGATGGTTCCTGTCTCCTAAAACTCGAGTGCACAATCTGATAAAGAACTAGACATTTCACAAAATGTCTTAATGGATACTGAGTTCTACAATGAGGGTTGTTTGAATTTATTGAATGACCGAGGGACATACCTTGTCCTAGACACAGACCCATTTTTGTCTATCAAAGAAACTATTAAACAAACGATAGAAAGAGCCACGGATATGGATTGGATATCGGACAAGACATGTGACTTCCTGAATAAAAAATTCCCGGTTACTCCGGTCTTTTACGCTTTGCCAAAAATACACAAAAATAAAAACAACCCCCCTTTTAGACCGATTGTGGCGGGCACAGAAAGTGTATTTCACCCTCTAGCGGTTTATTTAGACCAGGCCTTACAACCACTGGTCCAACAAACATCAACTTACTTGAAGGACACATCCCACTTCTTGAAATTACTTGAGGAAATACAAATCACTGATCCTGCAGTGATCCTATTTACATTAGATGTCAACAGTCTGTATACCTCGATCCCTCACCAACAAGGAATTGATTCTCTAGAATGGTTTGTTCTCAAACATAGGGACACTACAATCCATAAGACTTTTGCTATTGAACTTATTGGCATCATTCTTTTTAACAAAAATTTTCGATACAACGGCAAATATTTATTACAAACCGCAGGAACATCAATGGGCTCACCGGTGGCCCCATCGTATGCGAACATATTTATGTTCCACTTTGAGGAAACAAACGTACTTAACAAAGAACCCTGGAATACAAAAATTGTCTTTTGGAAGAGATTAATTGACGATATCTTCGGGATATGGAATGGCACTCTTGAAGAACTACATCCATTTTTTGACTATCTCAACAACTGTAATGAAAGAATTACTTTCACCTTGGAAATAGGGCAACCTCGCATACACTTCCTGAATGTTAATATTAAAAAAACTGGATTGAATCTAAATACTACAATCTATACGAAACCTACAGACTGCAATAGCACATTGCACTTTGGAAACTTTCATCCTTCTCATCTCAAAGAAAACCTCCCTTTTAGCCAGATGCTAAGACTCAAAAGGATAACATCTGACATCACACGACTACAAAGTGAATATGACAAAATGAAGAAAAGATTTACAATAAGAGGTTTTCCGGATACAATCCTGGATAAAGCAGATGTTCGAACAGAATCATTCTCTAGAGCTCAACTACTTGAAGTAAAACCAAAAAAAACACAACCAGACTCATCCACACCATGAAGTTTTCAAGTCAGAGTTATCAGATCAAAAAGATCATCACAAAAAATTGGGATCTCATAAAATCAGACTCCAATTTAAACAGACTTTTTCCGGAACCCCCAATGATGGCATACAAAAGAGGGAGGAATTTCAAAGACAGCCTCATCAAAGCAGAAAGGAAGAAAACCTCGAGTCAAACTACACTTACGAAACAAAAACCGGGAACTTACCCATGCTTACAGTGCCAACATTGTTTCAATATCATCAAGGGAGATCACGTCCGCCATCCCAGTAATGGCAAAAAAATCCTTCTTCACGATTTTGCTACATGTGATAGTAAAAACATCATATATACCCTGAGATGCCCGTGCAGAAAATATTACGTTGGCAAATCGATTACAAAGGCTAAAGAACGCTGGATGGAGCACAAGTCCAATATCAGAAGCAAAGATGAAAAATCTCCAGTCTTTAGACATTTTAAAGAAAATGGTCACATTATCACCCAACTACGATGGGTAATTTTGGAAACTGTTCATTCATTACCGAGGGGTGGGGACTTTGCTAAGAAACTATCCCAGAGGGAATTATGTTGGATACATAAATTAGACGCCGTCCAACCACATGGTCTCAATGAAGATTTTTACTTAGGATCCTTCCTCTGAACAAGGTTGATAATGATACTGCAAAGATTGTTGGCAATTGATTTATTTTGTGAAATGTCTAGTACTGTATCAGATTGTGCACTCCAGTTTTAGGAGACAGGAACCATCTTAGTTATACACCATATATACCATAGCACCTTACTATTTATTCTGACAGCGACAGTCTTTCTGACACTTCACTGCTCTTTGAGTCTTAGAAATACCCTTACTGATATGGACTAAGCAGTGAAAGGTATCCCAGATCGCATGCTATTGCTCCCATTATAAGATTCTTTTGATTTTTTACATACACTCACAACACGCGATTTGACCTGCAGACAGGATCAGATAATTCGGTTGTATATCTCGCACATTACTCTTTGATCCTTCCATTACAATAGGAATAAGAACTGTGTTCACAACGTAATCACGTCACAAACATAGCCAACAAACGCCACTTGTTTACCTTCGTGACGTCAGACACGTTCTTGACGTGATGACGTCACGCGCATGACGTATATTTATGCGGCCATGTTCTGCTGCTTTGGACAAGGCAAGAACTGGATAGCTCGTGATTCCTCCTATTGTAAGTACTTTTTGGCTCGTTCTGCACCATTCCTTGGCATACTTCAAGCCCGGGTCCTTTTTTTTCTTTACTTTTACCCCATTTTGTTGTCTGTAGGAACACGGACTTCTTGACCGTGAGACTTGTTCTCGGTTTACCCGCTTCAGCCACACTTATTTGGCGTCTCTGCTACGTCTGGAATTTAGCTACATCCTATACTGGAGTAAGTAATTTAACTTCTCTTTCACTTATGTAGTCAGAACACTTAGTCCAAAGCATAGACATATTCTTGAGGCTAATCTCTAGCATATCTCATCATTTACAGAATTAACATATGTTTTCTCTATTTTTGACATGGTATTTATCTTTTTCCAAAACTTCCCTATTGTGTTCACAATCATGAATTATATTCAGAAATTATAATTGAGGATGGGCAACATTGTAATAAATTCTGGTTCCTTTAAATTGTCACATTATGAGAAATCTGATCAGGTGTTGACACATGATGATTGAACCTGGTTTCTGTACAAGAACAATCTTTAGATGATTTACACTATGACTACTTTGGATGTTATACACTTATTGATTCGTATTTTTGTTGAATATTTGTAGATAAATGGAAATTGACTGAACTCACAGCCCCTGATGAAGAGAATGAATCTCGAAACGTGTTGGGCATATACATTTGGAATAAATCACCGTTAAAGAAAAAAGACTTTGTGAATTGACTACTTTTGGTCTTATTTGCATAAACAGATCCACAGAGAAAACAGTGACTTGAATTGAAATACTTACTTCTACTATTCGAAAAGTACTGGGCTACTCTAGCCTTAGATAGTGTGCAGGGGACTGGAGTTCCCCAACAGGGAACACACTCTTGTTCACTTTGACTCTTTGCCTACACTGCAGCAAGACACAGACTAGTAGAGGGCCAGAAGCTGTCTTTTGTTTCCATCCAACACACTCTCTGACACACATACATACTTTCCCAAACCAATAAATCAGAGGAGAGTGCAAAGGCAGTCCCCCACTACCAGAAATAATGCAGTTTTAAGGACATTGCAGGGGTCGGCACATACAAAGTGTAACAGATGAATCTCACCCTGGGAGTTCTGCCTTTCTGATCACAGATTCTCCCGCCAGGTAAGTATGAGTTGAGAGTATAAGGGCAGATACTTGGCCTGTTCTGAAAGCACTGCTAAGTGAGAGTGAAAAGGCAGGCTGGCAGGCATTGGCCCCATCCCTTCTGGAAGCCCTGAGCCTCTCCAGCATATCAGAGTGAATCAGGGTGCAGGGTCAAAATTAAGCGAGAGTCCCAGCACACGGAGGATGAAGGACTGGAGTCAGCAGAGGCTGGAGTCAAGAGCAGCAGGAAGGCAGAAGTCAAGGGCACAGGGAACACGGAACAAGGCAAAGAACTAGAGGCAGAAGAATCAAGAAAAAAGGTTTGAGAGGAGTAAGTGGGGAATGGAATAAGACGCACTTTCACCCTCGTGACCCAGGGAAGAAATACTGGCATCTCAACATGGAAAACCAGAAGCAGACGTTTTGCCATCTTGGTGTTCAGGGCGGCCACCATCTTATATATGGCAGTGTGCAGCGATCTGCACCAATCAAGTGGATGCTCCGGAGTGACCAGGTTTACCAGCAACTCAGGCGGCCATGATGGGTCTTCTGCTAAGTCCCGACAGCTCATCGATTTTCAAAGAAGATTCAGTCAGAACATTAAAAGTGAAAAGGTTTTAAGCCAAAACCAATTTGATTAAGAGGAAAAAGATTTTCTCCCTTTGCCTATTCTTAACCTATTGAGCAGGAGTGAGGTGAATATTTTGCTGTCCTCCACCTGGTAATGCAATGAGTTTGTCACTGCCAGGGTCAGATCTCTCACTCTTTTAAGTTTTGGCTGATAGGTAGCACTAGTAACCTACTATTCACTGAGGAGGCCAACAAGACCGAAACACGTGCCTGGGGGTCGCTGATTGTACTCTTGTTCAGAGGAGAATTGCCTAGCATTTCAGTGCTGAACTGCCGTTGTGGGTGGGTCAAAGACGGATATGCAAATGGATATTTCTCCTTGTGAAGGATGCAGTAAGCTACAAAAACGTCGTTGTAGACCCTCCTGAGTGGAAGAAAGTCCATAGAACAGGGTATTTGAACCATATCTGTTCTCCGTAGTGGGGCTTGCACGCTCCATTTGAATTTTGTAAAACTCTAGGTTTCGGCATAATTAACCAAGGATAATCCAGACGTGGACCCCTTGCTCACTGTGCCATATAGAGGCTCAGCTTCACCTCAATGAGGAGGCCCAACAAGGTCAAAACACATGTCTAGGGTCGTTGATGGCACTCTTGGTCAGAGGAGAATTGCCTTGCATTTTGGTGCTGAACTGCCCTTGTGGGTGGGACAAAGACTGATCTGCAAATGGATATTTCTCCTCTGTGAAGGGTGCAGTGAGCTAAAACGTGGTTGTAGACAATCCTGAGTTGAAGAAATTCCATAAAACAGGGTATTTGACCAATGTTTGTTCTCATTAGAGGGGCTCCCACACTGGTTTTGAATACTGTCATAGGAGTACAGATAACTGGAAAATGACATGTGAGGAGGGACACATGGCCCGCAGGTTTTATTTCAGTTATCTACCTGCCCATTCAACACCCATTGCTATTAAAAACTTGTAGTAATTCACTCCCCTGCCCACCCTTCTCTCCCCAAAGCACAACCCCCAGAGAACTCTTTAAATTACCTGTGCCTACTCAAGAGCAAGACGTAGCATGGGGAAGCTACAGCATGCTGCTGCCTCCCTGGTTTATAGAAAACACACTAATATGAGAGGCATCCCAGTCAGGACAGTCTGTCATTTGTAAATGTGGTGGTCACACTTGGGATAACTACCTGCAATCCCGATTGCCCGCAATCTTTTAATTCTTTTGATTATCATCAATGCTTCTGTTTAGTCCAGTATTTCAACACACTCTTTGTTTTTAGAGAAGGATGAATCGAAAAAGGTGTTATAACAATTGTCTGATTGAAAATGCACTTCAATATAGTTTGATAATTTCTCCTCACTGACTGCTGTAAATTGAGCTGATCTAGATATCTCATTCTCTTTGTTGATCATACTCGAGCAGGCGTGGAATGGCCCATAAGGGGCTCTGGAGATTTCCCTATCGGCTTCTGCACCCAGACCTCTTTAGTGTGGTAACCTATTTTATTTTCAGATGTTCTCATAGGAAAAGGGCTGGGCTTGCTAAAAAATTGTAATATGGGGCCACTTTGAAAATTATGTCCAGTGCCTCTTTTGGCTCCCAGTTCAACCCTGAAGTCCAGAGATACCAGGAGTATTTAATGAATATTGTATGTAACATGGTATCCCAGACTTGCTGTCTTTTCAAAGCTTTTTGCATTTCAAGCCAATTTCTTAATTTTTGTTGGTGTCGTTTCTTAATTAATAAGTATTCTTTAACAAAACGTAAATGTAAACAATTAGCAAACCAAGCCTTAGTTCTAAAGAATAGATTCGGCAGGTTTTCACTCAAAGTGGTACTAAAATTCTATCAACAAAAAGTAATCCCATCCCTAATATATGGAGCTGAAAACGCCTTGGGGTGCTCTTGGAAAATTTGGTCCACGCTCGAGAATATTTTCTGGGTAAAAGTCCTGGGACTACCCAAAGGGACTTCAACAGCATCAATTAGGTACGAACTATCACTGATCTCCATGCACGCACGTGTTTGCTGGAGTTTGTTGTCTCTATACCGAAAAACAAAGGTCGGAGAGGGAATTCCGCAATTTGCCATTTTCAACAATGAAACTATATCAGCTTTAGGAGTACTAGAAATGTGGCTAAAACGCTGTGAAAGCTTAATGTCGGAATATGACATCAAACCAGCCCTGCTAGAAGGAAATCCGGATGCTGCAAAATTAAAACTATGGCGTCTAGACTGGGAGCTGACTTGTTCTGAAAGAGGAGCCTTGAAATTATTGAGCGAAGTGCCACCCGAGGCTTGTGCGTTTAACAAATTGCAAAAATACATTGAGTTATTTCCTGATCCGAACGCAAGAAGACTATACATGCGGTTTCGGCTTAACATGTTCAAAACAAAAGAACGTCTGAGAACATGGACAGCTAACAGGAATACGAATCCAATGTGCCGACTCTGTGATCAAGAACCAGAAACTTTAAAACACTTAGTGCTATTTTGCACAAATCTACGCACAGAAAGAACCCGACTGCTGGGTAACTGGAGTGAGAGTCACCCTTCCCTCAATGCTGAGGAGTGGTGGTCTCACATGTTTAGAGGAACGGATCAAAAATTGATACTACCACTGACAACTTTGTTAGCATTAATTGAGAATTGTTTAATGGACTAATGTGGTGGCTCAAAAATCAATGTGGATAATGTGAATGTAATGAAGAGCGATTCATAGCCTCATCCTTTTTGCTTTTCTTTTTAAAGGTTTGTAAATAAACCAATAAAAATATATATAAAAAAAAAAAAAAAATAAGTATTCTTTATCAGTTAAATATCATTGATGAGCTGCTGCCATCTGTTTTCGTAAACCTCTCTTTTTCTGTTGAATAACTTGATCCCACACCATTTTTACATTCGTGCCTGAACTAAAGGCTTTAGTAGTGGTATCTTTTTTGTTGGCACCTAGCAATGTGCTGATAAAATTGATATAAAGTTGATTTGTTTCCCTGACCAACCAGGTAGCTAAGAGGAGATATTCATGTAAAAAAAAAAAACTATTAATCATGAATGTCTGAAACTGTTTAATGTTCTTGGGAAAATCATATTTTGCTTTTTTACTCAGGTCCAAAGAACCAACTTCTCATCTTGAGCTCTCCTCCCACTTCCCTCACACTAGTGGAACTGCATACCTTCGACCACAGACACTGCACACTATTAGGTCAATCATGGGTACTTTGCAGCTTCTCTACAGGATGCTAATTGAGACCTTTAAGGCGAACCCCATGTGGAAGGCCAGCACTTAAAAATTAAGCACATGGCAATGGTCCTTGAAGCGATTACATATGACAGAGATTCCAAGTGCCACCATTATTGCAGTTTCAAGTCTGGAATATTCATATTCCTAGAACCTATATATTGATGGTTCAAAGCTCGGGGGGGTGTTGCCAACTGCCATGCAGTGAAGAAGCACTTCTCAGAGCTCCTGCTGATCCACTCTGATTTGCGCAAGAAAACACACAAAGAAAATATGAACACAGCTCTCGGCAGAGGATACTGCATAATCAACCTTCACACAGAAGCCGAACGCTGAAGGTAATCAGAGATCGCAGGTTTAAGCCCAGTAAATGGGCCCGAATGCCACAGCTCTGAAAAGGATCCTCGATCTCAAGATGGTGGCGTAAGCTCAGTCGGAGCTGATCCAAACAACAGACGGGGGTGCAGAAGACTGGAGCCGACAGGAGCCTGCACAAAACAAGTACCCTGATGACGGGTGTAGCCACGGAGAACCGCCGCCAGATAACAACAACGGCAACCATGTAAGCCAAGCAAGTGCGTGTCCCTCCCCCATAGCTGTTGCAAGTGTTACTGTAATAGAAGCATACCCAAAGCAGGGATGGACAATAATAGTGTGTAATCCTCAGCAAACGCTGAAGGCAAAGGTGCAAACCGCTATTACTGACAAGCAGGCACCCAACTAATATAAGCGCACACGCCATGTGGCAGTCACCCGCTTACAGCTAAACGGAGGCACTCACAATAGTAACATGGCAGAGAACCTGCACAGGAGCCTGTTAGTACACCAACAAGGATGTGTAAAAGGAGGCACTCAAAAGGCACTCACATTAGCTGCAGGAAACTGTAAAGGGATAGCCTGCCAACAATCTCCAGATAAGAAAGTTACAGTGCACACCCCATATAATCTTACCCCTCCAGTCCAGAAATATGACTGCATGCCCAGTTAACAGTCTGGCCCCGAAAACCACAAACAGGGCAGCGCGAAGTGAAATAGAGGGCCCCAGAAGCACAAACACATGGCACCACCCAGGCAGTGCACAAGAAAAGAAAACCCGCTGCATAGAGGTGTGGGTTCATCTGCCAGTGGACCCTGCTCTGCAATAATAACCTGGTGTGGTGGAGCATAACCAAGAAGTTCACCAGCACATGGAGAAACAAGCGTGGTACATTGAACAGCTATGCAGAGTACTGAAGTATTGCCTTGCATCAGGGTGGAAGGGTAGTGACAGAGTTTACCCACACTACGGATCCGCCTAAAGACAGGCCAGCACACAGGCAGACTACTTTTTCTCAGGGGTGGGGCCCTTAAGGAAGAACTGCCCCCCATATGCCATCCAAGGCAGGCAAGAATAAAGCCAAACAGATCTCCATCAAGACGTACTAAAACATCCATAACACAGGAACCAACAATAAGTCAGCACAAACAGGCTGTAATGACAGACAGAATGGAAGAAGAACAGCCAATCCTACAAGTCATCGCCATCCTGAAATCCTCACTTGAATCCAAGATGGACTCCATCATTATCGATGTGGGACTACTACGGCAAGATGTTTGAGAATTAGCAGGCAGAACGGGGTCGCTCAAGAAACAGGTTGCAAGCAACATGCAAGAATTATGAAAGGTGCGTGGGATGCAGTAAAAACCCTACAACAACAAGTGGCAAACCTGGAGAGTAGGGCTGAAGATGCCAAAGGTAGGGCCCGTAGAAACAATGTGAGAATAATCGGCTTACTGAAGGACAAGAGGGCACAGACTCAACGTCCTACATTGAAAACATGTTACTGATGAAAATCGGTCCAGGCAATTTATCCTAGGGCTTTACGGTAGAATGGGCACACAGAGCACTGACAAAGAGGCCTCAGCCAGGAGTCCCCCCCCTGAGCCCAATTATTGCCAAAATAATGAACTACAAGGACAGGGACAAAATATTGGCATTCTTCAGAACTGGAGATAACATATGTAGAGCATTGGCAACACTCTCAGCGTACCCTGATTACACATTTCAAGTACAGAAAGGTAGAATGCAGTTCAGTTCAGCCAAAGAACGACTCCGGAAAGCTAACCTTAAGTATATGCTGATGTACCCCGCAAGACTTAAAGTCATATACAAAAATCACACCTTTTTCTTCAACACCCCAGAAAGCACTCATGACTGGATAGAAAGCGAGAAAATCAGGCCAAGACAAGAAGGAGTTCCTAACTAGAAAGATGATATGATGTGAAACAGAAGGTGCCACGGCTTGCATGCATATAAAGCAACCAGGAAAAGACGAGAATGAATCAAACAGAACAATAACTTTACTTTGTTCAGCATAATGCAGACACCACCAAGCAGGATGCAAACAGAAAATACCACTTCACGCATAGAAGAGTTAGGTCTCAGGGTTACCTATGCCCCCAGACAACCATACGACAAGCCAGATCAGACAGCAAGCAAAACAAGCATGGGATAGACATATGGTACCCAGTCGATAACATAAACACTTGGATGAATCCCCTGCACAAGGGGTTATGGTTGCAAAAAACAATAACTCAGCGTGCCTTAGCCTTGTCACACAAGCTATTACTGAGGACACACCACCATCATTGTGCCTGATGGAAAGCCTTAAATTATTAATCTGTGGCAGGGGATTAAATAATTACATTAAGAGAAACAGGGCCATGACGTACTAACGTAGACATAAGATTACATCACTCTCTTCCAAGAGACACACCTCACCATAGATAAACTAAATACACTAAAAAAGAAATGGGAGGGCCACACAACAGGATCATCATACTCCATGTACGCCCGTGCTGTGATGATATGGATAGCCCCATCAGTGCCACTCCGAATACTAAAAACGATAACGGATGACGAGGGCAGGATGATCATAACACAGAGATTTCCTGAACAAAAGAGAAGTATGTATTATTAACACATTCTCTAAATCACAACACCTCAACCTTTTTTAGATCCTTGTACGTGCAGATAGGCCCATATAGGAACTGCTCAATAATATGGGGAGAAGACTTTAACTGCACACTGATGACAGTACTAGACAGATGAGACAATACATTCACACAACCAGCCCCCAGAGCCAACGTGTTGACCACTCTGATGAATGCTATTGAACTGACAGACATATGGAGAGACCGTCACCCCCACACAAGACACTACTCACACCATTCGGAACCACATAACATAAACACCAGGATAGATTACTTTTTTGTGTGCAACGAGATTAGTAGCAAATTCGCACAAGCAGAATATAAGGCACGGGAACCATCAGACCATGCCCCCCTTATGATAGCATCGCAGGTATCTCCCCTCCCCCAGGCCAAAGATCCAAAGATCCCTTTATGGGCCCTATTACCAAAGAGGAACTTATTGCCACGATAAGAGAGCTGTCGGCGAGCAAGACCCCAGGTCCTGACGGGCTCCCAAGCCAATGTTATAAAGAATTTGCAAACAAGCTAGCAACACCACTCCTCAATGTAAATAATGAAGCATACATAGTGGGTGCGGTGCCTAAATCCCTAAGAGAATCTATAGTCATACCCCTCCTGAACCCTAATAAACATCCCACTGACTGTAGCTCGTACAGACCGTTGTCCCTCCTCAATCAGGATGGTAAAATCCTCACGTCACTATTAGCCAATAGATCAACAAATGTGATCACAGACTTGATCCACCCAGACCAGACAGGGTACATTGCTGGAAGAAATACAACATGGACTCTGCGTAGATTGCATCACATTATACATAGTACTAATCACCTCACGGGTCACTACGCAGTGACATCATAAGATGCAATTAAAGCATTTGATTCTATAAAATGGCCCTGGCTAAAAGCCACTTTGCAGAAATTCAATCTAGGAGCAGACTTCATTAGATTGGTAATGTTACTGTAAAGGACGTTGATTCTACTGAGAAGGAAAGGGGGGAAGGCTAGTGCAGACAGAGGGAACACTTGACAGCTGGAGGAAGATTTCACAATCTTGTTTCTCCCTGCCTCTATCTTTCCTTCCTGTCCCCTCCACTACCTATAGCACAAAGCCCTTTGGGAAGGATGTCAGAAAGCAAAGTCCACATCTTCCTAGAACATGATAGGAACCCTAAAGCAGGCTAGCTTTAGTCCAATCACCTGGGGGCTTTCGTCTTCAAAATAAGGGGTCTCCCAATACTAATTTGAATCATCTCAAGAAAATTGTGTTGGACACTGTTGAGAGAGCAGTCCATTCCAAAGTCATCCAGTTGTGAGGTGAAGGCAGGTATTCCAAGGCAGAGGTAAGCTCTATCCCCTAACAATCCACAGAGACTATTGGGGGTAAACCACTGCTGGAACAAGACCTGCATCTCTGTCAGCTGCACAGATGCCCAGGAGCTGACCATGTTGAAGGACTCCTGGAAGCTGTGTGCCATCTGTCCCGTATCTGAAAGCCAGAGAAAAAGACTCATCTTGTCGCTGAGACCCTGGAGTGGGACTCCCAGGCCCTGGGAGCTAGTACAGCCAGGATTCCTGCCATTTTGCCCATTGAACCAGTGAGAGCCTTAGTTTGAGTGTGTTAGAAACTGTTCAAACAAAAAGGATCCTCCAAAGCTGCATATGGCACTCTCTGCACTTCGATCCGCAGTCCGGCACCATCAAACCCGTTTGCTGTCACACCGCACCATCTGAAAGCATGCCATTGCCTTGGCTCAAACAAAGCACTGCTTCATCTGCAAGTCTTGAATCGAACCGGTCCTGGATATCTTCACAAACTGCTTACTTCGAGCACCCACATCGAGCTGACTCGCCTTTGCATCTCACCATCAGCCCTTCTTCTGCAGAAATGTTCTACATATGCTTTCTGTTGGACCTCTGTGACAGCTGCAATTCAAACTGCATCAAACCACCGAACAGCAGTGAGAAGCCTCGTTTGCTGTTGTCGAACCGCCAAGACACTGCAAATATATTATTGACTGATATCTGCCACCCGGGTCCATTTTGGGCGATAGCCACTGTCATAGTAACATTAATCCCTTTTTGCAACACATTATTTTGCTCATTGTGGTGTTATATCATTTTTCCTTTTTCATTTTCTGCTCGTCTCCTTACCCACAGTGCTGCGTCTTGCTATCTTGCATATTCTGTGTTCTTTCCACAACATGTCTGTTTGATTAAAGTGTATATATTTTATAGAACCTTGATTGGACATTTCTTTATTTTGGAGTCTTATACTTTGCTGTTTGGTTAGCAACTGAACCACATTCAAGTCTGTGATGAATCCTGGGACTTCATCCCTCCTCCCCAAGGGATGACATCCTCTTTGGCACCAGGGAGGTAAGCCCACTATGCAAAACCCTCCCTATGGAATAGGACAAGTGGGATCCCACTTGATCAAGGAATGCCCCAATGACAACAATCGCCCCGCCCCATTTCCTCATGCTGTGACATGTTTATGGGTTAATATGGAAACAGATCAGGACCATCACATAAAGGGTCCCTTTAAGGTGAGAGGCTTGGTTTCTGGCCTGTATATGGTGCTGCGTTTTGCCGATGAACATGGCCTCCCGGATTGCTCCTTCCATCACAGGGAGGAACTTAAAACCAGTGAGATACAGGAAGGGGAGAAGAACATCAGCCGGGGAACAGGAAGCTCAAACGTGCTGAGCTGTGCAAGGGAGGAGTCCTGTTCATGATACATGCCATGGTGGGAGGAGCAGGCCGGAGCTCTGGCATCGGTTAAGTTCCCAGGCACTAGGGGGCCTCTGAGCCAGGGAGCACCACTGCCACTACAGAAGAAGGAAACCAGCATCTGGAAACGCTGACACCATGGCTTCCCACATGGGTAAAGCAAGTTGCAGCCCGTGAGGGGCATACTGAGAACCCACTGGGGCGAGAGATGAATGTAGCACATGAAGGGGCCAGCAAAGAACAGCAGAGGTGAGATATGCCTACAGCCTGTGATAAATCATCAAGGATGAAGTCGGAGTACCTATAGCCCACAAGGGGCAAACCAAGTATCCACAAGAGCTAGAGAAGCTCATACCCCACAAGGTATTTGTTTTATACTGTATTACTTTATAATTGTGTATATGTTTACAAAATAAAATAATTAAGAAAATAAGAAACCTTGCTCTCCAAATCATGGATAAGGGCGACTCATGCCTTTTCATCCCTCTCGACCTCTCGGCTGCATTCAGAACTGTCGACCACTGCATCCTTCTCTTCCTCTTTGCCGACAGGATGAGATTCTCCTTCACTGTCCTGAATTGGTTTACCTCCTACCTCTCAGTCAGACGCCAGGCTGTCCAGATGAACTCATTGCATTCTAAATGACCAGGTCTCATGATGCAAAAGAAACACAAGCAGCAAAGTAATTGTGAAGCTAGCCTTAAGATTATAGTGAATAGATTGTGGCAAGCGCCAACGTATACATATATAGGAATGAGAGAACTATGGATGTTTCCACCAACGTATTATAGCAGGTGGACAGTAGCAAAAAGGCCTCATTTTCAGTGTGCCGCAGTTAAAAAGCAAATTGAAATACAAGTGAATTCCAGCAGATGAGGCTGGATGAGCCAAAGACGCCAAGGTCTTATCAAACTGGAGTGAACTGACATTGGCTACAAAATCATGTGAAAGAACAAGACTCCTGTTCAAAAGGCATGAACATAAAAAGGAAGACGTCAGAGCCCTATTAAAAAATACTATTAAATGCACAAAAAGGCCCGATTCCATAGTCTCCAGTCACATGGAAGCATGAAGTTGGGTGAACGAGATGGTCACACCTACGCACGGAGGCAGACTGTGCTTCCCACTCCCTAAACTTCCCAGAGCTAAGAACACTCTCAAAGACGAGCTTCAAAAGCCTAATTGACAGTAGACCACTGAGGTGATGATAGATTGATATGCTAATTGGTGGGAAGCAAATGTTAAGACAACCTCACCAGCACATGGATGGCCAGGCTGTTTGCTGCTAACATAGGTGGAAAAGTACTGAAGGAGGTTAGAGTGCCAAACAATTGTAGAGGAATGCGTATTTAGGGGTCCTATAGTTGTGTAAACCAATGGGATATCGTGTATTTAGTGACGTTCATAGTGGTTGTTTTTACGGGAGGGCTTAGTTGCCCCACCTGATGTTAAGTAACCAATCACATAGTTATACTTTTTTAGACTAGTATGGATCATATACTTAGATGTTCACTCAGAGCCAATCACTCATGCTTATAGGTTTTTAGAGTTTGCCACGTAGGATGACGTTAGTACACATGTGGGTTTGACGTCATTGACGAATATTGCTTATAAAAGCTCGGTTTTTTCTTAAATACATTGAGTAAGAGGATCGAGCAATTGTGTTGATTTTCATTATGCTCCCTGTTTTAGATAATTGATATTAAAACAGTCTTCCTTTTGTCAACTTCCTGAGTCGGCTCTATTATTGATGTATGAGTAAAGTCTACATCTCCATCCATCTCCAGGGTAATTGCTACTCATCAAAGGGGCTGGACTATCCAGTTCACTTAGTAGCAGAGAGAGGATGGTTCAGAGCCATCGATCTGAGTAAACTTTAGAGTTTCAGAAATATCGGACGACCTTTGCCATCCGGCTGAAAGGACGTGAAGCTCCCCGTAGGTAGTGGTTAGTGTAATTTGAAAAGCTTGCAAGCTGGGTGTGACAGGCCCCCAGTTTCCATAGAATCCTCTCCCACTTCTACGTGAAGTGGATCGATCGGAAGGCTGAAGAGGCGGTAAAAAAGACAGACGATCCTGAGAATCGGAAGACGAAAATGATATTGTGAGTAAAAAACTGAGTGAGTTGGCAAAAGCATGGGTGATGAGTAAAAAAACAAAGTGAGTAATGGAGGGTGGCGGGATAAAATATAACGTGAGAGTAAGAGTGGGATATATATGAGGAATTAAATATTGACCGGAGTGTGGCTGAACAATATATAATCGTGACAGAGGCCATGATAAGAGAATACGACCTGGCGTGCCTTTTTTACAAACATAACAGAAGAAATTTGAACTCAGAGTCCCATAGCGGAACAGGTAGAAGACGGATCTGGTTGAAGGCGGATCTAAAGGGGTTAGTTTACACTTCGTATGAAGTATTTTAGAGATCAAGACGAGTCCTAGAGAAAAGATCATAGAAGTTTTATGTGACCTGTTGAGTTTGTCTGTTTTATGTGGTTTTGGAAATGATGACGTGATAAGTGGGAAAAAATAATTGATTGGTTAAAATTGAACCTGGTGGTTGTTTTTTAGCAAGATTAAAGTAAGAATTGTGGTTAACGGGATTGGAGCTTGCAACGATTGGTGCTCGCTCATATTGTATTATTTTTATGAAAACCTATTTAAAATCTGTGATTAAAAATAAACGAGTGTCAAACAGGTTACAAGTAGACGAGTTAAGAATGGAGGATATTACCCCACTTATGCATCTCTGCAAGCAGTTGCTGAAACATACACCTAAGCTTAGACAGTACAGTGTGGAATGGGTTAAAGGAACCACAGATAAAATGATTATGCTGTGGCCTCAAGGAGGGTCCCTATTGAAGGCAGTTCTGCAGCATATGATGACATAGCTGCATGCAGCATACACAGGAAAGAAGCTACAGAAGCGATTCGCTAGTTTAGAGCTTTGGAAAATGTACCAAGAGGAGCGAGATGAACCGCCTCCTGTAGATTGGATACTCAATGTATGCAAAAAGGGGGGTGAGGAGTCCTCTGCTCCCCCCGCCCCAACCGAAATAGGAGACAAGAGCAAGAAAGACGATGGATTACACCCATTGAGGGAGTTTAAGGCAGCAACAGGGTATAGCAACCCGGCATACGAGTCAATGTGCACAGCAGTGATGAGGGCAAGGAGAAAAATACTGAGAGAGATGTAATCTCTAAGGTCATGAGGGACAAGGAGAGACGCAATAAGGAGATATCTGATTGCGCAAGTACATCTCTAGATATAGGAAGAGAAATAAAGAGACGGAAAGGAGAAAGAGACAAGGCTGATGAGATAGCACTTTTACAGAATGAATGGATGGGTGGTCAGATTTTACTTAAACTCGATGGTAAAGGCATTGAGCATGTAAGACAACAGGAAGATCAAGACGAGCAAGATAAAAAAGAAAAAGAAAGAGAGGAACGATTGAAAGACAAAGGAGCAAAAAGGAAGGATAGGCAAAGACAAGAGCAGTTATACCAAGAAGAGCAGTCAAGAAAACAAGAGAGAGCAGAAGAGCAAAGAAAACGTGATAACAGACAGAGAGAGATTGATGATCGAGAGGGGATAGAACAAAAAAGAATAGAAGGAGAAGAACAGAAGTTAAGGGATAAGAGAATAAAGAGACGAAAGGATGAGGAGATATGCACGGCAAATGAGAGAAGTGATATGAAGAAAAAAGAAAAAGACAGAGTCAGACAGGAAGCAAGGAAACGTAGAGAATTTGACAATCATATGGAACTGGAAAAGGAGATAAGAGATCCTGAGCCAGCAGTAGCATCGGAGGATATAGAGGAATTCTTCCCAGAATATGAGTCATTACTAGGCCCGTCTAGAGTAAATCTAGAAGACGAGTTTGACTCTAGGAGCATTGGGGAAGCGATCGATAAAGTATATTATGACATGAAAACTCAGAAAGAGTTAAAGGGGAAGGGAAAAAATGATCGATTCGAGAGCACTCAGTTGTATGACATAGAGGGAGCCTCATGAAGTACGAGGCAAAAGGAGTTGTCTCTAGATAGACTGACTCTAAATAGAGATGACCAGGAGAAAGGTTGCACGAGTTGGGCACAGGAAATTCCAGACAAAGACACAGACACCTTTCATGGGGAAGAAAGAGGGAACGTATGCGGTCTTGAGGGATGTTTTTCAATGGAGAAAGAAGTCAGATGGTCAAATGTAAATACACCTGTAACTAGGGCATCAGAACTATTGACACAGTTAGACCGATTTACAGGGCAACTCCATAGTGAGAGGGGGGATTCGCCGCCTTATGTGAGCAGATTAAGATCGCTACCAGGAAGAAGGCGATGTGGCAATATTGTCCCTGAAGTGAACAGACAAATGATGGGAGATGAGAATGAGTTTGGGGTGTCACAGTCTCCCTTGTTAGAGAAAGGAGGGGCCAGACCACAGTACCAGTATATGCCATGGCCCCAGATGGACAAAGATAATTTAAGGTGTAAATTCCCGGGTTTAACTTGGGAAATGGATACATGAGTTAGAAAATATTACGGGAGGAAACACGTTGGCTATAGGGGACATTAAGGGTCTCCTAATTGCCATACTTGGTGAGAGAGCTGATGACGTGTGGACAAGGGCAGGCTACCCTGGTGTGACTACAGTCAACACTGCTCATGATGGAGCACCATTAAATAACTGTAGGGTGTCAGTCTGGAAAGCGCTTAGAGTACTGTATCCAGACACGTCTAGTATGGGAGCTATAATGACGAAAAAGATGAAGGACGGAGATTATCCGCTTGTTTACATTCAGAATTTTCAGGAGGCATGGAGACATGCGAGGCAAGGGGAAAATCTGTGTTTTATCATATATTGTGTCAAGGGCTGCCAGACCCTGTACAGAAGCAGCTCACAAAGTTAGTAGGCATAGAGGCAAACCATAGTCGGAGATTCAACTGACCATTGCACATTATTGCAGACTCTTGCAGGAAAAGAATCGCAAAAAAGACGAGACCGAAAAAGCAAAGATCCAAAATTAGTGCAGCAAAAACTGTCTAAGTATGCCATTGAAGGGGCGATGGTGACCAGTGTAGATGGATCAAATTCACAACAGATTGCAAATATGCCACAAGTGAATAACCAAAGGCAGTTTGATCAGAGTAATAATGGGTTTACTCTGCGTGGAAGGGGTGGATTTCAAGGAAGAGGTTTACAGAATAATCAAGGAAATTGGCAGAACAATCAGGGATGCTTCCAGAACAATCAAGGTGGGGTTCAAAATATGCAGAATGACGGTCAAAACATGCAGGATGGGCAGATTAGGAGGCCACCTACATTTTGGACATGCAGGATGACAGGGCATTTTGCTCGTATGTGTAGAATTCAAGGGTTCGTGCAAAACGATTCATTTTTAAGAGGGGGTCTTCAAACCTGCCTGCATATTCACAGCAGTGAGTTGATGAGTTTGCTCAGAATCAAACGATGCAGCAGCAGCAAGCACCAAGAGTGCAGCAAGACTTGCTGACACAGCAGGTAGCAGTGGCTCTGCCACAAGGGAAGTCGCAGCATGCACCCATGCACATCCAGCAGAGTCGGAGTACAGGGCAATTAACGACTTCTAGAATAGGGGGTGTCACTGTCCATGGAGGGAATCCTTTTACAGGTAACAGAATGAGGATGTACCCCCAATAGGACAGCTCACTGGGAGACTTGATGTGTTCGGTACTATCTGTGATGCCGAATCCTCACGAGGAACCGAGGGTAGACGTCAATATAGGAGGCAAAGTTTTTTCGTTTTTAGTAGACACGGGTGCAACGCTCTCATGTATATGAGAGGGAAAGTTTTTCATGTCTGGCACTGCCATGTATACTCAAGGTTTTTCAGGAGCTACAAGCAGAGTTCCTTTCACAGAAGAATTACCAGTCTCGATAGGAGAATGCGACATGAAGGTGCCTTTGCTATATACGAGGCAGGCACATGTCAATATATTGGGTCGAGATTTGATGACAAAGCTGAATATGACAATCTCATTTACCGATGAAGGCATAGTGTGTTCAACATCAGGAATGCATTATTTAAACGTGTGCAAAATATTATGGCATTTGCAGGACAAGTAACCATGAGAGCAATACCTTTAGAACCAGATGTTTTTCATTATGGAGTACACATTCTATTGACGTATCTGCCAGGCCTAGTGGGCAGAGCAATGAGAATACCTGATGAATTTCTGTTTAGGCCAAAGATACCTATGCATGAAGAAGGAGGACAAGTTTTTCCCTTAGAGTTGCAAGCAGCCACAGTGTGAGGTGAAATGGCTTTACTTGATGGGAATGATGACAAAGGTAGACAATGGTGTGCAGTAATTGCCATCGGGGAAGGTTACACATTAACTGACGTCACTGATGATGATCTATTTGGCGATCATCCATCTGATGACGAAGTGATATTTGACATGAGTATTACTTATTGTGTGAAAGCAATCAAACGAGAGGTGCCTCAGAAAATGATGTTATCACAACACCGTCCTGAGTATTTTGTTATGTTATATTATGTTATTTTGCATTTGTATAGCACCTTATGTACCATTGGTATGAACTCAAGGCGCTGGTACATGTACCACCCTTGGGAACCGCAGTTCAAGTCAGTTGAGAGAGTGAAAGTCATAAAGTGCGTGGGCGCACCAGGTATGTGTGCAGCTGGTGTGGTTGTTGCATGATAGCTGCTTCTTAGCGGTAAGTGTGGTGCTGAGGAGATCAATTGAATGTGTTCAGTCTGGTGGGTGGACATCCAGACTGAGTTCTGGCTACGTTAGGCCTGAGAAGACACCTAAACTAGCCGGTATGTGATAGCTAGCAGTGTTTTATTAGGATGGTGGGTAGTTTGATGAGTCCTGTTAGTATGAGAACAGCTTTACCGAATGTGTCATATTACTGCTGTGTTCTAGTTGAATGGTGGTGTATAGGAGAGAGTAAGCGTAGTAGTGTGATATTGTGGCAATCAGTAAACTGTATGCGACCAGGCACACTCAATGATGTTGGGGATACCTTCAAAATTCAACTTTTAACACAGTGACGCTATTAGTGCACACTTTCTAAGTTCAACTTTAACACAGTGACGCTATTAGGGCACACTCAATGATGTTGGAATACCTTCTATAGTTACGCTATTAGGGAACCCTTTCTAAGTTCAACTTTAACACAGTGACGCTATTTGGGCACACTCAATAATGTTGGAATACCTTCTACAGTTACGCTATTAGGGCACACTTTCTAAGTTCAACTTTAACACAGTGATGCTATTAGGGCACACTTTCTAAGTCCAACTCTAACACAGTGACGCTATTTTGATGAAGATATGGCAGAAGTGCCAGCTTCATTATGGACTACAGGTCCTTATGACGTAGGCCTGTTGAAGGGGGTCGGAGAAGTGAAGATTAAACTCAAACCAGCAGCAATGTTACCTCGAGCACTACAGTATCCCATGTCTCGAGATGCAGATGAAGGTATTTTTAAGATGATTTCCACAATGATGGATCAGGGCATCTTAGTGACGTCAGATTCACCATGTAATACTGCAGTGTATCCTATCAAAAAATGTAAAGGGGGGTTGTGGCATTTAATTCAAGAACTTAGGCCAATAAACAAGATTGTAGAAACTGAGTTCCCTCTAGTTCCTAACCCGTCTACAATGTTATGTAATATACATTTTGGACCACGATATTTCACTGTGATTGATTTGAAAAATGCATTTTTATCAATCCCATTGCAAAAAGACTTGCAGGATCTCACGTCATTAATGTTCAGACAGACACGTCTGAAATGCACTCGTTTGCCTCAGTGGTATTGTGAGAATCCATCGATTTTCAATAGAGTCCAGCAGATGGACTTGAGCAATATTGATTTGGAAAGCCTTGTCCTGCAATATGTGGACGACATTTTGGTTTACAGCACTTCAGAGGAAGAGTGCTGACGTGATTCTGTTCAACTGATGATTATACTCGCTGACAAAGGATACAAAGTTGACAAAGAAAAGTTACAGTTTTGTCAACAAGAAGTGTACATTGGTCAATTGATTTCACATGAAGGAAAGAAGGTTACTACTGAGAGAGCTGAGGCTATTTTGAAAACTGCAAAGCCACACGATAAAGCACATGCAGAATTTTTTTGGGATTATGTAATTATGTCAGAGCATGGGTCTTTGACTACAGCTAGTATATAAGGCCTTTATTGCAGGTTTTAAAAAAGCACTGGCTACACAGGAAAGAATTGTGTGGACTGAGGAAATGGAAGAAGGGTTTGAAAAGCTGAAAAAAGCAATTAGCACAGCTCCAGTTTTAGGGATTCCTAATTATGCTGAGGAATTCTTTTTATTCTCACATACAGATGGCAATGTTATGACAGCAGTCCTTACGCAGAGAACCACATTGGGGTACAAGCTCCTTGTATATTACAGTGGGATTTTGGACCCAGTAATGAGGGGTCACTTCCCGTGCAAACAATCGCTGGCAGATGCCGCGTTCGCCATAGAGAAAGCTGCAAGTATAGTGATGGGATGCTCCATGACGTTATTTGTTCAGCACGCATTATTTGCCATCTTAGAAAAATCAAAAGGAACATTGACTTCTCAAAGGGCTTCTGCCTACAAGGTAGTCATATTGAATCCAGCGAACAAAATAGTTTGATGCAGAGTAGTGCATCCTGCCATGTTTGGAGCTGAACCACTGGCAGAGGATGAGCATGTGCATGATTGTTCAAACTACGAAGAGTTCTTTGATGAAATCCCTAGGATAAAAGAAAATTCCTTGACAGGTGGGGACATTGTTTTTATTGATGGTTCTTCAAGAATTGATCAAAATGATGGACAGAGATATACAGGTGCTGCTGTGGTAAAACACGCAGCTAATGGCGAGTTTCAGACATTGGTAAGGGCACGACTCCCGTCTCACTATTCAGCAGAGGCTGTGGAGCTAGTGGCGCTGATAGTCACGCTCGAGAAACATGCAGACCAGGAAGTAACAGTGTGAAACGACTCTGCCTATTTGATGTCAATGGTGCACGCAGGATTAGCACGTTGGAAAAGGAGGGGCTACCTCCAAGCAGATGGTGTGCCAGTGCAGCATGCCGCCTTTTTGGACAGGCTTATTAAGGCACTGCAACTACCAGTGGCCATTGCGGTTGTTAAATGCACAGGTCACACTAAAAGGGCAGATTATATCTCACATGGAAACCAAGCAGCAGACAATGAAGTGAAACTTGCTGCATGTTCTGAAAACGTAATGACATTTGAAAGCCCTGATGTAAAAGAGAAAATGGTTGTGTTGATGAATGTGGTTGAAAAATATAGTGATCTGTCAAAGACGCAGCTTATGGAGGTTCAGGGGGAAGCACCTCAAGATGAGAAAGATTTTTGGACACAAAGAGGGTATTCTTTAAACACCTCTGAAGCATTGTGGTGACAAGGCAGCACTGGTAAACCGGTGATGCCTGTAGCCTCCTTGAGGGTAGCACATAAACAGCTACACTATCCTGTGCACCCAACTAGGGAGAACCTTGCTGCAACTATTGCTGAAGATTGGTTTGTACCATATATGTTAGAGCATGTTGCATTTTTTATGACAAATTGTATAGCCTGTCAAAAATAGGGGAGTTATTCCGAGACCCACTGGCCCCTTTAAGCATATGCATATCGACTATGTCGACATGATACAAATTTGTAATGGATATAGATACATGATTGTTGTAGTGTATTCCTTCTCAAGGTGGATTGAAGCAGGTCCCTGTACGCACCAAGATTCCACCTGTGCAGCAACATTTTTAGTGCGAGAAGTGTTTCCCAGATAGGCAGTATTTGAAGTAATGAGGTCAGATAATGGCCCACATTTTGTGAATCAAACATTTGAGCATATCAGCGTGTTGCTTGGTATAAAGCCCATGTTTTTTTCGGCTTATCATCCGCAAGAAAGTGGAATTTGTGAGAGACTAAATGGCCTGTTCATGGAAAGAATAGCTATATCGACGCTTACCTTGAAGAAAGGGTGGTTGCATTGCCTCCAACTGGCATTATATGCTTTATGGAACCAACCGGGTTCTGACCACCATCTCACACCCCACGAGATAGTGACTGGGAGGTGAATGAGAACACCCCTAATGCCTCCATACAGAGTTAGAAGTGATGCTCGGCCAACTGCAGTTTTGTTTTGAATGGAACTGTGTGACTATTTGAACTGTATGACCTCCAGTATCTCTGTCATTTTTGGACAGTTGCAGCAACAAGGGTGCAGGGCAGTACAGAACACAGAAGGAGATGCTTCAACATGTGAATCTCAAGAATTTCGTGTTCCCCAACTTATCCCCGGAGATGCAGTCCAAATCCGCAATCATACAAGGAAGAAGTGGGACAAACCCAGTTTCAATGGTTCGTTCATTGTGGAAGACATCACGCCGTCTGCTGTCAAAGTGCAGGGCAGGCGTGCTTGGACTTTCTTAGGCGATGTTGAGATCTTTGCTGGAAAAAACCCTCTGCCCGCCCCCCTACTAGAAGTAAATACAAGCATCGGGGAAGAACCACAGCACGTGCAGACGTGATCTATGACAAGGAAGAAGCACGCAGAAGCTCTTAACTAAAGTGAAAGAGTTTATTTGACTCTGGCTTGGTTCGGGACACTCTTTTAGCCATCTCTGAAATGGTAAAGGGAAGCTGATGCGAACACTCTGTGCTGTAATTTCAGGGTGAAAGGAAAAAGTCTTTCTTCTTAAAGCCACAGGGGAGCTTGTTAAAAACTTTGGACTGAGGCATGCTTAAGCTTTGATAAGAAGAGAAATATTCCAGATTCTGATCGTGGTTTGGATAATTGGAAAAGAGTGCAGTATTCCAACTGGTTTCACACTCAGTTTTTGTTTGGATTTGCCCATGGTGTTATCCAATGACAATGTTTCAAGAATCAGATTTGAAGTTATTTTCTTTGTTCTGCACTCTTACCTGGCTATTGTTGGCTGAACTTCTAATATTTGTGTTTTCCTGCAGGATTCTAAGAATGGTCCCATTGTAAGGAGACTACTTGCAGCAATCATTGAGCAAGTTTTGCAGTTACCTGAGTACAGTGGGGAGAGCACAATTGCCCCAATCAACTGATGCTGAACACAGACTTATCAGATGGGTTTTCTTTTGTTTAATTGACGAGTACACGCATCTTGTTGGCAGACACATGGATGTGCTCAAATTTCTAAGGGATGCTAGAAACACTGAACATTTGAATGTAATCTCGGAAGGTATTATAATCCAAGTGAGCATATACTCTGAGCGAACCCACAGGTCGTGGTGTGAAACCTTCCTTCGAGGGACAGATTGAGAGGTTGCTGATAAAGAAAGACTCTTGTTTCATGCTGAAAGAAGTTCATCATGTCGTCTGGACTAAAGCAGATTCAAGGAGTGGACTGGGAGCTATTGTATGTTGTTGAACTTGTCTAGACATTCTGAGAGCACTTTTCTTCTTGCTGGAGAGACATCTACATTTCGTGTGGTTAAAAACTAGAGAGAGGTCGAGAGTTTGTTCTTATCATCCAGTAAGCAGACAGTAGATCGAGGACGAAATTGCTGAGTCAAGACAGCAGCTTCCAGAAGTAGTACATAATGCTGATGTATTAAAGATTACTTTTTCATTCTTTAGGCAATAAAGATGAGTAGCATCAACAGTAATTGTGTGATGCCTGAAGCAGAAAGACATCCACATTGTCCACAAAGTAGATGCTGTAAATTAACATATCTTTGCATCATTTACGCTTGCATTTTGTTCATCATAGTGATGCTTTCACTCACAGTTTGCATATCATGCTATGTTGATGTAAATAGAGCTAAAACTCCAGTGAATCCTCCTGAGCAGGAAGAGGGAGCAATTGTGGCAACTACTAGGCCCCCAAGACCCTATGTAGTTATTCCTGTTCCAAAGAAAGATGACAAATTACCTGAGTTTGAGATGAGTGCCATTAGCAACCCTTCATATGCAAGAAATGTTGTAGAACTTCTGTTTGAACACAAAAATCAGGTTTGGCAAGACAGGCAAGACAAGGCGTTGTTAGATGTTGTGCCTATACAAGTAATGCATGTAAACACACCTGGTCCTGTGATAAATGACCCAAAGATAATCTCTAAAAGACAGACACACTTTGAGATTTTGCAAGACATGTTCATGCCTAAATGGTTTGCTGAGCAGATAAGACGTTCTGATCTTTCTCCAACTCAAGGAACACTGTTAGGTGTGCCTTTAATTGATCCAGCTAGAAGAAATTATGCTGGTACACTTCATGACATGATTATGGAAGGTCACATGAGGAGAATGAGAACTAAAAGAAACGCTCAAGAAGATGGTTTTGAACGTATTACCTGGACAGTACAGCTCACTTAGGAAATAATATTTGGTATCAACATATGAAAGAAGTGGGAAGAAGTACCTCAAATGAAGAATGCGTTGTGTGGGCACTCCTGCCATAGAGTATGGGGAAGTCTAAAATCTTCATAGCTATTGAAATAAATATCCAGACAGCTCATTGTCTTTCACATGTAGCACTTTGCAAAACCAGAGGCCAGTTCATGGGATGAGATGCCTACCTCAAATGGGCCCTGAATGGACAGATCCAGATGAAGATGATTTTGTACAGGATACACAGACAAGAAACAGAGCCCATACTAAGAATCATGTGATCAGATATGAGAAGCCTGGAGTAAAAGGAGCTGGAATCAGATGGGAGGTGAACAAGAAACTGGAGGTTGCAGGAAAATCTTCAGAGGACATTCAAAGATGGAAGAACAGAGGACAAATGCAGATCTGGGGATCAATGTTATCACCAGATGGATGGGAAGAAGGAGTGGTCATCTGCAGAGCCTGGGTGATCATTGGATATTATTAACCAGTTGTTGACATCATGCAGAATGGCTGTTAGACATTGTGGCCAAGACTTGCTAAGCTACTGACTTGGGTCGAAGATAGAGGAGGGCCCTTGCAGATAGTGCCATTGGAAAGTTCAAAGCTGTGCTTCAGAAATAATGGCACAAGAAAAGTTGGAGAGAATAAGACTTGTGGTTGAATCTTTGATGTTCCGGGAATGGTACATGTTACAGCAGTGATCATGGATCATTATTGGGCTTGTGGATCCAAGGCATACATAAAGCTACCCAAAGACTGGGGAGGAATATGCACACTAGTGAATGTCCATGTTTCAGCATTGGTGATTCCAAAAAGTGATTTGCACCTTGACAGTTTCCTAAAAGCAGATGCTCACCTGAGGAAGAAGGGATCTGTGGAGCTGATAAAGAAGATGAGGAGGGAGAACTATTTCTTAGCTAAGTCGATAGAAGCTTTTGATGCCATACCATATGAGCACATGCTGTTTAGCCAGACCTCATCTCTGCTCACGTTGATCTTCATGCCGAGTATTCAGGTTGGAGCAAACACCAAGTGGCTACAAATTACCAAATGGGAATTGTTGCAGACAATTAACAGTACAATAAAGGGATTCAATGCGATCAGAGAAGAGATGAGAGCTATACAACTGATGACTCTTCAGAACAGATATTTCCTGAATATGATTACAGCAATGGATGGAGGTGTTTGGTCAAAAATCAGAGAATCATGTTGCACATTTGTACTTTCTGATGATGACGAGAATGGAACCTTGACAGAGGCCATAGACATGCTGACAAATTCCATGGCCAAATGATAGATGAAGTGGAATACATTGCTGATGACAGCTAGTTTGGATCAATCTTCTCTTGGGTTCCACAATGGATGGCAGACATGTTCAAGTTTCTTGGAGTCCTGATCGTGTTGGTGTTGCTTGGATTTTGTGTGACCAAGATAATAATCTCACAATGCAAGAAGACAGCCAAGAAAGCCATAGGGATGAAGATCATGATCGATGTTGAATCAGGATGGAAGCCCAAAGACCTGACAAATGAAAACATTAGAGACTTTGTAAAGGCTAGTATCAATGCACCTGAAGGGACGAAGTTCCTGTATCTGAAGAATCACAAGACGTATGTGGGAAGATGGATCTACTGTAGTCCAAGTGGACAATGTAGTCTCATGACATGGAACAAAAATGAGGATGTGAAAACAGCAGGATGCCTAAAGGGAGTCATAAAGATATGGATTCCAAAGAAGTCCATATTCAGGCCAAAATGTCTGGATGTGAAGGATGATGTGAGAGTGGTTGATGAATCACCCAGTGGGGGGAGTGTAGAGAGGAGCCAAGTACCCCCACCTAAACCATCCCACCCCTTTTACCTGTATGCTGGAAACCAGAGTATGTGACATACACAGAACAGTTGAATCGACTAAGGCAGAGTATGGACTCTGTCCAGTACCAGTGAAAGTGCCAGTACCTAAGAAAATCTAGGAGGCAAGGTACCCATTGAGAAAACCATAGCGGCATACAAGAAAATATGATGGCCATTTGAATGAAATCCCTGAAGAAGCAGAGCCAATAAGTGGCAAGGATGAATGGTAACATTACTAATCATCACCAGTATATCTAACACGGAGCTGAGATGACATACATAGAAGAGATGCAGCGACCAGAGAATGCAGACATTCCATAAGGCATCAAGAAAGTATCAAGGATAAGTGACATCCTGGGATCAAGGTGAAGAAGCTTATGCCACAGAAACAGATGACGATATCAAGTTATTTTACACGTGTACAGATGCAAAAGAAACACAAGCAGCAAAGTAATCGTGAAGCTAGCCTTAAGCTTATAGTGAATAGATTGTGGCAAGCGCCAATGTATACATATATAGGAATGAGAGTAGTATGGATGTTTCCACTAACGTATTATAGCAGGTTGGACAGTAGCAAAAAGGCCTCATTGTCAGTGTGTCGCAGTTAAAAAGTAAATTGAATTACAAGTGAATTCCAGCAGTCGAGGCTGCACGAGCCAAAAAAGCCAAGGTCTTATCAAACTGGAGTGAACTGACATTGGCTACAAAATCGTATGAAAGAACAAGACTCCTGTTCAGAAGGCATGAACATAACAAGGAAGATGTCAGAGGCCTATTAAAAATTATATTAACTGCACAAAAAGGTTCGATTCCATGGTCTCCAGTCACATGGAAGCATGAAGTTGGATGAACGAGAAAGTAACATCTACGCACGGAGGCTGACTGTGCTTCTCACTCCCTAAATTTCCCAGAGCTAAGAACACTCTCAAGGATGAGCTTCAAAAGCCTAATTGACAGTTCATCATGTTGTCCGGACTAAAGCAGAGATAGTGACTGGGAGGTGAATGAGAACACCCCTAATGCCTCCATCAGAATTAGAAGTGATGCTCGGCCAACTGCAGATTTGTTTGGAATGGAACTGTGTCACTTTTTGAACTGCATGACCTCCAGTATCTCTGTCATTTCTGGACAGTTGCAGCGACAAGGGTGCAGGGCAGTACAAAACACACTGAGGTGATGATAGATTGATATGCTAATTGGTGGGAATCTAATGTTAAGACGACCTCACAAGCACCTGGATGGCGGATGGGGAGGCTGTTTGCTGCTAACGTAGGTGGAAAAGTATTGAAGGAGGTTAGAGTGCCAACCAATTGAGGAGGACTGCATATTTAGGGGTCCTATAATTGTGTAAACCAATGGGATGTTGTGTATTTAGTGATGTTCATAGTGGTCCTTTTAAGGGGAGGGCTGAGTTTCCCCACCTGATGTTAAGTAACCAATCACATAGTTAGACTTTTTTAGACTAGAATGGATCATATACTTAGATGTTCACTCAGAGCCAATCACTCATGCTTATAGGTTTTTATAGTTTGGCACGTAGAATGAGGTTAGTACACATGAGGGTTAGACGTCATTGATGACGTATATTGCTTATAAAAGCTCAGTTTTTTCTTAAATGCATTGAGTAAGAGGATCGAGCGATTGCGTTGATATTTGTTATACTCCCTATTTTAGATAATTGATTTTAAAACAATCTTCCTTTTGTCATCTTCCTGAGTCGGCTCCATTATTGATGTATGAGTAAAATCTGCATCCCCATCCATCTCCAGGGTAAGTGCTACTCATCAAAGGGGCTTGACTATCCAGTTCAGTGGTCCCATTCCGACAGCCACCAAAAAAAAAAACCTGTCCAGCAAGTTAGTACAGTTTGAAATGTGGCCATTTTATGCCCCCCTCCTCTTAACTCAGGCAGAGAGTGTCAAGCAAAATGTTATGCCTCCCAGTCCCCCACTTTAGCATTTATAGTATGAAAAAAGGATCTCGGCATATCAAATGGAATGTTAGGGAGAATTCTCTGTTCAGGCTGAATTTCCTAACCTAGTGAGTCCCCCAGCAGCTTTGCTGGATTTCTGGAGTTTGTTTTTTTCTCCTGCCAAGAGTGAGACTCTTTTTCTCCCTCTCTTGGACATGATTTGTGACTGTAAAGTGTTTTATGGGCTATGTGGTCCTTTACTCCATAGGGTCTCATATGTTTTTACTATGTGTGTTACACAGCACCCTCCATGCAGTGACACAGGGGTGTCATAGTGACACCCCACCATAGACTCCATACCCTGGGACTGACTACTGTCTCCCAGGGCATGTAAAGTCACCATTGGCTTTACTAGTCCCAAATTATTAACAGAAACCGGTACAAACCATCATATTGTGGACGTACTGGTCGGGGCAATTCGATTGCCCCGGGGTCTGCTAGTCGAGGGGGCACGTCTCTGTCCCCCCTGATCGAGTTTTGGCTGGTGGCAGTGGATACTACTTTTTATATTCGACCGCAAATATATCCCTACGGGTTTTTCCCATTGTTCGAGGCTACCAACTTTAATTATTTAATTCTCATAGCCTCGAACATACCGCTGGTTTATTTATTTAATATTAATTCGCCGGTTGATTTTTTTTCCAGAACACGATTCTAAAATGGCGTTTGTGTTCTCCTCTGTGACTCCAACCTAAGTCGAGCCCTTTGTTCCACTTTTTGGCGGGCTTCTCCACAGAAGCCTCCACAAGTGGTGCCACTCTGTCTGGGTACCACAGGGGGTGTGGGAGGGGGTTTAGGCACCCTGGACTGAGTTACCTTGGTAACTCAAGTCGCACTCTTGTGTGATTGGCCCAAGTGGTGAGCCGGCCGGCTCACCACTTAGCATGTTTGATTGACAGCTAGGCTGAGTGAATGGGGGTGTGCTGCATAAAAGCAGGGCTTTTGGGACTGGAACTTCAGAAGTCACCACAGGACCTGAGAATCCGACGAGGGAGAAGCTGAGCCGACCTACCACGACGACACCACCGGTGGAGCCCTGCGGAACCGACTCACCACTTCCCGACGACAGAGAAGATCTCCCGGCTAGAGAGGCTTCTTCCCCTGACTGGTGGGCACAACCAGTTTACCTTCTTTTCCTCGCATCCCAGGATGTCTTGTGGTCAAATTGCCCGTGCCAAGCACCCCGGCAACCGGATAGCCACTTACCACTGGACCGCGAATAAAAGGACCGCTCCTTTTACCTGAGAACTCCGCAGCTGGTTTTTTCCCTGGCAGTGCAACGGACTCCTGTCTTCCTCCCCGATGAGATCCTCTCTTCCCCCGGACGAAGCACCGACTTGCATCCGCTGCCAGGAACAACTGCCCCTGCTGGAGTATACTCACCACTTTAAGGTAGCGTGTCCGCCAGGCCTCCCTTTCTAAAGATTGCTACAAGGTAATAATAATCCCTTAACCTTCTGGACTGGGCTGGCCGCCTTGACCATCTAACTGGTCCCTTTCTTTGGTCCAACTCTTTCTGAAGCTTTTCAAGAATTTTTGTGCACTTCAACCGTGTGACCTTGGACACATTTCGTTCTGATCCTCTTAAAGTGGATCCGGCCTTCTGAACTCTAACTTCACCGTTTTACTTTGCCTTCCTCTCTTGTTGTGTTCTTATGAAAGTGTTGGGATCTGTTTCAAATTATACTCTGCTTTTCTCTCCCTTTTAAAGCAAATTATTAGAGAGCCATCTACGTTAAGCGCTCACCGCTGTCTGAAAATAAGTGGGGCTTTACTTAAGAATTGTCTAAATATTCTTTTAAGGGAGTGTATATCTTTTAGTGACCGTGTTTTTGAACTGTTTAATGTTAGTGCCTGTGTGTTTTACTAGATGTGGTTTTAAATAAATAATTATATCTCTTTTACACCAAGCTCTGGTCAGTGTTTGCTTGTTCTACTGTGTTCTTTTGACCTATTGTGAATACTCTGTATACTGCCTAACTCTTCTTGAGGGAAGTCTGACTGCTCAGCCACAGCTACCAAGTGAATCTGTGTGGTACAGACGGCTACCAAGTGGGTTTACTGCCAAACACCTGTAGTCTTAAATCTTTTGCAGTGGTCCCAGAGGGAACTGCACAGGTTTCTGCCTAACATGGACAATTTGTGAAATTATAAAACAAACGAGGACAAATAACCATCTTTACCAAATCAGCACAGCCTATCAGATTCAGGGGAAGTTTATTCCGGAACCCCATGGTCTCACTATGCTGACAATGCATACATCATATTGTTTTCATGTGAGTCATGGCATATAACAACCCCCAAGTATTTGAAGGTATTGACAGGCCATCTGGGGTTAAAGTCAGGCAATTGTACACTCATAATTGGACAGCAACGCCAACAGGAAAAGACTCGATTTACTTTGGCGTATAGTAATACCTGAGAGAGCTGCAAAACTATTAAAGAGCTCCAGGATATACGATGAATTACTCCCCGTTTCTGAACATACAAAAGCATGTCATTAGCATAGAAGGAAAATAAATGTTTGGAGCCGTCCACCACTATACCCACCCTAGCAAACTCTGGCCAGGATGTGCAACATAGGGGTAAAGCAGGCAGCCTTGCCTAGTGCCCTTTTACTAAATCCCAGGCATCCAAAATGATCCTCCACAATCTCACCCTAGCTTTGGGCAGCGTATATATAGCAAACCTACAAAGCCTTCTGCAATACCAAAATGTTGAAGTAAAACATACATACAGTGCAGAGACGTTTTTATGGGAGGGCAAAAGGGGCACTTGCCCCAGGCCCCCACCTTGGAGGGGGGCCCTATCAGGCTGCCTGATCTGAAGAGGTAAGATTCCATTGTTCATCAGACTTAAATAACACACGTCAGGATATTTTATGGCATGCTGCTGAGTCTCTAAACCTGTTGTCTGCCTGTTTTGACTAATATTTTCTGCCTTCATCAATTCATCATGTAATTCTTTCTGTGTTCACTGTGGTATACATAGTTTGTGTATTCCTTACGGCACAACTCCTATAGCATTCCTTCCTGTGGGAATTATGTTGATCATGTGCAATAGCCAAAGTTGAAATGAATCTTGATAAATTGAGTGCCACAATGGTTAAGAAGTTAGTTCAGTGTGTTAAGCACTCCTTCCTGAGATATGTGTTCATATGCAAGATTAGAATAGCAAATTCCAGCAATGCTGGCTGAGATGTTCCAATGTCTGAAGTTTATAAACCTGCCAACATATGTACTTGGTTTTGCAGCAAAACAGGTGCTATTATCAGCAATGTACCTGCACCATACAAGGGTTGCTATAAAAACTGACATGTCACCCGTATGGTCTAGGTCTAGAAATTGGTTTGTTCAGATGGGGTGTTGTAAAACCTAGGCATTCACCTCCAACGATGAGCATAAACTGTTAGTCCAAAAGGTGAATAAGTATCCAAATTCAAGACTGTGGAACAAAAGCATTCATTCTTGTATCCTGGTTTTGCCAACAGACGATACAGTGATCCTGGTCAAATCATCTAATAGCTCTTACATTTCTGTGCTGTCTTCTGTGAGGTTTGCCTTCTCCCATGCTGGTGGCATCGTTTAGCCGATTACTTGATCTTTCTTCTTATGTAGGCCATTTGAGTGGAAGGGGTGGTAGACAGAAGAGAGCAGGCCAGATGTTGCAGGTCTCAGGCAAGCATATTTTAAGGTCTGCCCGCTTGACACACAAGAATGGTTTGCTTTTTTGTAAAAGTCAAAAGTTTTTTCTCCACATTTATAAATGACAATTTCACAAGCCAATGTTTTGGAAGTATTTAAAGCTTTAAAATCCGTCAAATCACATTGGTTGGTATGCTGGTACTTATATACTTCCCGTGATGATAGAGAAAATGAGGCTAGAATCATTCCCATTTTGCGTAACACCCTTCTATAATATTTTGCTTTTAAAAATGGTCATGCTTTGTAATGTGATTTATGTACTTTCTGAGTCAGTTTCGTAAAAATGAGATTATTTTAGATCATGGTAAAAACTGGAAATGAAAGTGTACAAAAGCATAAATTGCATAGTTGGCACAAATCCCAGCTTCACTCCTTAACCACTGTGTGATCATGGGCATCTCATGTAATCTTGTATTGTCTAACCTCTCAAAATTGCCAGTCCCTAAACCTTTCAAAATTGTCAGCCCTTCAGAGTGATTTCCTTCAAGGTATGATCTTCAAAAATGCCTCACTCACGGTGTCACTGGCTATAGTGTTGCTTCCACTATAATAGTGAGCATTGATTTATTGCACACCAGAGGCACTTGTTACTTTGAATTCTAATGGCAACACTATTTGAAAACCATGTCCCACTTCTAATCTCAGTCTGTATGGATAAAGACACCTTCCTGGTAGCTTCTAATCTGCATCCACTATCCATGCTATGGTCTGTGAAGCTTTCTCCTTCCTTCCAATTGGGCTCCTCTATCCATGCTCGAGCACTTTTGCATTCTATTAATGCAGCTAATGTGAGTTATCTGTCTATTCTGGGTTACATGTACCTTTTACATATGGTCCTGCTTTAAAACTACAGGCTGCATACCTTCCTGGATGTTATTGATAAAATGTCTCCTGTATCTATACTAACGCGGAAGTAACCTCTTCGTAGACTGCTAATTTTGGCCTTCAAATGCTACTTGTTTATCATTCTGATAGAGCAAGAATGAAGAGGGTAAGGGGATCTAAAGGGAGTGCTCACTCCCTTTAGATCCCCTTACCCTCTTCATTCTCGCTCTAATTGAATGCTCTTCATTCTTGCTTATTTTGGATGCTGCAAGGCAGCATATCAACCTACGGGTTGTGATCGAGACGAGGTTGGCGACCAGATATTCTTTATCAGTTCATTCCTTTGGTTTGGTGGAGTGGGCCCCAGAGATATCTGTACCCAGGGCCCCAAAAGTGCTTAAGATGACCCTGATACACTCCCACTTTACCGAATTGAACGCTTTAACAGTGTCTAACGAAGCAACCACATAGTGTCCATCCATCTTCCTAGTCTTATCAATGATATAATGTAGCTTTCTCAAATTCAGCAAAGTATTTCTACTAGACACAAAACATGGTTGATAAGCATGTATAAGTTTGGTCATCACCAGCCACAATCTGCCAGGTAACAAAGCTATAAGGATTTTGCAACCTTGGTTCCACATAGAAAGGGGTCTATAGGATTTGCAGCAGTGCTTCAGCTTCCCTGGCTTAAAGATACATACTATCATGGATTTGCACATGCTTAGGGGTAGAATCCAACTGTCGAAGGCCAACTAATACATCTCCAACAGTTTCAGGATTATTTATTCACTAAATAACTCATAAAACTCAGATGGAAGGCCATATCCTTCCGGTGTTTTCACAAACTGTAGGAAAGATATTACCACCTGTAGTTCAACTACTGTCAGTGGAGCATCCAGCAGATCCACTTGTTCCGGTGTCATTTGGGGCAGCAGAATCTGGGACAATGTATATTTAATCTCATCCATATCCGCAGACTCAGTCTCCCCGTACAGGGCCTTGCAATACCTCTGAAAACTCCCCTTAGTCTTAATCTGAGACCTCCCTGCATTTGTTTGCTATCAAATCTATCATAGATCTCAGGGTTTCCATTTGGCACAACCAGGCAAGCAACCTACCAGTCTTATCTCCCTGCTCTTGGAGCTTTTCTATGTACATTCCGAAACCATATTAACCAGTCTTGCCTGACTGCAACCAGGTTCCGCTCAGCATCGCTATCCTGTACAGGTGAGTTTTCAATGTCACCTATGTCAACTTCAGTCCTGGACAATTCTCCCAACAAGAACTTCCAAATGCCCCCAGCCATAGCAATTGCCTCCCCCTAACCGACACTTAAAAGAATTTCCATAATGTGTCACAACAATTCTCACTACATGATATGATATGATATATGTCATTTATAACGTGCCTGTACACAAGTGTTTCTAGGCATACAAGACAAGAAAGGGGAGACAAAGGGGTAATACCCACATTCATCTCAAAGAATTTGTCAATACTCTCTGCCAGGTGGCCCCAAAATGGTGCATCAGTTAATCCTTTTGCTCTTAATTACCATGTACGATATGATATGCTATGATATGGCATTTATAACGTGCCTATACACAAGTGTTTCAAGGCGCGACGAGGCAAGGGAGGGGGAACGAAGGGAGGACAGACAACAATCCTACTAGGCCAAGTGTCATTCAAATTGCGCAAGTGCATGGGATGGGGGAAGGGGAAAGTGCAGGGGAGAAATGAGGGGGGAATGTAGAAATGAGGGGTGGCCCATTGCATTCCAACCAGGTGGTAGCAGCCAAGCATGATCCGATTATGATCTGCTCATATATTCAGTTTTAAAAGATTGTAAATGAAAACCTCATGTGGAGAAGAGTAATACGAGTATGCTCTATGCTCTGCATTTTCCTTCCTCCAAACATCCACAAGGTCCAAGTGAGCCCGTACTCTACAAGTGTCCGCTCTGGCATAGAAGGGCGAAAGTTTTTGTCGTCTGATCTATCCAGCCTTTGGTCCAGTGTGCAATTAAAGTCCCTGGTCCGAATCCACATAGCATCTCTAAATGGAGCCAAACTTGTGTATAAGAAGTGGAAAAAACTCGAAGCGTTTTGATTGGGGGATTAAGTATTGATTATACTGCTTGCCTATGTTCCACATATCCATGAACCAGCTCTATCCTACCCTCATGCATCATCATCAGTATGGGTCTCCAGCAACCTGAAAAGCACCGCAGCAGCTACCCAAATAAAAACCCCGTACATATGTAGAATAGTTAGCACCACACCCAGACCCACCCCATCTACCAATGAGATAAGCGTGTGTGGAATTCCAGAGGTAAGTCTCCTGCAGAAGTGTGATTGCCACCCAATTCCTGCTTAAATATGTCCCTACCCTGTTTCATTTTATATATCCATTTCATCCCCTGACATTCAAGGACACAACATTCAGTTCATTCACCATGCAAAGGTGCAGCTAGGGACCACACCATTCTCCTTGAGTGTCCCACCCACCCATCAAAGCATCCAAAAGAGCAATACCTAGACACAACAACAAGCAACCCACTACTGTCATCCCCACGTCTCCCCGGAAGACCAATGGCCTGTCCCATCCCAGTCCCAGCCACCTCCACTTCAAGATCATGGTAAAAATAGTCAACATCCCTAAAGGGTATGTAGAAAGAGATGTGCCTATTGAAAGCAAGCGTCCCCAAAAAGGCAGTAACCTCCCCACAATGAGAGGCAATAAGGACACACCCCAGGAGGGAATGAGACCAGGACCAAGTGCGGGTGATGTAAAAGGGGTTTTTATATAATCAATGTAGGGCATGCAAAGGACGCTGCAGGCTCCGAGAGTGCTCTGTCTGACAATAGCAAAGACAGTCATATTTATTACAAAACCACGTCATAAATCCTGTAAGCTATAGGGGGCACATCGTCTCGGGGATTGGGTGGCGTCGACTAAGCTATAGGTGGTACAACGATGAGCCGCTCCAGGATTGGTGGACATCTGCATGGTGCCAACGTGGGGTGGACGGGTCAGCTGTGCTCGTTGGGATGGAGCTGTCATGCCAGGCACGGTCTGTGTCGATGATTGATGGCTCCACTAACACTTTGCCCTTGTGGCCACATACAGACAAACACTCATCCCTTAGACGACTCCAGTTGTCCTGTAAATTCTACAATATGTTACTCTAAGAAATAATAGGAGACCGGAGAAACAACATGCAATGTGAAGCTTCACCAATACATCAGTGCACTATTACTTTTGACCTGTTGACCAGGTGTCATAAGTCTGGGTGTCTTGCCAGAGGGCGCGAGGTGAGCTACCTTGTCATTCTTTCCTGTTAGATGTGGTGAGGGATTACTTTATGGTATGTTAGTACAGGGTTGGCGGTGGGGTTTAGGACCAGTTTGTAAATAATTCATTTGGCTGACTATGGCGGCCTCGGACATGGGGGAGGTGAATACTTGAAGCCGGTCCAGCAGAGTGAGGGGAGGTGAGGCTGTGCTGCTGGAGCACCAGCAAGCCCTGGCGGGCCTTGGCGGGAGGAGGGGGAGATGGCCTTGTGGCTCTAAGCGATTCTCTGTGCCTGGGCTGCACAATATATCATACGAGGGACCAGTTAGTAGAGTTAGCAGCATTAGGATGATTACATGTTTCTATCATCTGTAAATTCGTTTACTTCTTCATACATGGCAATGAGGGTCTGGCAGTGGCACATGCATTACATAACATTAGTTGAACGCATATTGGTAATTCGTAAGGCAACAAATGAATAACAACGTGAGGTAGCATCAGGTTGGATCGTGTACTCAGGAGCATAGAAGCAATATGTTCATATACCATTGGATATTTACATTTTTATTTGTAACAACTTAAAACGCGTTTCCCTGCGTTGCACACAAGTATTCATAATAATGCTTTTTCGCTTTCCTTTATACATTAGCAGCAATCATTAGTTAGCATTAGGTGGGTGTGATGCTGGAAATGCATCGGAGGCACAGGGCCTCTGTATCCTTGTCCTTTACTGCTTTTTATCGTGTGTTCTGTCGTGTTTTCCGCGCAGGAGTTCATGTGAGACTTCTGGCGGTGCAGCTCTCTCTCTTTTGGTTTGGTGAACTGACCCGTGGGATACCCTTATGGCCCCCATTGGTGGGGATACAACCCTGTGCACATAGTGTATGTTTTTGGGCACCTGTGGGTGGGCCGCAGAGCAGGGTATGGGCTGGTGGCAGCTCCATGCTGTAGTTGACAGGTGCACGGAGTATCCTCCATTTTGGGATACCCCGGCCCTGCCATTGGAATCAGTTGATTCCTGATGGAAGACAAGATGGCCCCGGTGGCCTCTTGCTTTCTATTACCCATTACCTTGTTTTCCCAAAGTCCTGGGAAGCCCTGACTCTGTCCCTTCCCCCTGACTGGCTGTTGGGTGGAAGTGCCATATATGGTGTTGTTGTGAAGGCCCGGCCAGACTGGCTGGACTCTTCCCATTGATGTATGTTGTGGGTACCTCCTGTGGGTGGGACCTGGGTGAATAGAGTGTGTGACGAATATGCATTCTGTGTTGTGGGTGTCTAGTATCTGGTGGTTGACACAATGACTGAGACAACCCTGCCCGAAACCGGTATGAATGCAGCTTGGAGTGTTGAATGGCTCGGTACTTGTCCCAATACACATAACTTGTTGTGAGTGTCTGGAGAGAAGTGAATGGCCTGAATACCTTGTGTGCCTGATTGGCTTCCTGCCTGCATGAATGCCCGTAGTCGTGATTGGATGCTTGAGTGTGACCCAGCGGAATGCATGGGAGATCAACAGTATATCTGGGGACCTCTCACTGCTAGGAATCGTGTTCAGAAGCTGAAGTCCACTACGATGAGTAACTGGAGTGACTGACGCTTGACCTTGAAGCCCTGCTGGATGATAAGTATTGCTGTTGCTCTCCTTCACAATCTGAAAGCTGCTGTGTTTCCAAGAACTGACCCAGAGAGGACCTGGTAAAGCGACCTCTGCCCGAGCTACGAGGGACCATTGTGCACAGCTGATCTTTGCCAACGCTCCCTGGTAGACAGACCTTCGACAGGCTGCCGACCCGATACGGGGACTGCCGCGGAACTCCAAGGAGAAGCGCCCGGACTGTTGTCCGCCACTGTCGACGACCGCCGTCGCAGACCGGTGCCGCCGTGCTCCCGTTTGCCTAAGAACTTCCATTGATCATCGGACGCTCTCGCCTGCATCGTCATCCGCTTGTCTCCCGCTGGAGAAGGCCCGACCGTTGACTCGCCGAGGAGCATCCACTGGTGGGTTTCCCGCCACCTAAAGACCACAGAGACGCCAACGACTCAACGCCCTTGCTGGGCCACAGTTCTTCATCATCTCTTTGCGGTCCAGAACTATCGTCATCAAGGTGCCCCGCACGCCTCTTCCTTGCAGGAAACCAACGCTCTGTCGTCGACGAGCACCACTAGGAACGAAGCTGCCACTTCCCTGCCGTAGTTCACCCTGTTCACCGTCGGACGTTCGACGACCCGTGACTCCTGCCTTAAAGGGAGGGCACTCAAGAAGGGCCGTCGATTCCCCGACACTGAACGCCAAGTTCCCCCACACCTCTTGACGATCCGTGGCTCCCGCCTGAAAGGGAGGAACTCAAGAAGGATCGGTCGACGCATCGTCAGAGAACTCTACTCCACCAGGTACATTGGGGGGGTAAAACCTTAATAGGAAGAAGTGAGACTATTGAACATATGGACTGGGCTTGTGCGATATATCCTTATTTTACAGGTTGCCCAGGTGGGGGGATCTCCACACAGAACTGTGCCTAGCGGTAGGGGTCAGCATTCTGCCTATAGTTTCAACCACCTTACGTTCCTGCCTATCTCTATTGCTGGTTTCCTCATTATTAATCTGTGTGACATTTTAACCGTACAGTTGATGCACTTTAATGAGATTCGATAACATTAGTGGTACCACTTTAGAATTGTATATATTTATCATTATTGACTTCCGAGTACAAAGCGCGTTATTGTGATCCTGTACATACCTTTCAATATTAATTATATAAAGACTGTGTTTTCAGTAATACAGTGTGTAGACATTCCTTTGTGGGGGTTCGGGGACTACACTGTACTTAAGAACCAGCCCGCATCACCTCCTGAGAAGCTAGGTCTTGATTGCTCGTCCATTGCTACCTTATAGAGAATCTTGGCTGGGGTCCTCTGTGCCTCTCCTCTACCATATAGAGAGCGGAAGTACAGACACCCCCTACCAGTCTTTACAGTGGGCTCTATCACACCCTTTCATTAAGCCTTCAAGGCATGTGGTATCTTGCAGCGGGCTGAAGTCATCCTTGCTTTATTAACATTATAAGCTTCATCCCTTTCCAACACCTGTGTTATAATTTACAAACAACCCTGTGAATCGTTGGGCTTTGGTATGTAGTTAACACTTCATCTGGGGGATGTGGGCAGGGGTTCATACAGGAAGGTTATTGACATCATATATTTTAAATGTTAGGGGTTAGATTCCGGGTCGAGGCCTGTTCAATTGGGATGGTTCTTGTTATTTTCCAGACTCAAACCATGAGTCAGGTCACTTTGGGGACAGTGATGATACAGTGTTTGTTCTGATACTCGTTCGTGTCTGGTTGCTCGTGAGAACGGGCCTTTAGCAGATCTGCCATGGGGTGGAGGCGCAGGGGGAGTGCATGGCTCCCTGCTCGCAGTGAGCGGGGGCCAAGCTGCAGCTCTCGTAGGCAGGCTGTTTCAATTGGGCTTTGGTCGTTTATATCTAAAATGGAGTCTTGATACTTTCAAAATGGTGTCTATAGTATGTTACAGTACAAGTCGTTTGGCCCTGTGTGTCGATCAGCAGCCAGCAGCCATCCTGCTCCCCGATCACGGGTGCATGGTGGGCCGCCGATGAGCCACGAGCCTCACGTAGGCGGGGTATGCCGGGGAGGGTGTCCTATAGACCTTTCCTCCCATACACTATGCACAGTAGTACATAGGCAAGAAAATAAAACATAACAACCAATCTGTAAAACCAAAAGCAAATCTCAATAGTTTAGTGCTATTCGAGCCACTACGCCTAACTTTTACCACCTAAGAACATGGACTGTGGTAGACATTGGCGTATCCACCCACAGAGTATACCGAAAAAAACAGAAAACAACTAGGGGGATCCCAGCAAGAGACAATGTTAAGAAAAGGAACATGGCAAAGAATGCGTACATCATATTAGGGACCCAACCAAATGAACAGGATCAATGCCATCAGAGTCAGACAGCAAGAGAGGTTAACCATATGGAACTCCAAAAATAAAGAGGAGAAGCCTGACAATCAATGTTTACCCTTTGTTTATCTTGTAAAGATGCCATTTTGTAAATATCCATCCAGTGGTGCACTTCTTATGGACTATCAAAGAAGTGGGACTTCCCGTCATGTAGCAGCTTCAATTTAGCAGGGTAAATCAACATGTACTTCAGGCCATGCTGGTGGATCCTCTCTTTAGCCAGACAAATATGTTCTGTCTCCTTTGTACTTGAATAGTACAATCAGGGTAGATAGCCAGAGTGGAAGCTGCCCTCCGAATAAGCCCACTCTCCTTGGAGAATCTCAAAATCAGTTCTCTGTCTTTGAAATTCAGGATTTTGACATCAAGCCTGAGAGGGCCACAGCCAGTGGCTTCTTCAATATTGATCTGTGTGCCCGTTTAACTGTAAGCCCCTTTTCAGTGTACCAGGCCCTATCTTTGTTAGTAGTATGTTGTCCACATTGTCGGGTCTTGGCTTTCCTCCCCTTCCAGAAGACCCAAAATCCTGATGTTATTCCTGCTTGCCCTTCCTTTGGCATCTTCAGCCCTCTTCTCCAGTATCCTTATTTTCGCTATCAAATCTTTCACTAATGTCTGTAGATCTCTTGTTGCATGCATGGCGTGATGAATATTGCAGAGTCATCACTAATCCCCAGCCTAAAGTCTCCTGCCATGTGACATGGGGAAGGCAGCCGCTACCTGATCTCGACCCTGGGGGTGGTATTCTGAGGGTGGATGACATGGTTGCCATGGAAACATGGTGACTACAGCAGGAGAGAGGCGGCATTCTTTTCTTTCTTGAGAGGAAGATCCCTTAATTCCATAGTTTTTGATGGCAGGTTGTCATTATTCAGAACCATTTAATTATAAAAATCTGAAAACTACTTTGTTCAAATAAAACCCTATTCAATTTTAATGCATACAAGATAAGCCTAGAATGAATCCAACATCTGATTTTTACGGTGATTCTTATGTAAACAAAACTGACGAGCAATGTAATTTAAACACATTTGAAACTTTCTTGGACTTCAAGTCCCAAAAAGTCTCAAGTACTGAGATGAGGAAGAGGAGCAAGGAGCCAATGTGGAGGGAATGTGACCTCAAGTACAACGTCTATTCTAGTTGTCAAGATCCAAGTCAGCTGAATGGGGCAATTAAACCTGGAAATCAACTGCAGCTGACAGACCGGAGAAGGAGAGAGGAGAAAGACTGCAGAGTGCAGAGCGGTTCAGAGGCAGAGGCAATATCACAGAAAAAAAGCAGTGGGAAGGGCGAGACGCGTCTGCCGGTAACAGACTGGTGGTGTTCAGGACCAGAGAGGAGTAACTCTGGTGAAGTGAAGGTGAACTGTGCGCAGCAGGACAAGGGGAGACGCAGCATTGGTTCCATCGGCGAAGAGCTGACACGCTGACATGGGAGCCAAAAGAGAATCTACCAAGAAGGGGAAGTTTGCCCAACAGAACCTACTCGCAGCAGCCACTCATTGAGGGTCATTACGAGTTGGGCGGTAGGGGATACCGGGCACCGGTAAGGAGACCGGTGCCGGTAATCCCCTACTGCCCGATTCTGAGGTCCCCTTACGGGAACCGCAAGGGACGTGTGGTCGGACCACACATCCCTTACGGGTCCCGTTAGGGGACCAGGCCGCTAATTATGGGCCTGCCATTAGCAGGCCCGTAAATAGCGACTTCCCCATTCCCATTGAGCCCTATGGGGGCTCAATGGAAATGGGGAATGGTTTGTTCAATGGGGACTTACCGGTCCCGCCAGGGTCGGACTACACCGGTAAGTCCCCATTGGACAACACCGGACTCGGACCCGTTATTGGAGACAGTCATGGCGCAAATAGCGCCATGACTACCTCCAATCTCGGAATGAAGCCTATTGAACTGGTGAGTCAACCTAAATGATTAGGGGGCCTGCGGATGTGCAAATACGTTAATGAACATTTGTGAAGCATTTTTCAATACCCACCAAATAGATTTGTAAAGCAAAAGCAAATATGGTGCAATTCTCCTGATAAGAGATATCAGTTGGGGGAAACCTAGAACCGGCATTGCCATAAGTCAAAAGATATTATAAAAGAAACCAAGCAGCAAAAGTTGTACAATTCTCCAGATTTGAGGGGTCAGTTGGGCAACAACTGGAACAAGCATTTCCAAGAGCCAAGAGAGATTGAAAGAAAGATTGGGAGAGAGAGCTTGAACAAACGCTCATATATGGGATGTCAGCATGGAGGAAATTGGCACAAGTGATAACTGAAGTCAACAAAGTTGTACTATTGAAGAAGTTGTGTAATAAATAAGAGGAATGTGAATGTTGCAGAGACCTGACATAAGCATCAGGCAGTGAACCTTTTAGGAAAGAGATACCTGACAGGAGAGTACACCACAGGATCTGGATCTGGCAAGGGAGTAAACAAGAATATCAAGAGAATCAGTAGAGAAGTTTCCTGGCAGGAGAGTATACCAGGAGACCATTTTGAACTGGTGTGTTAAAGAGGAACTTGCATGTCAAGTTGTTGTTAAAATTGAAAATTTTGTTAACCAGAAAATTAGACAAGATGTGCCTTTTGCCATACTTCAAACAATACAGGAAAAATGCCATTTGTTTAACCATCCTGAACATTGGGAAAGACTTTCCTTTGCTATATTCCAACCACTTTTGTGGAAAAGACACCCTGTTTTACCATCCTGAAAGACTAGGAGAGACTTAAGGGCCTCATTACGAGGTTGGCAGTAAGGGGTTAACAGCGCCGGTAAGGGTGCCGGTGCCATTAACCCCTTACCGCCCTATTACGAGGTTCCCTTTGCGGGATCCACTCAGAACGTCTGGTCAGACCAGACGCCCTTTGCAGGTCCCGCAAGGGGACCAGGGTGCTAATAACGGGCCTGTTATTAACGGGCCCGTTATTAGCTACCTCCCCATTCCCATTGAGCCCTATTGGGGCTCGAATGGGGATGGGTATTTTGAAAGGGGACTTACCGGGTCCTCCAAGTTTGGAATGACCTGGTAAGTCCCCATTCAAGGAACCCGGACACGGGTTTGGAGGCAGCCATGGTGCTAATAGCATTATGGCTACCTCCAAACTCGTAATGACCCCCTTTATCTTTGCTATATTTAACCAGAGTTCTGGAAGAGACATTTGTTTTGCTATCCTGATGAAAGTTTTGGTTGAAAGACATTTTCATTTTACTTTAAGAGACTATTTTTGAAACAGAACACCTTGAACAATTGTCCTGAAATACTTAAGGAGAAGGGAACCAACCCCTAGACACAAGAATTGATTTTGATGAAGTTATATGTTTAAGTTCTTGCACATTTTTGTTGAATTGAAATTCGAAACATTTACCTTTCACCTTTTGATGTGTATGTTAGTGTGAGGGTCAGATTCAGTTTGGACACAAGGTTAGCCTGCTTTAGTTTTTGTTTCATAGGAAGGGACTTTTGATTTAGGATAGGGAAAGGTAGGCCTTTATCCAAACCCCTTTCTGTTAATAAAATAGCTGATGTTGAGAATATTACCACTTGGTGTCTGCCTCTCATTTCTGACCTGTCACAGTTGTCTCAGACACATTATTCTTAGCCACAGTCATTCATTCAGCAAGGGAACACACATCCTGTCACAATAAGTTAATATCAATTTTGACATCCTCAATTCTGAACTCCACAGAAGTCCTCAGGGATGCTGTAGCTTCCAAGATTTGACTTTCAACTGGTTGTATGATGGGATATCGCATCGTCTGCACTAGTTTGGGAGCAGAAGAAAGTCGTTTTTCAGATGGTGCCTATTAGCGAAGGACTCCAACTTAGTCTGTTTAGCCCTTCCCATGGGCTTCAGGTCCGGAATGTAGGGAGGGCAATCTGAGTGTAATGTATGTGTAGCCAACTCTGTAGCCCAGCAGCTTTGTTACAACTATGCACAATATGCCTAGATGAGTGCCAGGGCTATCCGGAGCGGCAACAGGTGTAAGGAGCACAATTTTACTCCCTGGCATAGTCCCAGGTGATAAGCAATCTCAGTCACCACACTTCTAGCCACAAAGCCCATGTCCCATCTCTACTCTGTGTACTGGGTCAGGAGAAGTCGACCCCAAGGCTTCACCATATCGTATGGACACCACAGCTCTGACCACCCACAGGTATTGAATCACCAGCAGTCTACATCACCAGGGGCTTGTACAGTCCTCAGCACCAATGGATCCTCTCCAGTAATGGATGAGTCACACCCGAAGCCCTGTGCACATTGCATGCCAGCTCTTCTTCTCTGTCACTGCAGTGCCATATTCGAATGGCCCAGAGCTGCGATCTCTCTTCAGCAGCTTGGCGAGCAGTGGGCGATTATAACCGCAGCCTCCCCACAAATCGAGTGGCTCTGAGGCCGCAAGCACTACATTTCCCAGTATCGCGGGTACTCAAAAAGCATTGCGGAAGGATCTAATGAGCAGGTTCTATCGGGAATACCAGGGAAGCTAGTCTTCACATAATATAGAGCAACATGGAGGACTGCCAATGATAGATTCAACTGTGATATTCACAGCGGTTTATGTTGTGGGGGTACATAGCTCACCAGACTGGAATTGCTGTGGGGACTTCTCCATCCACTACAAAATCCCACAATGCAGATGGAAACCTTGGTGTGTTGCTTCTGTGATGTCACTCATTCACAGGCTTTGAAATGTTACAGCCCCCACAATGCCATCGATGTTCCCCACACAACTGGACAACCTCTGTCGCAGCATTTGCCTTGCCAAATTATGGCTTTTCTGATGTCCTGCAGCACATTCAGAGTTTCATCATAGGTCCTTCTGGAGCTGTATCTTTCTCTCCGAGGGAATTGATGATGAACTAGTGTTGTTCCTCACAGGAGTCATCCAACCTGGCAGACTAGCCCATCGTAGATGGCATATGGACTCTTAGGGATAGTGTGGACTGTTGTGCAGAAGTGACATGGTGATGGTCATTAGATAGATGGTGACCATCTGGTGACCATCCACCAGTATCATCTTGGTCTCTATCAGTGTCAGAAAAAACAGGCCTCTCTTGGTGGTTTAACAAAGGTGGGGGAATGTCTCTCTTCCTCAGGCTTACTTTGGCAGTTCAACAGACAGCTCTGGTGTATTCTCCTGCCAGGGACTGCCTAATGTGTTTAGGTTTGCTTAAAAACGTTCAGCCTTCCTAATGCCAGCGTTTGTCTTGGGTCCCACATTGCTTCAAAGTGATTTGAAAGTTCAACAGGCAATCCTGGTATACTCCCCTGCCAAGGTTTGCCTTGGGTCCCAGACCCCTTGACAATGGTTTCTGACACATGGGTTCCAGACTCCTTTGTATTGATCTATTGTCTTTAGTTCCCCTGACCCCTTCACAGTGGTTCCTCATGCACTGATCCCAGATCCCTTCATATTGGCTACTTATCTGTGGGTACCAAGCCCCTTTACATTGGCTTCTCAAATACGGGTCCCAGACCTCTTTATATTGTGTTCTCTCAAGACCCAGAGGTTCCCGGGCAACCCTGTACTTTCTCTTTGGGCTCCCAGTCATCCGCCTCCTTCTCTGTCTCTTTATATCTTTTGATGGTTCTCCTTCACTCTTGTCTGTGTTTGTGCTGTGTTATGCAGCAATGCTTCACTTCTGTGGAGCTGTGCAATATGTACCTGCTCAGCCTCTCAGTACAACATTCCTGTCCCGGGGCAGACTGCTGTACCCAATTCCAGCACTTCTGCCGTCATCAGAGCAGGTAAGGATACCTGATCGTTCCTCACCATGTCATGACCCACTGCTATGGTCTCCGCTCACCCTGACATGAGAGGAGACCTCTGCTTGCAGTGCCTCCAAGGAGGGACTGACCACAATGCTAGTCCCTCTTCCATCTTTAAGCTTCTTGAGGTTTGACCACTAGAATGCTCCACCCAGGTCTCCGAGTGTTGCATGGTGGCTATGTGCCTCTTCCTTGTACAGTAGTTTGTCCTGGAGATCCAGCATAGTCATCCCTGCTATTTCTTGTTCCAATACTACAGGTATAGAAGGGTTGACATAAGTACACAGGGACATTTTCAGGATTCAGGATTAGAAGAAGGTAAGGAGGGAGGTTTGACATAGATGGATGAGTGGTGAGGATACCACATTGGTCCATGATGTCGTCCATGTATCCCATAGGGGGAATCCCTCCAAATGAGATCCCCTCACTGAGTACCACCCCTGGGGGACTATCGGGTAGCAGCCTCACCTCCCTGGCCCCATGGAAAGGGTCTCCCCCTTGCAAAAAGGATAAAACCGTGGGTTACATGATCTTGGGTGCCTCTTTCCGATCTTGGTTTCCCTTGCCCCATCTCCAAAGAGTAGTGTCAATGGAAAATTCTTCCTCTTCCCAGGTTTCAAATGGTGAATATTTTGGGGTTACTTCATTAACTTCCATTATTATTTTGCCAACTATGGGAAAATCGGTCCCTATTATTACTTCTTCAGGTAACCCCGGTATTAAAGCTGAGCTTATTGTAACTTGATGTTTATAACTGCTGGAGACCTATGATAACCTTCCTGTTGCCCATACACACCTCTGATTTTAATGGGATCTTTTTCTTCTTGAGTGTTAGTTTGGATTAGGTCTGCTTGCTGCCAGAGTCGACTAAAGCGGAGACATGAATGCCATTTACAGTAGCTGGTTTGTGGGTTTAAATGGTTTTAAATGGTCAAACACAGATAATTACTGGAATTCTCAATGTTGGGGTCTTCCTGTACTACCCCAGGGTCCCATTCCTCCTCTCTCATCCAGCTTATCTCCATCAGTTCCTCTTTTCGATTAGTGTGAAATTGCCTAGTCAAACAGCTTATCACTGGGTGTTTCAGGGGTCTTGCTTCTTCTGGTTTTATACTCCCTCGATCTTTCACTACTGGATGTTTTCTATCATCTCTTCTCTCTGCGTCTTGTGCCCCTATTAGGTGAACTCTCTGGGATGAGTACTCTATTATTGCTTTTTATCTTGGGATGAAAGGAATTCTGGGAAATTGTTTTTGGGTCTCTATGTACTTCACCTCGATGTAGAATTCTCAGATGTCTGTTCACTATGGCATAATTCTGTGCCGTCTCTACTGCGTCAATAATGGTTTGTCTATTAATCTGTAAAACAGCCCTCTGCAAGGATGGGCGCAAGCTGTTAGTAAGCCCTTCTAAGGCTGGTGCTTCCATGACCTTGGGCAGTGTTTTCCCCAGCCACAGGGACAGTATTTTGAATTTGGACCCTTAATTCGACTGCTGGTTCCCCAGGATTTAATTTTATTTCCCATAGTTTGTTCCAATAGGACTTCTTTTTGTCCTACTTGAAGTAACAGGCCCTGTTAAATCTCATCTAAGGATGTTGTCCCTAGAGGATTTAAGGTTTGGTAGGATGATTGTAAGTGTCCTCTCAATAATGGAGTGAAATAGCAGGATGTTAATTATTCACTACAATTATATTTTTGAGCTAATTGCTCAAAATTAAAAACACGTTCCTAAATCTTCTCCCTCTCTGCACGGCTTTAAATCTTTTAGGGAAATAATTGTGGCTTTGTTAGGTGGTAACTATTTGTTTGAGTCACTCTTTTAACCTGGCATCAACCTGTATAGGATGCGACACCAGCCATTCCAATAAGGCTTCCAACATGCTCATTTTCCCATCAAAACAAGAGTAGATGTATTACCATTTCATCTTCTATGGATAGAAAGGGTTTTACGGGTCCCTCTAAAAGTACTGGAGGGAAAAAGATCATTCAGATTTCCACCCCCAAAAAAATCTCCTCCTCAAATCTATCAATATAACCACTGGTTTGCAGAGCCAGGTCTGAGACCTGTTTTGCTTTCTCTGTCTGTTGAACCTTCTTGTACTCCAGGGATATTATTTAATGAGGAAGAGGTCACCAAGGTTTTCCGTGGCTCTGTTTGAGTGGCTCTCTTGAGACTTGGTTGTATGCCTAATAACCCAACGGAGGAAGAGGCTGTATGCCTAGTAACCGAATGGAGGAAGAGGCTGTATGCCTAGTAAACCAATGGAGGAAGAGGTTTTGCTGGCATTTAACAAGATGTAATTAACTATTGGGTCCTAGTGAATAATCTGAAAGTTGGGCTTCATTAACTAAGGGTACTCCTTTAAAGAGTTTTTGTTGGTCAATATGGATATTAAGCTTCTTCAAAACGTTTTGCTTAATGCCATATATCTGTTCCGCTGGGGAATCTGTTGTGCTATTTGCTAGATTTCCCTTCCGGTATCATCATTTCTGCATGCAGACAGGCACTAACGGTGTATCAAATGCAGCGTTAGTATTCTATCACATCTGGTTAGTACCTTAATCACATGTTTGGTGGTACAGTCATAATTGTGCAGAACAACTGTAAAAAACACATGTGTTAATGTAATTATCAGACTGTTGTTTTTCGGGTATTATACTGCTACACTTGCAGTCGTGCGTGTATTTATTGCAAATGATCTGGGAAGACATTTCTCAAAACATTTATATAAAGATAGAACATTATATAAAGTATTTTTATGGGAAATACTAAAAGTGACATACTCTAGGTATCAGGAAATGAAACCAAATGTGTTAATGAGTGTGCTGACATTCATAATGATGTAATGTGATGGTAGGTTAGCTTTTAGATTGTTGAAAACATGTTTATTGAAAAAAAAGGTATTCCTAAACTGATAGTCTTTCCTGTCTGCATCCATTTATTAAACATGCTATGGATAAGGAAGGAATTAACAGGGAGCAAAATAATTGGCAATTTTGTAAGTCAACTTGGAAACTGGGCATTAATAAATGTATAATAGGAATATAAAAGATGGGAAAGTTTGAAGCAGTAACAATGACATCAAGGTGTCTTATTTTATGGTGCTGTGTGGTTGTTGCCTGCAGGTTGAGGAACATTGTGTATGTGTGCCCGTAAGCTTATCCTTTTATCTCAATATGTTGTCAGCATATGAATTAAGAAGTAAAACATCTAATACAGCTACAAACATTGTGGCTCTATCTACAATTAAAGGAGGCACACAGGAGACAATGTCGGGCTTAATACCAACTGCAATAACCATGGGGGAGCAGGTATCAATGCCTAAATCACCAAGGGGCAAGGGGGAGGGAAACCTCAACAATTGTTATCGGCAGCCTCACCATCGTATGCCAAAATAACATCACCGCAAAGTACCGATCAAGTACTGTTTGCTGTGTTTGCCGGCTAATCTTGTCCAAGGATTGTGGACCAGCCTCTTGGAAAACATCTCGGCAGCGCACGAGGAGGACGTCTGCTGCTGTGACACCCATTCCCTGCCTGACTTCGTATTAAACGGACGAGGTGACTGTTTCTGATTAACTCTCTAATCACAGCTGCTTACGCTTCCTAAGCCCTCCTTAAAGGGTTACGAATTAATCAACGTGCTTCACCACTGTTCTAGTGTGCCCAATTGTTCACAGTGTGCCCAATTGCCCCGTTTTGATTTCTGGTCTGAGGAGGGCAACCAAATTAATTTGTGTATTGGAGGGGGCTATTCTATGACCTACTAACCTGCCCCTCTAAAATATACGTTCTCTCTGTATTTGGTTTAGGTCACTTCCGGATTGTGAAGCCCCCCCTCGCGGGTCTGTGACGTGACTGCTTGAGAGCTTACTATCCCGTCGGCCAGCTCACCGCGCGCGCACCGCAAAGTACCGATCAAGTACTGTTTGCTGTTCGCGGTTCGCGGTGCGGCGGTCGACGGGACTGCTCTCAATTACGAGGTAGTATGGGGATTTGATTGTATATGGGAGCTAAACCTGATGGTTTTTCGTGCTAAGTATTGAAACAAATGACACTGCTGTTCATAACTAGCACGTTGTTAGGGGTGGAGCTGAGTGTCTGATTGACTACCACTTCTTTTGCTTATGACTGGATGCTCCTTAAATTGTATGGTGTAATTAACACTGCATTTTTTGTCTGATTGCTTTTGTATCCAAAGTTGCATTCATCTTCTATACAATTGAAGCGCACGACATATAGTGTTGAGCGTCTAAACGTACTTACCTGCAAATTGCTTAAAAGCATGTCTTCGCGAATACGTAGTGGGTTAAAAGAAACAATAATAATTCTAAAAAAGTGGAATATTGATGCTACAATGGCCAAACTGGATATAATGTATGGGTCCCACAAGTCTGCTGCAAATGAAAATCCCACTATATCAAGTATGAGTGTAACTAGTCAAGAGAACAAGGCTGTGACATCCAACTCTAGGCAAAGCTTCTTAAGTGTCCCAGAACTAGAGATAAATGACGATTTAGAAACTATCGAGGATATAAACATAGGACCTCCTTCTGATATCTCGATTCTCGCACCTGCAGTACTCATGGAACTAGAAAAACAAATAATACTATCTGATGGCCCATCAACTCCAGTTACAGTGCGGCCTATCGGAAAACATAAAGTACATCTCCACAGCGAGATTCCATGTACTTTGACATTAGAAGTGCCTCCACCTTATCTGGATTTAGAAGACACGCCTAGTAAACATGTGAATGTTGACTTATATAACGGAGTTGCTGCCCAGAGTAAAGAGGGTGGAATATGTTCATCACCTGACTTTCAACATGTCCCTCAATCAAAACACATAAATGAGGAAATGATTGGGAACTTTCAACCCAAAGTTACGTCAGAAGGGGAGGACCTCCAAATTTTTTGAAGCTTCATACCCGGTAATGTCAAGAATTCTCAATTCTCAATCTCCTTGACAAAGGTCACGACTACACCTGTTATGAACTTCGGGATATAAAATCTGCACTTCTTGAAATCTCCTCAAAATTGAATAAATTGGAGGGGTATATATTTGCTGACAATTATAAAAAGGAAAAGGGTTGTTACTCTCCTACTATTCCTCATATATCCACTGTCACAATTACATGTCAAAAAGAAAGTACATCAAATGAGATCCATGGCCCCTTAAAAAAAAAACATGGGTGGTCCAGTTTACGGATTTCAATCGTCGTTTGCGCAGACGGTCAATGCACCAAGAAATGTGGAATCCATCCAAATTTATACCCATGCACAGCTGTGTCAAATGATATCGTAGCATGCAGCCAAACAATATGGAAGCCTCAATGGAAGGCTCAAACAAAGGGGTTGACCAGCTTGTGACTCCGCCCGCAACCCCAGATAGTCCTTCTGATCTAATTGAACTAATAAATGAGCAAAATGCGAAGGAACTCGTAAAACTGGACTCCCCACCAATGGAGGAACCTTGTCAGCATGAAGAAAAAAAACAGTTTCTCTCAAAAAAACAAAAAAGATTGCACATACGTGCACTGAATAGATTAAATCTGCGCAATGCAAAATCACAGGATGTACAAGAATGCAACCAAAAACAAAAAAAGAAAACTCAGAAACAACTTTCCAGTGGTGAGATAAAAGCCAATGACAAAACATTACTAAATGAGGCAAAAATTAATACCTCCCCCGTTAGCTCAAGTAATGAGATGGGGATTGATATGGAGGAACTTTCACTTGAAAGTTGGCTCGCATTACAACTACAATTGAACTTGGGTGAAAAGAAAGGAAAAAATGAAACATCTGTGACAGAAAAATCAATTACTGATAAACAAAAAGAATTTGCGTCTTCGTTGTCTCACTCACAACAATCTTTGTTATCAGTATTCTATAAACCAATCCCCAACAAAAGAACGACTGAACGAGCCAATATGGATTCAGCCCTTTCTTTAAATCTTGAAGCAGAGGTCTTGGAAGACAAATCGCAAACACATGTACCTGCTTCTGAGCTTGAAGGAAAAACAAACACTCTGCAATTAGATAAACAAAGGCACCATACACCTCAAGAATTATCTCCAGGGGAAACGGGAGATAGTAGGGTGTTAAAGAGCTCGCTGTTATCCACTCTGCCTGAAGTTATAAGAAATCCTCCAGCTCAATCAAAGGATTCTATGAAAAACTTTGACGGCGAGCCTGTGAGGTAAGACTCTCTTGCAACGACTGAACCTATGGAGCAAGAGATTTATGACAAGCCTATGTCGACTATTTTGGGATGGATTAGTGCTCCGGAAATAAACGGAGAGCAGGATCTAAATCGATCGTTCATGATGCAGATGTTTAAAAAGATTCCAGCTCTGCGAACACTGGTCTCGAGTGACATTATTTGGATAACTCTCCCATCCATAAAAAAACATAGGATGGTATTTGAACTGCAATCCCCAATAATTGCAAAACTGATATGGAATCATCGAAGGGAGTTAAAAATGTTAGGACTGGCAATCACTCAAATCCAGATGATCGAGGAAGCAAAGATATTTAATGAGACTAGGCCTTCAATTGAATTAATTACAAATAACCAATCACTGCCAACTAATACATTACCCGCTTCGGAAACGGCAGTCTTGGAACAATTAGTTGCAATCTCTGCCGTTTCTAAGGACTGGTCTTGGTTATCTGCATTGATGGGGGCTCGGAAGGAGATAACTAGAACCAAGCACTCGTAGTAGCAAAAAGTGTCTACGAGTGATGTCATGGAACTCTTGTGGCCTGAAAAATTTGAAAAGATGGGCATCCAGATATACCCCCCATGAAATTGTGGACATAGTGTTCTGTCAAGAGACGATGGCTGTTAACAAACTCAAAATTAGCGGGTTTGCTGCATATTCGACGCTTGCCACACAAGTTTCTAAAAGGAGACCATCGGGGGGAATTACCATCTTGGTAAATACAGGCCTGGTATATGCTTTGCTGTTAACACGTACTACATGCTCTTATACCGTGATTGTAATTGAACTAGGAACATGTAAAATGGAGCATGTTTTAATAGTTTCAATGTACTATAATCCGCTAGCTACTGCAATGACAACAGTAATGAATGATCTTGATCTTCTGTTTGACGAGGTCCTGTGTAAATGGTCTGATATAAAAATAATTCTAGGGGGTGATTTTAATTCCAATTGCTTGCAAACGCCCCAGAATGAACAAAAAATACATTTACAAAATCAACCATTGAGAAATAGGAAAAGGGGTATATCTTTTCAATTGTTTTTTCGCCGATGGAATATGATCTTGTTATCCTTTCTTTCAAAAGAGAAAATATTCACTTGGTCTAGAAACAACAGGAAAGCATGCATTGATTACATTGCAGTATCTGTGGAACTGGCTCCCAGTTGTACGGGAGTAGAAATTGCCAAGATCGATCTGAGCGATCACTGTATATTATACACTGAAATTCAATTAGGCACTTTAAATCTGTTTCAAGATCCACTCAGTACATTCATCTGGGAGGATAGGCAAGGGGCCTCCTTACGATGGAATCTGAAAACATGCACAAAACTAAACACAATTATTAAGAGTCTTTCTGACAACTGCACGAATGTCAAGGATCCGACTATAAAAGGGATGAGTCTACCAACGCAAAATATTATCATAATTACAATAGCCCTTATATATCTTGTAAAACTTAAATTAAAAGAAAAAGTAAAGCCCCCAGTTGTTGATTTGTTGGCTTTAAGAATTATAACCTTAAAAAAACTAAAATTTATGAGATTGCTCATTTGATAAAAATGGGACTGCATGAATCTGAACATCAAAATACAAAACGGAAGATTCTTAACAAATACTATAATAATATAAAAAAAATATAGAATATACCTCCATCATACAACAAATCAAACAATGATAGGAGCACTGTGTGCAAATGACAGGAGTTCTACTTGGGCCCTCCTAAGGGGGAATGAGCATTCAAGAATGACTGAGCAAACCACCAGCATAAGTGCTGAATTATGGACGCAATACTACAAGGACAAATTTACATTACCAGAAAGATTTTCAACTTTAACGTCTAAGTTCAATCAATACTCAGTCAAGAAACTCGAAGGTTGGTCCACAAAGACATCATATGGGCTCTTACAAAGCTCTATAAATCAAGAGCACCGGGTCCTGATTGTATTCCGCCATGTGTGTTGAAAGAAAACATGCAATTATGGGCACCGATGTTAAAACTTCAATTTGATGAGATTATTACCTCATCTTGTGTCCCACCTTCATGGCTGCAATCCATTATAGTTCCTATTCATAAGAAAGGCGCTAGATCGAACCCGGGAAACTTTCGTCCCATCGCCTTGATTGATGTGAGCGCAAAGACCTTCGCTTTCCTACTATTACAGCAGTTAAATGAGATTATAAAGCATTGAGCTATCCTCTCTCCATTCCAGATAGGCTTTCGTGCCAGGATGGGAACCGCTCTGAATGCAACCGTTCTGGCTCATCTAATTGCCCAAACGAAAACTCCAAACTCGGGTGCCCTATACATGGCATCTGCTGATTTATCAGCAGCTTTTGACTGTGTAATAAGAAATCTACTTTGGGAAAAACTTGAGGAAAAAGGTATACCACATGACCTAATTGCATTGTTGGCCAAATTACACCAAGGCACATCATACCTAGTCCGCATTAATGAGTCTGGTTCTACAACTGTCCCGATTTCAACAGAGGTGGGGGTTAAGCAGGGGTGCAACTTGGCGGCGACCCTGTTTAACCTCTACCTCTCGGACATTGAACAAATATGGAAAACTGAAATAACTTACCCAGCGAAACTGGGACATTTGCGAATTCAATGGATCGCTTTTGCTGATGATGTGCTAATATTTGATTGAACTCCTTATGGCCTACAAAAAAAAGCTTGCAATATTTGCGGATTACTTTTATAAACATAATCTAACTAGTAATGTAGTGAAATCAAGCATTTTTATATTGCAAAATATGAAAAAGAAAATATCCACTATGCAATGGTCAATTAACTCAATACCTATGCCCATCAATGCGAATATGAGATACTTGGGCTATGATGTAATAGGCTCTCCCACAAAAAAAACATGTTTCTCAAATCTAAATACAAAAAAAGCTGTTCTGATTACACAAATGCGGATAGTATTTATGAAGCACTGCAAATTCTCTATAGAACCACTCTTGCATTTTTACATGCTGAAAGTGGAAGCTATTCTACTATATGGGCTCGACTTATGCTTGTGCAACATAGATTCAATTCTAGATCAAATTCAAGGGCAAATATGGAAAGCTGTACTAAGGTTACCAAATGCATTACCAAACTGTGTCCTAAGACAGGAGCTGGGTATTTCAGCCTTATCGGCTAGATTCCATTGGCGACAACTAACGAATTATGGTAAGATGCTATTTCCACCCCAACCATCGCTTTATGCGGAATTCTCAATAATGATTAAAAATCGATCACCAAATTCATTGCTTTTTTTCTCAAATCTCATGATCAAGAAATTAGACGAATGTGGTTTAAAACCACTAGATCTCGAATTTCGGTCTGCTACTGTAAAAAAACGTCGATACGAGTATGACTGGTCAATTACACTGAGGGATATGCATACAAAAAACTATATGTGGAAGCAGCAAAATTTGCCACACCGAGAATTCCGCTAAAGGCATATCTGATAAAATTCCCAGCCAAAGAATACCGAGATTTGTACTTGAGATTCAAGCTCAATCAATTGCATACGTTTGAGAAAACAAACAACTGGAACAAGCACGATTTGCTGAAAAAAGATACCATGGTGTAAATTTTGTGTAGGAAATAGCTCCATAGAAAATTTAAAACATCTAACTATCTATTGCACACATTTTGAAGCTCTAAGATACTCTCCTATTGGTCCGGAAGTGTTGGGGATGACTCACAAAGCGAGGGAATGGTGTTGGAAGAAGTTCATGTGGGGATACTCATTCAAAGTAGTTGTATCACTATGCATGCTCCTTGAGAAGTTGGTTCTGGAACTGCATATGAAGGAACCATAACACTAAAGGTGTATGTTCTCCTATGCAATGATAAGACTATGTCTATTTGTTTTAAGAGTATGCATAATTATTATTTCCGATCATGAAATGTAAATAGAAATTTGTGTGTTCAAAATGAAATTTTAATTATTTGTAATTGTATTCTTAAGATGTTGTAAAAAGTTTGTTAATCAAACAAATAAACAACTTTTATATAAGAAAAAAATAAATAAATAACATCTTTCTTTGTAAATAAAGGCAGTGGTGTACAGCCGATTAGGTCTAGCTCCCCAGCTCCTGTAACAACAGATCAAGTGCCTGTAATTGAAATACTAGATATTTAAATTCTGAATCAATGAAAGACCACTCTCAGCTGCACTTCCTCAGAGGTATTCTACCTTTCTTCACCTTCCCCAAGACACTCAATGTCTCCAGAACTCTGGACCTTTCTAGGCTTGACTACTGTAACAGCATCTTCCTTAATCTTCCTTCATCCTCCCTTCACTTCGCCCCTTCACCCTTGTCCTTACGCACCTTAGCGCTTCACTTTGTGCAGACCTGCATTTCCCCCCTGGATCCTGGTGTTATTCCTCCACTAGGCGAGACAGCAATATCTGCCTTGAACTATGTTCTGAATTCACTAGTGGGATTATATGAGCATATACTCTCATATAACTCTCAGGTACATCTTTCCATATCTCTCCTTTCCCAACAGACTCTCCGCGGTCCAAGCAATCGTTATATCAAGACTGGACTACGCAAACCCCCTACACCTCGGAATCCACGCCTACCAACTGAATAAACTCCAAAGGGCACAAAATACAGCGGCCAAAATGCTACTTGCACTCGGCCCAAGAGACCACAGCTCCCCATCCCTGCACTGGCTTCCTGTAGCGCAAAGGGTGACTTTCAAAACCTTATGCATCTCCCATCGAGCACTGCATAAAAACGGACCTCAATATCTTCAAGACAAGCTAAAACCCTATCACCCCCCACGCACCCTAAGATCAAGCTCAGCCGCCCTCCTAGTCATACCTAAGACAAACGCATTCAGATTAGGTGGATCATCATTCTTAGCCTTGGCCCCCACCCTATGGAACTCACTCCCACCCCACATCCGCCTAACTGAGTATTTAATGTCTTTCCGCAAACTGCTGAAAACCTGGCTCTTCCCCTAAAACGAACCCATACCAGACTAACCCAAACAGACTAACAGCATCTCAATGACACCAACCCAACAAACTACCTGATGCGAGAAAATGACAGCTAGTAAACCCCTAACATAAACTAAAAGGACAATCAGAAGCATCCGAATAAAATAGAACAAAACAATGAAGTAGTTAATAAGAATACATCGTACGGAAACAGTAAAGAGACTTAAAAGCCTGAAATAGACATAATGCATGAGGAGTGAACGAAATGAATGGCGTGGGTGAAATAGTTAGAGTAGATGAAGCGGGTGGACCAGATGAATGAACTGAGTGAAAGAATGCACGAGTGGAAGAACAGATGACTATATAATTTAAATGAGTGTACAAATCGAATGAATATCTAAATTGGATGAGTGTATAGAATGGATGATCAGGTTGAGCGGTTGGGTGTGTAGAGCGGATGAGTGCATAGAGCGGCTGAATGCATAGAGCACCTGAGTGTACAGATTGCCTGAGTGTACAGAGCAGAGGAGTGTACAGAGCGGATGAGTGTACAGAGCGGATGAGTGTAAAGAGCGGAGGAGTGTAAAGAGCGGAGGAGTGTACAGAGTGGAGGAGTATACAGAGCGGAGAAGGGTACAGAGCGGAGGAGTATACAGAGCGGAGGAGAATACAGAGCGGATGAGTGTACAGAGCGGATGAATGTACAGATTGGGTGAGTGTACAGAGCAGGTGAGTGTACAGAGCGGATGAGGGTACAGAGCGGAGAAGTGTACAGAGCGGAGAAGTGTACAGAGCGGAGGAGTGCACAGAGAGAAGGGGTGTACAGAGCGGAAGGGTGTACAGAGTGGAAGGGTGTACAGAGCGGATAGTATTACCCAAATTGTTCGAACACAATTGTTCGAATTACCGAATTGACCGAAAGTCGAGGGTCCGAATTGACCTTTGCACAATTGTATATATATTGGTTTGGTAATATATATATATATATGTATATATATTTATATTTATATATATAATGGGGTGTTGCGGGGGGTTTCCCCCCGCATATATGTAACAATTGACCTTCACAATTCGGTCAATTGTGCAAAGGTCAATTGTAATTCGAACAATTGTAGTTCGAACAATTCGTATACATCCGAGCGGATGGGTGTACAGAGCGGATGGATGTACAGAGCTGATGAGTTTAGAGAGCAGACAAATAGATAGAACAGGATTACTGCGTATTGGCGAATGACTTATAAGACTGATGGGTGCATATTGCTGTTGTGTGCGAGGAGCGGATGAGCGTGGGGAGCAGATGAGTGCGGGGAGCGGATGAGTGCGGGAAGCGGATGAGTGCGGGGAGCGGATGAGTGCGGGGAGCGGATGAGTGCGGGGAGCGGATGAGTGCAGGGAGCGGATGAGTGCGATGGGCGGATGAGTGCAGAGGGCGGATGGGAATGAAGAGCTGGTGAGTTCGGGGAGCAGGCAAGTGCGGGGAGCATGTGACTGCGTAGGGTGGATGAATGCGTAGAGCAGATGAAGCTATGGTGCATACGAGGGGATAAAGCTGACAAATGCCTAGAGCGGAGGAGTTACATAGACCGGATGAGTGCGCAAAACGGATAATCATGTAGAACGGAGGAGTGTGTGGAATATATGAGTGCGGGGAACTAATTGATGAGGTTAGCAGGATGGAGGAGTGGACCAGAAGAACGTATAGAATGGATGGCTGCATAGAAGAGACTAGTGTGCAGGGACGACAAGTACATAGAGCAGACGAGTGCATATGAGCGAAAGAGTGCATATAGAAAAAAAAGGGGTGCGTAGAAGGGGATGAGCGCGTAGAAGGGAATGAGCGCGTAGAAAGGAATGAATGCGTAGAAGGCAATGAGTGCGTAGAGGGGCGGAGTGTGTAGAGGGGTGGAGTGCATAGAGCGGCGGAGTGCGTAGAGGGGGCTGAGTGCGTAGAGGGGGCTGAGTGCGTAGAGGGGGCGAGTGCGTAGAGGGAGCGAATGCGTAGAGGGAGCGAGTGCCTAGAGGGGGCGAGTGCCCAAAACAGATGAATGTATAGTGCATGTATGGGGCAGACTGGAGCGCATGAGTGCATCGAGTGAACCAGAGTGTGTGGAGCAGATTGTGATGCATGGAGTGGGTAGGAGTGCATGGAACAGACTGCAGCACATTGAATTGCATAACGTATATAGTATATAGTATGATTTAGAATGCAGAGAACGCTTTGAAAGAGCATACAACCCATCATATCACACCACCACGCTTACTCTCCCCTCTACACCACCACTCAACTAGAACACAGAGATACTATGACACCATTCGGTATAACTGTTCTCATACCAACATCCCCCGCATACTCCACATCACTCTGAGCAAAACACTGCTGGTTACACCCCCCCCAGCCAGGCATTCTACTCAGGCCGGCCACACTCAGTCTGGATAAATCCTGCCAGACCGAACACATACTCCTGATCTCTCAACCACCACACCTACCGCTAAAAAGCAGCTATTACATGAATTCCGCACCAGCTGCATACATACCCGGTGGTCACTCGCACCTTTGTCTCTCTCTACTCTCTCTACTGACCTGAACTTCGGTTCCCAAGGGCGTTCAACCTACCAGCGCCTTCAGACCATACCAATGGTATATAAGGTGCTATACAAATGCAAAATAACAATAACAATAACAATATACATGCTAATTAAGTGAGAAAAGATCGATGATTAGTACCAACAATTTGAAATTGGCCTTTACGATGAACCCCTCAATGTCGTTGCTTCTCCTGGGGGACCCTTCCCACGGGGCCAGGGAAGTGAGGTCACTAGCAGATAGTCCCCCTAGGGATGGTACTCAGTGGGAGGATGCCATGGATGGTGACCCCCTCTATGAGAGAGGTGAGGACTGTCAAGGGAGAACTCAGTATCCACACAATCATGATGTCGGACATATGTGACTCAACCGTACAAATAGGGTTCAGACACCTACATCCTCTCTGTCTCCTCTTTCTTCTGCTAATTTCCTTATGGATAGTAATTGTTAGGGAGAATTCTCCAGAATGGCTAATTTCCCTTACCTACTGAGTCCCTCAGCAGCTTGGCTGGATTGCTAGGATTTATTTTTTTCACCTGGTAAGAGTGTGAGCCTTTTCTCCCATTCTTACATGTGTTTTGCTGTGTGTTTCACATGTTTGTGTTCATAGACTGTGGAGCCTCACCTACTCCATTGGCATAATCTTTTTACTGTGTGTCACACAGCACCTTTAGTGCAGTGACACAGGGTTGTCTTTTTCAGACGTCCCACTTTAAACTCCATTTTTTGGGACTGACTACTGTCTCCCAGAACATGTAAAGTTGCCATTGACTTTATTAGTCTTTTTAAATTCACAGACCCAGTACAAACGATCTTACATAGAGTACTGGAAAGGGTTAATATTAATACCTTTTGTCTATCTCTCATTGAACATTATTTCATTCCCCTTTCTTTAAGATTTGGCTGGTGGCAGTGGTATCTACCATATTTCTCCTACTGCAGTCTATGAAAATAGCTTTGGTACTGTTTTAGGCTATGTTAGTAGCCTCAAACTTTAATCCGCTGGACCCCATTTACTTTTATTTGGTTCCGGCTGGTTTTATTCACCATTTCTTTTTGTAAAGTTCTTTCTCGTGTTTTACTCTGCGCGCCAAAGCAGGTTTGGCTCCTTTGTTTGCCATCCTTTGGCGGGCTTCTGCACAGAAGCCCCCCATAGGCGCCTGAGATTCTAGGTAGATAAGATGTGAGGGAGGGGTTTTAGGCCCCCTGTACAAGGTCTCCTGGGAGACCCAAGTCACACTCTTGTTTGATTGGCTAGGTGACTGTCCTGCCAGGACAGCCACCCTACTGTGTGATTGACAGCCAGGCTTTGTGAATGGGGGAAAACTGTATAAAAATCAGGTCTCTGGGACTTGGAAGGCAGAGTCGCCACTGGATCGAGAGAACCAAAGAGAAACTGAAGAAAGAGGACTGCTGCAACTACTGAACCTCCCGGTGAAGCACTGCTGCGGGTACAAATCTCCTAAACTTCGACAACAGAGAAGATCTGCAAGGAATCTTTTTCCCTTGAGCTGGTGGGACCAACCAGTTCGCCAAACACCAAGCAAGGCCTCCCTCCCCTGGTCGGATTTGCTGTGCACTGCTGCAGTGAACCGGATAGCCAGGAAGACCGGAACCTGTTTGGGTTTTAAGGAGCGCACTTTTTATTTGTTGCTTTGATCGGCTGCTGGTTTCTTCCCTGGGCAGCGCAGAACCCCCTGTTACGCTCACCTGGTATGCACGGGGATGCCACCCAGCCAGTTGGTCATTGGTGCCCTTCCCAATGATTCCCTGGTGTGGTCTCTGTGTCGATGGGATTCCGCCTGGAAATGAAGACTATATTAGGACTGGGCGACCAAGGTAAGTCTTGTGTTTCCAGCCCCTCCAGGTTCACTTCTCACCTGGTTGTCGGAATCGGTGGGCTCTCCGTCCTGCTCTCTGGGCAGGGGCACGTTGTCTTTTGTGGGTGCGGGCGGTCCAGTTACTTCACTGACTGCTGCCCTTGTAGTGTCTTTCTGGTAGGTCTTATTGCGATTGATGCTGTCGTAATTCTTGCATGCCTTTTCTCTGTTCTAAATGTCTCTTTTTTTATATCCGTAGGAGCGCGGAGTGTCCACTTGGAGAACTGGATATGCTGGCTCTCACCGGGAGATGGTGGCGCGCTATAGCGCTATGATGCAATAAGCAGGCGCTTTGCGTACCGCATTGATGTCTTGTCCTCACTGACCTGTGCTTTTCTCTTTTCATAGGTCGCAGTGAGTTCCCAGCGCAGATGGAGTTCCGGAGCTATGCCGGCCGAAAAGCAACCAACCAGGTAAGTCTGTGGTTGTAATGTCTCCACTACCTCCTTTAATGATGTCTTTCTCCTTTTCTCAGGTCCTTCGATCCGGGCGGTGAACTCCACCAACAGAGCTGCCCAGGAGCAACGAGCTGTTGAAGGATGATGAACGCAGGTAAGATTCTGCTGCTAACGATGTTCTTGGTTTTTCTGCAGGTCTGGAATTCACCAGGCTCGTGAGAAAGCTGGACACGGTGAGCGTCACGTTGCTAGAAGCAAAGTAACGTAAAGCGTGTTGTCTTGTTCGTGTGGTTTAAATAGCCACTGTAAAGTAGTCCAGGTAAAGTAGTCCCTAGGCCACCACACCCAAAACACTAGACCGCATAGCTTGGTTCTAGGAACCAAGCTATGTGGATGCCTCCATGTTGGCTGAAAGCCTAAATAAAGTAGTTCCTCAAGCAGATGTCTTTCCTTACTGATGAGCCTGGCGCAAAAGGCGCCAGGACTGGCCCCAAGAGGGCCTGAGAAGTGGATGCCAAGCCTTATTAGTGATCCCAGCCCTGATTCCACCTGGCCAATGGGCTTGCCAGTGGGGATCAGGGCTGAGGGTCGTGACAGCACTCCCCCCGAAGGCCCCTCCCAAGGTGTGTCTCCTGCCTGGTCCAGGTTTAGTTGGAAAGTTCTGATGAAACTTCTTGATCAGACGTGGTCCATGGATGTTCTCACTGGGTTCCCAGGATCTATCTTGAGGCCCAAACCCCTTCCAGTCGACGAGATAGTACACTTGGCTTTAGAGTACTTGGAGTCCAGGATGCCCTTGACTTCGAATTCTGGTTCTCCATATATTAGTATAGGTTGAGGTGGTGTCTTGATTCATGTACCGGGTTGCATTGGTTTTAAAAGGGACACATGGAATACCGGATGGATTTATAGATTAGGTGGTAAGTCCAATTTGACGGCTGCTGGGTTGATAATTGCCTTGATGGTATAGGGTCCCAAATATCGAGGATGCAAGGTCCGGGTCCCTTTGATGGGTACGTATTTGGTGGCTAACCAAACCTGGTCTTCTACTTGATAGTCTGGGGCCTTTTTCCGATGCTGGTCGGTGAAGTGCTTTTGTTTTTCTTTAGCATGAATAAGATGTTCCTTCGCCTTTCTGAACGCCTGAGTGATGGTTGTATGAAGAGTCTTTACTGCAGGCATTTCCAAGCTGGCAGAAGGTCAAGTTCTGATGTACGTGGATGTCTGCCATACAAGGTGTAAAAAGGTGTTTGGCCCGTGCTAGAATGTACAGAGTTGTTATATGCGTACTCGGCTATCCACAGTAAGTCCTTCCAATCTCTCAATTCATGGTGCAGCATGAACTGTAAATAATGCTCGAGGGTCTGGTTGGTCCTCTCGGTTTGGCCGTCTGTCTGGGGGTGGTGACTGGTCGATAGCCGGACATCAATCTGTGCCATTGCGCAACATTTTATCCAAAAATTTGATACAAATTGGCTGCCTCAATCGGAGACCAGAACTGATGGAAAGCCATGCAGCTTGACAATGTTTTCCAGAAGTACTTCTGCTAGGGTGGATGCGTCCGGGAGGCCCTTGAGAGGAATAAAATGTGCCATCTTTGAGAACAAATCCACAATTACACGAATGGTGTTAAAGCCTTGACTCGGTGGCAGATCAGTGATGAAGTCGAGGGAAAGAGTGTGCCATTGAGTGGGAGGGATGTCCAGTGGTTGGAGGAGACCCGATGGTTTCTGTTTCTGTGATTTATTTTGTGCACAGACGCCGCAGGACTGAACATACTGGACAATGTCCTTACGCCAGGTAGGCCACCAAAAGTTATTTTATACCTTGGCTAAAGTTTTAGCGATTCCAGGGTGTCCTTCGATCAGAGAGTCATGATAACCTGAAATGATATGCTGTTGTAACTCCTTCTCGGGTACATATAGCCGGTCCCTAAAATAAGGTAACTGATCCTTGATGCAATATTGTTCTCCTTGAGTTCATTGCCTGTCGAATTTTATTTTGTAATTCGGCTTGCGATAACGCTCTTGTGATACCCAAGAGTATGTCTTCAGGTATGATGGATACTGGGTCTGGAGTTGTATACACCGTTTCATCGATGCCCATTCGAGATAAGGCGTATGCTTTCCCATTCCTGACCCCTGGTCGAAAGGTGATCACGTAGTCATATTCGGCAAAGAAGAGGGCCCACCGTAACTGGCGTGAAGACTGGGCTTTGGGTGTTTTGAGATATTGCAGGTTCCGGTGGTCTGTGATCCCTGTAATGGTGTGTCTAGCTCCCAGAAGATAATGTTGCCACGCCTTGAAAGCAGACTTGATGGCTAGGAGTTCTTTGTCCATGATAGCGTAATAAATTTCCGGGGTGAGAATCTTTTTTACCAGAAGGCCACAGGATGCAGCTGGCCAGTTTCTGGGTCCCTCTGTGAAAGGACCACTCCCATTGCCATACTGGAAGCATTAGTTTCTACGACATAAGTGAGGTCTGGACGCGGGTGCCGCAGGATTGGAGCGGAGGTGAACCTTTGTTTCAGTTCCTGAAAGGCTCCTTCTGCTTCCTCAGTCCAAGCAAACTTTTTATTGCTTTTTCGTAGAAGTACTGTGATCGGGTGCACAACCTGAGAGAAGTCTGGGATGAACCAGCGGTAAAAGTTTGCAAAGCCTAGCATGCTCTGTATCCCCTTCAGAGATGTTGGTAATGGCCATTTTAGAATAGCGTCCACCTTATGTACGTCCATTCTGATGCCTTTCGGGGAAAGGATGAAACCAAGGAATTCTACTTCGGTGACGTGAAAAAAACATTTCTCCAGCTTTGCATACAAATGATGTTGGCGGAGCTTGGTGAGGACTGAACAAACATGCCTGATATGATCTTGTTTTGAGGCTGAGTAGACCAAGATGTCATCAATGTACACTAAGGCTCAAACATCAATCAGTTCTCTCAAGACATCATTCGTGAAATATTGAAACGCTGCGGGAGCGTTACATAAGCCAAAAGGCATGACTTGATATTCAAACAAGCCATATTTGGTACGGAAAGCAGTTTTCCACTCATCTCCGCTTCTGACCCGGACCAGGTGGTATGCTCCCCGAAGGTCTAATTTGGTATAGATCTGGGCATCTTTGACTTGGTCTAGCATTTCCGGGATAAGAGGCAAAGGGTGGCGGTTCTTCACGGTTATCTGGTTTATTGTGCGGTAATCAATACAGGTCCTCAAGTCCACTCCCTTTTTCGGTACGAAGAACAAAGGACTGGCTGCTGGGGACTTAGATGGGTGGAAAAATCCATTTGCAAGGTGCTGGTCCAAATAGGATTTCAGGTGAAGGTTTTCTGGTTCGGTAAGAGCGTAGATCCTGCCACAAGGGATTTGTGCCCCAGGAATAAACTCAATTTGACAATCATAAGGCCTATGCGGCGGCAATGTGTTAGCCTGGTCTTTTTGGAATACCTCCTGAAAGTCACGGTATTCATCTGGCAAAATATTAGTTACTCCCAGAGTAGAGGCTCTAGTATTGGAAGTCTTGGAGACACAGGAGTCGGTTTCCGGGTCAGGAGAGTAGCAAGTTTGGGAGCAGTTGGTGGAGAAGATTAATTTCCATGCCCGCCAGTCTATCAAAGGGTTGTGAGCAACCAACCATGGCATCCCTAGTATCAACCGGAACTGAGGTGCCTTTATAAGATCGAACGAAATACACTTCCGATGTCCATTCTGGCACAGCAAGGTTACTACTGCTGTGCACTAGGTTACTGGTCCGGAGATGATTTCTGTCCCATCTTGTCCCTGGTAGACTTAGAACACAAAGGGAGCCCCATCTCTGCTACCAACTCTTGATCTATATAGTTCCCAACTGCTCCGCTGTCGATGTACGCTTCTACGGCATGCATCTTTAATGATTGTTGGTGATTTATTAAGATCACGGGTATCGCAAAGTGTGAGGTCAGTGGCTCTTTCTCATCACTCGACAAACTGACCTCTACGGTTGCCGAGCTTGGTAGTTTTATGATTCCTTAACTTCATCCTTTTCTGTGGCCCCGACTGTCCTCCTTGGGGGTTTTATTGGGCAGTTTGTCAGAAAATGTCCTGGTTTTCCACAATACAAACAAAGTTGCTGTTGTCTTCTTGTATCCCGCTCTTGTTTTGTTAATGGAGGTTGTATCCCTCCGATCTGTATGGGTTCTACGGCATTGTCTGGCCCCCATGGCGCATTGTCTTTAGGCCGAACATAAACTACTCGAGAGTCTGCTTTGGACTGGTCTGCTTTTCGGTTCTGCAACCGATGGTCTAGCCACACGACCAGATTTATGAATTCAGTACAGTCTCTGGGGGGATCAACTACTCGTGACACCCTCCAGTCTTCCTCTTTCGTGTCAGTCTGACAGTCGCTTGAGGAACTGTGAGCCTGCAGGACCTGCCAGGAACTTCTGCCTCAGCTACAGCATTCTTCTTCTTCTAAGGTACTGTTCAAACCCGGTTGTGCGTTCCGTCCGACAGCGGTAAAAGTGTTTTAAATCTTTCGCTAATCCGAGGGCTTGTCCTTCTCTACTCTTTCAAGTAACTTTTCCTGTGACCAACTTCATTTCAAATTCTTGGCAAAGACTAAACCTCAAACTACTCTGATCTGTGTGATCCTCTGCAAAGACTCTGAACCATTAACATTGGCCCAGGCCTATTGATTTGAATCTTAGTTGTAGTAAGCCTCTAGATTGCCCTGCCTACTTACTTGTTGGTGCTGTTTGATTTTGAATAACCTTGTCTTTCCCTCCCTTTTTAAATTGCTGGCGTTCCATTTTGCTCACACTTAATTTTGAGCTTGACTTGTCTAGAATTGATTGGGTGTCGTGTAGTATATTAAGATTGTGATTTTCTGCTGCTTTATATTAGTGAACTGTTTTACAAATGATGGTGTAAATAAATGTATGTTCTTTTACTCAGAAACCTTGAGTCAGTGTTTGTTTGAACCATAGTGTCATGGCGACTAGTCAAGGGGCTAGTCCATCTCATCCCCAGTGACCCATTGGACCCAGTTCTGGCGCCTCTGGCGCCAGGATCATTTTAAAGTGTGCCTTGCACACTCTAGGACAAGGGCGTGTGCAGCTGGGCCGGGCGTGGCCATGGAACAGAACTAGAAGGCACGTGCTACAGTCCTAAAGAAGGGCATGGTGGCATTTGTAGGCAGAGCTAAGGGGAGGGGCCTGAACCAGCCTATATAAGGCCAGCCCATCCACGTGCCCTTGCTTCACGTTATTCTACTTCTAAGCATCATAACGCTCTCCGCTGTGCTTACCTGTGCCTCACTGGATTTTAACAGCCTCATCTTGAAGATGGTCCTGAGAACTCTTCTTACCTGCAGTCTACCACTACATCCCCGTGAGCGTCTTCACTCCAACTACTCCACCGCTGCTGACGCATCTTACCTGCTGTCAGCCGCTCCATCTCTGGATGCGCATTCTACCTGCTACCAGCCTCTACATCGCTGGGCGCGCATCCTACCTGCTACCATCCTCTACATCGCTGAGCGCGCATCTTACCTGTTGCCAGCCACTACATTGCTGAGCGCGCATCTTACCTGTTGCCAGCCATTACATCGCTGAACGCGCCAGCCACTACATCGCTGAATGCGCCAGTCGCCACATCGCTGAGTGCGCCAGCCGCTACATCGCTGAGCGCGCATCTTACCTGCAACTCGTTGCGGCCTGTGCTGGACTCCTCTTCTTACCTGCTTTCCATTACAGTCGGAGTCGGAGGCGTCCTCCTACAACCACGGATCTTCATGGAGAACCCGGACACCATTCTTCATCGTCGTCCTGCACCTACAAGGAAATAAGAACAAAACAGGTTAGAACTCATTTTGCACGGCAGCATTATACAAGAGACTAAAGTTTTCTTATAAAGACCAACTGTCACTGTTGAAACTCCATCAGCCTCTAGGGTCTTCTGACTCTCTTCGATCCAGATTCACTTCCCATACCTATGGAAATGGAATGAGACATTGCAAGAACTACTATTAGACGGAATACAGACAGTCTAAGCGAACTATAATCATAATAACGACTTACCTTATACGTGGATTGGTCGCAGCTGGTCTGGATCAACACTCCCACGGGCCAGTGAAGTAACTTGGTCCATTCTACGCACCCCTTCTAGGAAAAGCAGGACGGATAGCTCAACATCATAAAACTACAGGAGCGACACCCATCTCCTGAGCCGCAGGTCCAACCACTCTCTGAAGAGGAAGGTGATTTCGAGGAGCCAGGTAAGGGAGGGCTCCAACCATGCCCCAACGCCCCCGTGGAGACCAGGTGAGCGTAACACATAGCAATTGCTGTCCTTTGTGTAACTTCTGATACTGCTCACTTTACTCTTGAGATAAGTCTGTCTGCTCAGCCATCACTACCACTTTACTGTCTAGTACAGGCTTGTACCAAAGGTGAATTTGTACTTACACTTGTAGGGTCTCATTACGAGTTGCCCGGTAAAACCGGGTTCATTACCGGCATGCCGGAATGCGCGTGTCCGTGCACATATGAACCCGCTAATTGCGGGTCATCACGAGTGCATGAGCACGCGCGTTCCCCCATGTCAGTAGTGGCAATACAGCCATGCCGGTAAAGGGCCTCCAAGCCCCCTATACCGGCATCGCGGGGCCCGCCCATTGTGCTACCGCCTCACACTAACTTGTAAATACCAGCACGGTAATACCGTCATGTTATTACCGTGTTCGCAAAAAACAGACCCGGAAATTACGTCATCGCGCAGGAACGGGAAATGGGCCGGCGGCCATCTTTAAAAACACAATCCATTGCCATACTCCATTACTACCACTACACCTGTGTTGTTGAGTGCCAAAACACAACCAGGATGTCAAAGGCCACTGGAAAAAGCTCACAAAGGAAGAGGAAGCAGCGCTTTTCAGATGCAGAATTGACGATGCTAGCGGACACCCTACAACAGCATGCTGACATAATCCGAAGCACGGACCTGAAGCATGCGGCCCAAACGCGTAAAAAACAGGTGTGGCAGGAGGTTGCGCAGAGGGTAACAGCAGTGGGGTGCACCCCAAGGAGTGTCCGGGATTGCAGAAAGCGCTGGGACAACCTCCGCCTCCGTGTCTGGAAGATCCTTGTGGAGAACCGGAGGGCCGCAATGGCAACAGGCGGTGGCACACACTCCCCTGTTAAGCTCACCACATGGGAGGAGACTGCAAGTTATTCATCAATCCAGAATCCATAGAGGGGATCGGAGAGCAGGAGTTCGGGGCAGCTACCACAACAGAGGAAGGTGAGTGAACCATCACATCTACCAATAACAAAACATGATGTGACACAAGTGAGATGGGAGTCCGATTAGGCAAGGCAATTCCTTTACCCAAGGCAACATCCACTCACCAACAGAATACTGATTGCCACCCCCTGCACCACATGCATGCTGCGTGAAATATGTAAACCCAACAGAGGTGCAACATGACCCATCCATGCCCATGCCCCCCCCACCTAGACAATCCATTGCCACCAGCCATGCAATCATTGCCAACATGTCCCCTCAGTACACCAAATGCCACACAACAGAAATGAAATCATGCCTGAATGTATCAAGATATTACACTGCAACAAATCGCAGCTGCCATTTGGCAATCTCACTGATGACCTGCATCTCTTCTATCCCCCAGGCACCGATGAGGAAGGTGGAACCCAGGACAGGGGGTCAAGCACATCCAGTGCACGCAAGGGGACCAGGGCCACCGGAACCCCCTCCTCTGAAAATTTGCCTTCGACCACTCCCAGTGTGCCACACAAGGCATCTTCTCTGCAGGGTGCACCTGCTGCGATAGTGCCAGCTGTACCACCGGCCACCACGGACTTTGTGTTCACAGAGGTGGTGGAAGAGGCCGAAGAATCTTTGGGATTGCCCAGCCCAACACCCATTGGCACCCCCTCCCACCCTGTGGAGACAGAGAGCCTGGATGACCCATGTCTCCATGACTCTGACCTAGGAGATTCGGACATCGGCATTTTCGCAGACGACAGTGCCCAGGACGAGGGCCCCACGCAGGTGCCTGCCACCAGCCAGCCTTCCACCACCCTGCCTTCCACCACGCTGCCTTCCACCACCCAGCCTTCCACCACCCTGCATTCCACCACCCTGCCTTACACCACCCTGCCTTCCACCACCCTGCCTTCCACCACCCCACCAGCCACAGGTACACCTGCGACAGAAACCACCTTTGAGGTCCGTCTTGCAAGGGTGGAGGTCCGCCAAGACGAGATGCTGCAGATATGCGGCAACAGGTCGTTGCCGGTAATGAGGCCATGAAGGCCATAGCCACGGCCATTGCTGCAAATATAGCTACCGTCGAGGCGTCCTCATCTGCATTCAGGCAGTGCATGGGGTCACTGATCGAGGCCCTACTAGCCAACATCAGGCAAGTGCAGCAGCCACACTACGGGTCTGCAAGGGGATTGACAATTGACACATCCACCACGTCAACACCTTCCACCTCTGGTCAATCTAGCCCTGTGCGCTTAACGCGCAGGAGCGCACAGCGCATGGCCATGGAACCCCCAGACCCTAAAGTCACCAAAAAGTGACTTTCTGAAAATTGGAAAAAATGTGAGGAGTAACATTGGTGAAGGCAACACTGTTTGTTGCGCACATGGGGACATTTGGGATCTGTGGGGTGGGTGAGGGAGTTTGTTTTGGGATTGTGGGAGGGGGGAGTGGGCACAGTTTTGCACTTTCATATAATACACAAGTTTTCTGGAGAACAGTCCGTGGCTGGACATTGTAATTTTTGGTGTGCATCCATTTAATGTGTTACGGTGTTCAGTGTCCAAACTACAACATTCCATTTGTGCATGTTCATTGGCCCAGTGTCTGACTGACAAAAGTAATTCATGGTCCCTGTGTCTTAAAAGTATTCGTCAATTAGTGCTTGGCGTACAGCATGGCTGTCCCGTGCATCACGTACTGGCAGGGGGGCTCCTTCGCCTCCATCTCCATCCACTTCATCCTCACCCGGGCCATGCATGTCAATGTCAGGTGGCAGTGGTACATTCCTTCGGAGGCACATGTTGTGCAGCCTGACACAGGCCATGGTGATCTTTGCCACCTTCTCAGGCCTATACAGGAGTGCCCCACCAGACCTGCTTAGGCAGCAGAACCGCGCCTTCAACAGGCCAAAGGTCTGCTCAATCACAACACGGATTCGAGTGTGCACACAATTGTACTCCTCTTCATGGCTGTTCTGCGGGTTCCTCACAGGGGTAAGTAGCCACGGCCTCAAGGGATATCCTCCATCACCTGCAAGCAGATACAAATAGTGTGTCACTCTGAACTGATTAGGTGTGAGCATGCATATGTCCCTGTACGTGTACCAAATAGTCAACTATATGGAATGTATACTGTAAAGAGGTGTGGAACACTGGATGGGGTTGAATAGATGATGCAGGGTGTAAGCATGCATGCTGAGGCAGATGTGCTGTGGCAGTGCGACAATGTTTAGCCTCCAAATCATGCAGTATACTGTTTGCTATGCATGGTCACACTGGCCGCATTGGCACAGTTGCCATCCTATTCAGTCATGCATTGCTTGCCATCACCATGGTGGCCTGGTTGTGCCTCTTACTTGTTGTCATCCATTTGCATCATTTGTGATATGTGGCCCAGTGATGTGTCATTTTCAGTTTGGCTGTGTCAGGTGAGGAGTGTTTAGCTCTGCATTAATTCTACACTCACTGGCTATTGCCACCCAGGTGTGCTATCCCCCCCCTTTCCCACCCAGGTGTACTACCCCCCCCTTCTGCATCCGCACACATGAGTACCCCACAGCATGGCCATGGGCCTGTTGTGCAACTCACCGAGCAGCCAGGCACGTGGTCCAGCATGTCGCTCCATGTGACGGGGTAGCGTGGAGTTGCGCAGTATCATGGCATCATGTGTGGATCCAGGAAATCGGGCGCAGCAATGAGTGATGATCTTGCTGGAGTCACATACCATTTGCACATTGATGGAGTGGTATTGCTTGCGATTGCGGTACACCGCCTCTGTGGCATGGGGGACTACCAATTCCACATGGGTGCAGTCGATGGCACCGACACAATTGGGCATGCCTGCGAGTGCATGGAAGCCTACTTTGGTTTCGGCTATCTCCTGGGCAGCCCGTGGTAGGGATATGTGGGTGCTTGCGTGCTTCAGGACGGCATCCAGCACTTGGTTCAGCATGCGTGAGAAAAGTGGTTGTGAAATGCCATGCAGCTGGCCCACTGTGTGTTGGTAGGTGCCTGTGGCCAGGAAGTGTAGCACAGACACCACCTTCAGTAGTGGGGGGATGGCAGTGCGTATTTGTATGTGGCTGGCAATGTCGTTCTGTATCATGTCCACTATGGTGGTGATGGTGTCACGGTCCAACCGGTACAGGGTGTGGATCTGCTCAGGGGTTAGGTTGAATGGGCTGGGTCTGGTGCGAGGGATTGGTGGCTGCCTACGAGGCGCTGGTGGTAATTGCTGGACCTGTCTCACCCTCCTTCTCCTCCTGCGTCTCCTCTGTGCTGCCTGTTCTTGCTGCTGTTGTTGTTGTTGTTGTTGTTGTTGCTGTAGTTGTAGCAGTATAGGCATGTCCTCCTGCGCCATGATTGTAAATGCTAGTGGTAGCATTTTGGTGTAGGAAGGGGTGTGGTGTGTGGATGTGCTCCTTTTGTACTGGCCCACTCTGCATTGCCTACACCTGGGGGGGTTGTGGTGTGTGGGTGTGCTCCTTTTGTACTGGCCCACTCTGCATTGCCTACACCTGGGGGGGGGTTGTGGTGTGTGGGTGTGCTCCTTTTATACTGGCCAACTCTGCATTGCCTACACCTGGGGGGGGGGTTGTGGTGTGTGTGTGTGTGTGTGTGTGTGTGCTCAGTTCATACTGGCGCAGCCTCCTTTGACTCCACCTGTGGGGATTGTGTGCACCTGTGGCAGCTGCCTTGTATCTTGGTTGCTGGTTGCGGGTGTTCCGCGATGCCTGTTTTTCCGGCATCATGCAGCCTGTTGTTACCGTGTTCGCGATGCCGGTATTTGCATGTTTGCGTGGGTTGTGATTACCCCCTATCACCGGCATGCCGGTATTTACTACCTGAAGAGGCGCGTGTATGCGCCTATGCCGCTATTAGCGGCACCGTAAATAACGGTGCCGTTCATACTGGGTTTGCGGGTCAGAATGCTACGGAACGTTAAATGATCCCGGTATTTACATACCGGCATCATTTTTCCCTTACCGGCATGACTCGTAATGAGGCCCGTAGTCTTAATTGTATGTGCTATTTCCAAAGGGTACTGCATATGATTCTGCCTAACAGCAATTATGTATATCAGGCAGATAATATTGTGATGAGGAAGGGTGAGGAAAGAGTGAAATGGATGGGGCCATCTTAAGCACGTTTGGAGCCCTGGGCACGTAGATCTTTGGGGCCCCCTCCACCAAACCAAAGGAATTGAGTGATCAGGAATATCTGGTTGCATCCTCCTCCCTCGTCGCGATCAAAACCTATAACGTATAGGTTGATATGCTGCCTCAAAGCATTAAAAATAAGCATGTTTACTCCCTTTAAGTCCCCTTATCCTCTTCATTCTTGCTCTAATCAGAATGATAAACAAGTAGCATTTGAAGGCCAACATTAGCATTCTACGAAGAGGTTACTTTTGTTCTAGTATGGATTCACAATACTTTTTATCAATAGCATCCAGGACTGGTATGTAGCCTCTAGTATTCATGCAGAACCATATGCAAAATGTAACTGTAACCCAGAATAGACAGATAACTCACATTAGCTGCCTCACAGAATGCAAAAGTGCTCAAGCATGGATAGAGGAGACCAATTGGAAGGAAAGAGAAAGCTACCCATACTATAGCATGGATAGAGGATGTAGATTAGAAGCTACCTGGTGGGTATATGTATCCAGACAGACTGAGATTAGAAGTGGGAAATGGTTTTCAAATAGTGTTGGTGTTGCCATAGAGATCAAAAGAGCACGTGCCTGTGGCGTGCAATATATCAATGCTCAATATTATAGTGGAAGCAACACTGTAGCCAGTGAACCAATGAGAGAGGCTTTTTTGAAGATCATACCCTGAGAAGGAAATCACTCTGCGGGCTGACAATTTTGAAAGGTTTAGGGACTAGCAATGTTCAGAGGTTCGGCAATACAAGATTAAATGAGTTGGCCAGGATCTCACATTGGTTATGGGGTGAAGCTGGGATTTGTGCCAACTCTGCAATTTCTGCATTTCGACACATTCCTATCTAGATCTTAGCATGAACTAAAATAATAAAATTTGATAAAACAGACTTGGAAAGAGCACAAATCACATTTCCAAACATGACAATTTTTTTAAACAACATATTATATAAGGGTGTTTTTCGCAAAAAATGGAAATTATTCTAGCTTCATTCTCTCCATCTTCAAGGGAAGTATATACGTACCAGCATACCAACTGATGTGATTTCACAGAGTTAATCTGGGATTGTCTTTTGTATTTTAAAGCTTTAAATATTTCCAAAACACTGGCTTGTGAAATTGCACAAAAACCTTTGACTTTTACGAAAAAGCACACAATTCTTTGTGTCAAATGTGCATACCTTAAAATATACTTGTAACTGGTTGCCCTGGGTGTTGTGCCAAGATCACTGAAAATGAAGTATTGTACTAGAAATGTCATATGGTGCCTTTATTGAAAGTGTGCCCCCTTAGTGACATGTGTTTCGAGCTGACTTCGCTCTTTATCAAACTTGTACACAAAGTAAACTGTTCTCACAAACATAAGTTAAGTAGCACACAAATTGGTAACACAGTTTAATCGTTGTATAAACCATAAATGCACCCAGAGAAGCAACAGACCAAAGCCTTGGGATTGGTTAGCCTGGTGCAGAGAGGAGCACAATAACCCCAAGCTCTTTCTGTACCTTAAAATATGCTTGCCCAAGGCCTACATCTGGTCCACTCTCTTCTGTCTACCACCCCTCTCACTCAAATGGGCTACATAAGAAAAAAGATCAAGTAATGGGCTAAATGATGCCACCAGCATGAGTGAAGGCAAACCTCACAGAAGACAGCACAGTAATGTAAGAGATATTAGAAGATTTGACCAGGATCACTGTATCATCTGCTGGCAAAGCCAGGATACAAGCATGAATGCTTTGGTTCCACAGTCTTGAATTTGGATACTTAGTTACCTCTTGGACTAACAGTTTATGCTCATCAATGGAGGTAATTGCCTAGGTTTTACAACACCCCATCTGAACAAACCAATTTAGAGACCTTCACCATACTGATGACATGTTCGTTTTTATAGCAACCTCTATCTGGTGCAGGTACATTGCTAATGATAGCACCTGGTGTCCTGAAATATCAAGTACAGATGAAGGCAGGTTATAAACTTGAGTAATAGGAAAGACTCAGCCAGCCTTGTGAAATGTGCTATTCTAATCTTGTATATGAACACATATCTCTGCAATGAGTGCTTAACACACTGAGCTAATTTCTGAACCATTGTGGCACTCAATTTATCAATATGAATTTCAGCTTTGGCTATTGCACAAGATCAACATAATTACCCCAGGAAGAAAATAATGCTGCATGAGTTGCGCAGTAGTGAACACAAAGACTTATGGGCCTCATTACGACCCTGGCGCTGACGGAATGAAGGGGGCCAGTACGGGACCGGCCCCCTTCATTCCGTCAGGGCCGATTACGAGGTTCCCTTTGCGGGTCCTGCGAGGGGAAGAGGGAGGTAACAACGGGACACTTGTAATGTGCCCGTTGTTACCTCCATCTCCATTCCAATTGAACCCTATGGGGACTCAAATGGGAATGGGGAATGGTTCCTGCAAGGAGGAAACACCGGATCCTCCTATGTCGGAATGACCCGGTTATTCCTCATTGCAGGAACCCAGTAATGGAGCCCGGTTTGGAGGCCCTATGTATACCACAGTGAACACAGAAAACATTACATGAGGTATAGATCAAGGCAAAATGTACTTGTCAACAACCAGCAGGCAATAGGATTAGAGCCTCAGCAGCATGCCTTAAAATATCCTAAATTGTGCTGAATAATGGAATCTTACTTCTTTAGATCAAGCAGCCTTGTGGTGCCCCCCTCCAAGATGGGGGCCAAGGGCAAGTGCCCCTTTTGCCCTCCCATAAAAATGTCTCTGAATTTGGATGACTCCAAAAGTACTGCCACGAGGAAGAGCAGGGCAATGACGAGCGCTATGCGGAACCAACATGAGCATACTAGCTATTGGAAGCTAGAAAGACAATCCGACATAAAAACTGATGAAGGACTCTCCTCGAGGTCGCTCCTGCCCTGGAGCAGCTTCACACTGGGGAGAGGACACGCACTAGGCACAACTGCCTGGAGTAGGAAGGTGAGGACTGAGAAGGCAGAGAGAAGTCACAATGTACCTGGTTTTTGGGGAACCGGGCGTCCAGTGACAGAAACAAAGCCAGCCAAGCGGTCCATGCCAGACCCGATGACAGTGAGAAATCACTGTGGCCGAGCATCCAAAAGCTGAAGGAAGACCACAAGCACCTTGAGGAAGCCACAAAAGCTTACCTGTGTTGCCGAGGAATGGAACCCTCACAGAAGTGCAAAGGTACACGAAGGGGAACCGGGAAGGCACAGGAAGACCCCAGAGACTCTGGTTGGGAGAAAGTGAAGAGCCATCTTCCTCATCCCAGTGGGAGCTGAAAAGAGAGACCAGTTGAGAGTGCAGGGTGAAAGAGAAACCCAAAGAGACTCAAAGAGAGGCCCGGCAGGATAGTGAACCATGCCTAGTTAAGAAACATTAGTACCTGGCACGCGCGGCGGGAATACAGCGTGGTGATTGGGTCATTTGCGAGCCATACCACACGGTATTCCCTTTTACGCCGTACGTGCCGGCTACTCTGTTCCCGGCGAGGGGCGTGGCAGCCCCTCAGCCAATGAGGAGGCTCGAAACGGGGCAATCCCCGCTCCGAGCCTCCCCATGGCTGGAGGCTTCCCTCGTCCCTCACCGGGGGCTCAGGTAAGACATTTTTTTTTTGTTTCCCCTTTCCTCCTCCCTCTTCCCACCCCACCCCACCCCACTTACCTTCTATCTCGCTGTCTCCGCCGGGGGACGATGGAAACCTCCAGCCACGGCTGGAGGCTTCCATCGTCCCCCGCCGGAGACCGCAGTTCGTTTTTTTTTTTTCTTCCATCCCCCCCCCACTTACCTTCTTTTTTCTTCTTTTCTCGGGAGCAGACGCGCTGGGAACAGAGTGTTCCCTGCGCACCCGCTCCCGATGGCCGCCATGGAAAGGGAAAACGGACTACGTTTTCTCTTTCCCGGCGGCCATTTTTTTTACTGTTTTTTTTTTTTTTGAAACGTCTTTCATAACAGAAAAAAAAGCAATTAGTACCCCGGTCTAACGGGCGGGGGTACTAATGGCAATAAGCCCCTCGACTGTGGGCCAATACCGCCTGCGGTAATGCCCCCGGGACTTTGTTAAGGCCCTCGTTACACTCGAGCCTGTAACTACGGCCCCGGGGGCATTACCTGGGGCGGTATTGGCCCGCAGTCTCGTGGCTTATTGCCACATTACAAGATGAATAAGGAGTCGATGAGCTGAACATTGAGAAACCAAGAGAGTTATTCATACGAGACAATGCCTGGCAGGTTAGTGAACCCGGCTTAAGAAATCCATTTTACAGAGATGAGAAAGAGGTGAGGAATCCACACTATGACATGATAAATCCAGAGGAAGAGATCCTTTGGCACCAGTCAAGAAAATCCCAGGGTGAGGGATACTTTGACACAAGTCACGAGAAGTCCAGGGGGCAAGATCCTTTGGTACAGTTACGAGAAGCCCAGGCTGAGAAATAATTTTGCACAAGTCACGAAAATCCCCAGGGGAGAAGAGATCTTTTTGGCACAAATAGAACTTTGATAAATAAAGCTATTGGAAAAGAGAGCCTGAGAAATACTTGGGGAATGGAGACACCTTCCCAATATTGTTTTGGAACTTGGAACTTTGCAACTTGGAACTCTGCTGAGGAGGTCTGGCGGGAGAAAGTCCTCCTCCCCGATTACGTGGAACAACAAATTAAAGTCTAGTAGTGGCTAGTAAAGAAGGATATTCCCCGATCATTTATGAACTGCCTGAAACATCCCAAATGAGGGAATCATCTTGCTATAAGCAGGGTACAATCATAGTTATAGGTGTCTTACCCTACCTCCGAAAGACCTGCCCCAATTATTGAAAGGGAGAAATAAAATATTATTCAAAAATAAGAAGCAAGAACCTGTTCAGGCTCAACAGCAACAAAGAAAACACCAAACTGGATTTCTAAAAAAAAAAACATGAGATTCTCTGACCAGATATTCGATCCTGAGGGACATTCACAACAAGATCTGATGGATCCATTACTAAATTTCTCCACATAACTCTACTGAAGATGTAATTGACAGAGGCTGTCCAATGAATATTCATTTGAAGGTCACTGCGTAAACACCACTTGTGAATGAGGCAATTTCAACTATGATTACATTTAAGAATAAAATAAACTTACCAACTATAATGAGTGTAAAACCAGAACATGTTTTGACGTTGGAAGAAGGCTTGTTGTGGTACAGAGAGTGCAAGCTACTTGATTGTCAGACCGTTTAAGAGTCCAAAAATAAAGTAACAAGATAGTATTCAACAGCAAAATGTATCTGTAACGAGTCACTGATAACATGACCTAGTGCTTCGAGGCTTAGTTCCTTCGAAGGAATTAATATCAAAACAACAAGAGATAGAATGTACTCCGCTTTTATCAGAAAAACGTCCAACATTAAAGGAACCCATCATGCTCAATACATCAAATGTTCTAGCGCTAACTAAATAGCATAGATTCTTTGAGGAAAATGGGTTCTATGGATATATAATGAGTGGAATTTGCCAATGAGTTCACTTTAGATCATGTGATTATGCATATACGTTTGAAATGTGTTGTTCAGCATCGATTATCAGTTGATAACCAATTGTTGGCACACAGATATGACTTGACAGGATATTTCTTATTTTTCGGCAGACTCATAGACACATTCAATTCTCAGAACTGAGGATAATTGATAAAATGGAAGATAGGAATTGCTGCTGGTTGGCTAGAGCTCTCTCCTCCAAACCTGATGCTTTATTATTAGCAATCTCAGGTAGTAGCCGATGGACTCATTCGTAAAGTCGTGTGGAATACAAGGGGATTCTCCCACCTATATCACAAGAAAAGTCTTCATTTACAGGAATTCAAAATGTTTATTTTTCAAGAAACATGGTTAACTAACAAGCCTGTTTTAGATGAGTACTCTAATTTTTTATCGGGCCATTAAAGGCACGATCAGACATCCGTATGCAGGCCTGTTAACCAGAATTCATAATGCATTAGGCATTATGACACTAATCTGGGATTATTCCAACCATTTTGTGCAAGCTATTGAGCTATGCTGGGACAGAAAGATTTCCCCATATACAATTTTCCTTAATAATCAACATCTATTGGAATCCGGAAATAATCTCATATTATAATTTGTTTTATGATGTTGTTGGCAAACTAGACAGTTTGTATTTTGTATGTTATTTTGAATTTATAAAGCGCTTTATGCCAGTTGGTAACCAAAGCACCAATCTAATTCTATTCTAATCTGTGGAGACATCAGGTGAAGTTGCCTCGCTTCATGACTGACCTCTTTACAAACTATAACTCGTATAACTGCTTCTGTTAAAAAAGGAAAGGGTTGGTTATTACTTATGGACACTGAAGGCAAGCGTCCCCAGATAGCACGACCCTCCCCGCAATGAGAGGCAAGAATGGACTCTCCCACGAATGGGAATAAGGCTAGGACCAAGTGCGGGTGAGCTTAAGGAAAGTTTTATCTAAGTCAAAATAGGGCATGCAAAGAACTCTGCAAACTCAGAGAGTGCTCTATCTGACAATAGCAAAGACAGGCATTTATATTTACAAAAGTGTCATAGGCACCTACACACTATAGGGGGCACATGTACATGGGGATTGGGTGGCGTCGAATAACTATATGTGCAGCTGTGATGCATCTCTCTGTGGTTGGTGGACACCGCCGGGTGCCAACGTGGGGTGGGCAGGTCAGCTGGGCTCATCCAAGAGGTGCTGTTCGGTCAGGTGTGGTCAGTGTCATTGATGGACTACTTTCTTGGCTTTCTGCCCTAAGGGCCAGGCACACCCCATTCATTCAATGCTGCAATCTCAGTTGTCCTGTAAATCCTACAATAGGATATTCTACAGGTTAATATAACACAGGAGGAATGCGCATTAGGTGGGGTACTTTGGCGATACATCAATACAGGATTGCTGTTATCCTGTTGACTAGGCATCATAGGCCACGGGGTCGGGTCTCAGGGCATGGGGTAAGCTGTCCGGGCTTTGGGTCTCGTTAGAAGTCATGACGGATGCTTTTACACAATGTTGGTGCAATATTAGGTATCTTCTTTTACAAGCATCATTAATCTGGGGTGAACTGATGGGTCGTGGGACCTATGAGGGGGCACCTCTGGCCTCTGGTTATGGCTGGATTTTGCTGCTGGGCTGTAAATAATTCAGGTGGCTGTTTGTGGTCATGTGAGCTGCGGGGGAATCATGAATGCCTGAAACGGCTCCAGCCGAATTGGGGGAGGTGATGCGGTGTCGCTCGGGCCTTTGCTTTCTCTGGCAGGCTTCAATGGGAAGGGAGGAGAGGTGGCCTTGGATATGCCCACAATGATAGTCTTCTCGCAAGCTGCAAACTGTAAAACGAAGGGATTCGCATAATGTAAACTGGCTAAGGGTTACACATCTATAGTATTTACATCGGTACATATTCATTTCAGAATTCGTTAACTATATATACAGCTCCATTAGTCACTATAGGGTAAGTATTTGCAATATTAGCAGTTTTAGCATCACACTGTAAACACGATACGTGAGGTAGCATTAGGGTTGGTGGAGCACGCAGGACCAACAGACCAATACGGTTGACAGCAGTAATACACATTAAACCTGTACATTTGCACTTGATGGCATTCTATGTATCTTATTTACATGAGCTCACAATACTTTTGCACTTGTGTTCCTTTGCACTCTAGCAGCATCAGGTAGTCATGGCATAAGGACTTGGTGTCATTCACCTTTATGGGCATCCAAGCCCTGCACACACCCCTCAGGCTTTCTCCCCTTCTAGCATATTCATCTGGGGTACAAGTTAGATATATGCAATCCCTAGTTCCCTCTAAGTCTACCCACACCTCCTCATACCATTCCAGTTCCCGGGGCTCTCTAATTGTTGCGTGCCATAATCTATCTACTATATCCCCATTGCAGTATACCGGCACTATCTGGTATTTAGGCCCCGGCTCTTCACCTGTTTGCACTTGAGCTTCCTGCATAGCTTGCACTGTTGTGCCTAAAGCATTGCCCATTGTCACCATCATCAATGTACCATTTGGTACTGCGCCCGCACAGCATCGAAGGCCCATCTGGCACACACAAAAAATTAGAAGTAAAAACACTACTTTTGGCATGAGTAGTTTAACAGTCAATCCCAGCCATGATGGGACCCAGGAGAAGAGGTAATCGAACCACGTGCTTGCTTCTGTCCCGCCTTCCGTTTTCATTCTTTCTCCTAGGTTGTGCACTGCTGCGATCACGTGGGACAATGTACCATTATTAGCGTCTTCAGGAGGTATGAAAGTGCAGCATGCACTTCCAATTTTTTGGCAAACACCTCCGTCCATTGCTGTTAATAGGTCCAGGATATACCTATTTTGCATTGTCATTAGCCGCAGGGCTCTCAATTCTACCTTGATCACGTTGAAACCTTATTTGTATCGTTTGCCAACTGGATCAGCTCCCAGCGTGTTATTTGGAGCCACTTAGCATTTGCCCGTGCTGGATGCTTGGAATGAGTGATGCAAAGAAGGTCTCTGCAGAGCTAAACAATCGATATCTGTCTGGGATCTGTGCCAATAGCTCTGAAGATGCCTTGGATATGTAGTTGGATGATTGTCTGTTTCGGGACAGCATTTCCTCCTACATCTGCGGTTCTTCTGTTGGTTGGGCCTTGTTTTCACGGGGGGCTTCTTGCCCTATCCTGCCCCCGCCGATGTGGCTCTCTGGTATCACCATTAGCGCTGAATGTAGTGTGGCCAGCGAGAAACTGCCGCTCCATGATTGTGGGAGATGCAAGTATGCCTGGCGGCCACACACTCGGTAGCTGTCCATGAGTGCTGCTGTCCCCTTCCTCATGTCTGGGATGGTGAGAGTCCTGTTGCAATCTTTGTTTACCCCCACTGCTGTCTTTCCTTCCCCCTGGAAGCATAATTCATATGTTATTTCTTTCTGCAGTTTGAACGGTTTTTCAATGGCAGTCACCCACTTTAACTTTGTGATGTGCTCTTTCCAGATGGGTGTACATGTTCTTTTGATCCACTGCATTTTTTCAGGTGACACTCCCTGCAGTGCCTCCGCTTCACATGTAACTTCTTCGTCTTTCCATCTGTTCTCTGTGAATAATGTCCGCTTTATTACAAAAAATGGTTCTTTCAGGCATATTACGCCTTCCACTTTCGGGTAGCATGTTTTCTCGTTCTGCAGCATGCTAAAAGTTATTTTGTGTGCCTGAAAGGTGTTCTTAATTCTGCACAGCGTAAGATGAAGGAGACATTGGGCATTTATCTGAGGCAATTCTTTTGGTAGTAGCACCTTGGGTGTCCCTGAGGCATGGGGGATAAGGGAGCAGAAATAGCAACTCTCATTTGTTGTTTGTTTAGCAGTTACGCTCATGTCTGCATGCCATTTATTAGTCTGGAGAGGGTGTCTTGGGTCTTCCATCTGATCTAAACCCAGACCATAATATTCGTCATACTTCCTACTTCCCACCTTCCTTTTCCTCCTATTATTTCTAAGATATCTCACAGCTTCATGGGCGATGTGTGCGCTATACCCCCCTTTTCCCACATCCCCGTCTGTCCATTTATCATACAGAGATGCAAACTTTTCTGCCATCTTTTTGTTCTCTTCAGTTGTTCTATGAAGTAAAGCACTGGCTGCTGTAGGGGTGGTTACTTGTGTGTGCGGGGTAGTGAGGGTCATTTAAAGCCACAATATGACAGAAGGGTTGCAGTCATTTAGCCTGAGGGCATTGTAGATAGAGACATTTGGCAGGGGATTTATGCTAGCGTTTATTTCAGCGCTGTTTTGTTTTAATGGTTTGTTGTTTTGGGCGGTTTCGTGTTATACCCCCACACAAGCTGGTATCCATTCCATACCACCTTCTTTTGCCTTTTCAGTTGTTACATTTTCATTTGCAATATAACTTATGCTCCCCCCTCCCCCCTCATTCATCTCGACAGAGATGAATGCTATGAACAAATATGTGCTTATGCCAAATAGTATCACAAAAAATAATATGATACACACAGACAATCTGTCATGATCTCTGCTTCCAAAAGGTCAGGGTTTTCCCAACTCCCTTGGAAGCAGATCCATAACCCAGGTTCCGAGTGCCAACCAGTCCCAATTGGGACCTTTTGGACCCAGTCCTGGCGCCAGTGGCACCAGGCTCAAAAAATATGCCCAGTCCCAGCGCTGGAAGCGCCGGGCTCATAATGCTTGGGTGGACTTACCTTCAGCAGACCATGCTGCTTACTTGCCTGCCAGTTGAGCCTCTGATCCTCTTCTGTTTGGAACTACTTTTCCTGTTGGGTGGGGCTGGAGCCACTCCCTAGATTCAGAACACTGGAACTCTTCTGGAAGGCAGGAACTCTTTTCTTACCAGGAACTCTTTTCTTACTTAGGCGTGGCTGTGGAAGGAGACACCTAAGCACTACAGGAGGCTATTTAAACCACACCCGGTGGATGAATCTTGCTTTGCGTTATTCTGCAACCTCTGCAGCAGAACGCTCATCGTGTCTTCTGCATCCGGTCCTGGGCCTAAGGAAAAAGGCTTACCATCCTGAATCCAGTCTTCAGCAACACCTATAAAGACAAGAAAGAACAGGTTAGCATTCCGGCATCTGAAAGGCAAAGGCTTACCATTCTGAATCCAGTCTTCAGCAACACCTATAAAGACAAGAAAGAACAGGTTAGCATTCCGGCATCTGAAAGGCAAAGGCTTACCTACTCTTCGTGCGCTCCGGAGGTCTTCACACTGCATTCCGGCATCTGAAAGACAAAACAAGGTGCGTTTAAAGACATTGGGGAACTTTAATACTCACGTGCCATTACTCCTTTCCACATCTAATCCAGTGGGTATTCCGGCACCCTGCAGCCGCTCCGAACTCGTACCTGCAAAATAAAAAGACAGTTAGAGCGCATAGTGAAGCAGGCAACAAGCGCTTACTTACGTGCTTCCAGGCGCTTCTATTCATCACACGGGCTCCATCTTCAACTCACTTCAGCCCGTCATCTGCCATCGCCGGAACCCTGCAAAACAAGAGACATCATTACTAAAGACTTTAAAGACATTTGAATGACTCGAAACTTAACGTTCGTGCAGTAAACGACGGACAGCAGTCCTCTGAAGTCAAGAGGCCTGCGCTACCTATCCAGTGAAGAAACTGGTTACAGCACCCTGCCCCGAGGCAGATGGAGAGCTCGGCATTCACTTACCTAAGGTGAGAGTGTTAACCTTTGGGGGTCTACAGGAGAGGAGAAGAGGAAAGAGATAGGGACACCCCAATAACCCCAGTTCATTAACCCCATATTTTCTATCTGCAGACATCTTACTCTACACGTCAGGCATACAGTGCACAGAGGTCCAGCCCAAAGAGCCAACCGGGTGCTACAAATCACCTTTGAAGATACGGTAGTCGCCCAGTCAAGACCGGCGCCTCTGCGAGAATCAGGTGAGCGTTACAGAACGCAAAGCCTACCGCAAAACTCTCGCCCAGGCGCTATGGAAACCTCGGATACTGACCCCCTAGCCCGGTTACTTGGTGAACTAAGGGCAGAAGTGCATGCAGCTCGTCAGGAAACGAATGCTCTAAGAAGGGAACTAATTATTTCCAAGGAGAGAACAGACAATCTTGCTAGACAAGTGCTACAGTCACAAGCCGGACAGACCCCGTTACCCGCATCAGGGGCAAATCTTCCTTCACCATCCTCTATGAATCCAGTGCAGATCAACCTACCTGGGAATGTACCTCTGGCTCCGCCCGAACGATTTTCTGGTGACCCAAAGAGGTTTGCAGTATTTATCAATCAGTGCCGGTTGCACTTCTTATGCCGGCCAGCAGCCTTTCCAACTGATCAAGCAAAAGTAGCTTTTGTACTTTCATACCTTAGTGGCAATGCGGCAGACTGGTCGATCCCTCTAGTTAATCAAGATGATCCGGTTCTCCATGATTTTCAAGCCTTTCAGCTTAGTATGGAAAAACTGTTCGCAAGACATTCACAGGGGCAGGCCTTGGACAATAAGCTTCTTTCGTTGCGACAGGGTAATCAAGACCTTTTGGCTTATATTGCATCTTTCAATAGACTAATAGTGGAAACTCAATGGCCTGAGGACAAAAGGATTACGCTGTTTTATAGAGGTCTACGTGGAGAGCTCAAAGACGTTTTAGCCCAAGTAGTGAATCCCCCACAAGACTGTTCGGATTATATAGACTTGGTCGTTCAAATAGATCACAGGCTGCAGAACAGGAAGGCCGATCGTTCCAAGTTTGATGCTCGAGTATTTTCCAAACCGCCAACTCCTTCCAAAGGAGTAGACTCCGGGGAACCCATGCAAATAGGGGGTCTGAAAGGTCCTCTAACACAAAGGGAGCGGGAAAGGAGGAAACAGTTGCAATTATGCCTATATTGCGGAAACTCAGGGCACTTTCTTCGAGACTGTCCGGTGAAACCTGCCAAGAAGGCAGTAGGAGCTGCAGTTACCAAAGTTACAAACTCTGAGCAGGGAAACAACCTCGCCCGACAAGAATAGAGGTCCTCTTGCCGAGCGTGAAAACCAGTTCCGTGACCTCGCATTTCGTGATACCTATGGTCCTCATTAGCCCTGATAATCCGGATCGATTACATGCAATTGAAGCTTACGTCGACAGCGGTGCCATCGGCAATTATGTGGATCATGAAATGGTTTTGAGGATGAATCTAACTCTTTGTCCCAAGGCTGTAAAGGACGTCATTACTACGGTGGATGGTACGGAGATAGCCTCCGGGCCAGTAACGCATACCACTCAAGAGGTGACGCTAGTAAGTCAAGATGGACACCATGAGAAGATCGTGTTCGATGTGATCAAGGCCCCTCAGTTTCAGATTATTCTAGGAATACCTTGGTTAGAGAAACACAATCCTCTGATCGATTGGCGAGCAAGAACGGTCCAGTTTCCAGAATGTGTCTCTACTTGTCACCCTCCACCTGGTGTTGCACTGGCCGCAATTTCTTCAGAGACTCCCCAGTTACCTCCCGAATACCTAGAATAGCAAGATGTTTTCCGGAAGGATCAGGCTAACTCTCTACCTCCTCATAGGTCTTATGACTGCCAGATAGACCTGATACCTGGATCAACTCCTCCTTGTAGTAGAATTTATGCCCTCACCGAGCCTGAGAACCTTCACCTTCGACAATACCTGGATCAATACCTGGCAAATGGGTTTATTCGTCCTTCCAAGTCCCCTGCTTCTTCAGCTCTGTTCTTCGTTCCAAAAAAGGAAGGAGACCTTAGAACTTGTATCGATTATCGCTCCCTGAACCAGATCACCGTTAAGAATAGATATCCGTTACCTTTGATCCCTGAACTCCTGGACCAAGTCAGAAAAGCATGCATATATACAAAGCTGGATCTTAGAGGAGCTTACCACTCGGTACGAGTAAAAGAGGGCGATGAATGGAAGACGGCCTTCGGCACCAAGTATGGGCTATTTGAATATCAGGTCATGCCCTTTGGACTTTGCAATGCCCCGTCCGCCTTTCAATATTTTATGAACGATGTCCTCAGAGAGCTCATAGATGTATGTGTTGTTGTTTACATTGACGACATCCTCGTTTATTCTTCATCGGAATCTGAACATCGGAAACACGTGAAAATGGTCCTCGAAAGATTGCGTCAACACAAACTTTTCGCTAAATTGGAAAAATGTGTTTTCAACGTGACTGAAGTTGAATTCTTGGGATTCATATTATCACCTGGCGGAGTGCGTATGGATTCAAAGAAGGTCGATGCAGTTCTCAAATGGCCATCACCATCCTCCGTAAAAGGTGTGCAAAGCATGTTAGGCTTCGCTAACTTTTACCGCAGGTTTATCCCCGAATTCTCTCGAATAGTCCAGCCCATCACTGCCTTGTTAAAGAAAAACAAACGTTTTGAATGGTCTACCGAGGCGGAACAAGCTTTCCAGGATTTGAAGACTAAATTTATCTCTGCACCAATCTTAAAACACCCTCGCCCCTACATCGTGGAAACTGATGCTTCAAGCCTTGCCATGGGGGCAGTTCTATCACAAAAGGACCCGGTAACCAATCAGTTGCATCCCGTGGCATTTTGGTCCCGCAAATTCTCGCCTCCTGAAATCAATTACACGATTACTGACAAGGAACTTCTGGCTATCAAGTCTGCCTTTAAGGCTTGGCGGCATTATCTGCTGGGGGCCCGACACACCGTTACTGTGATTACGGATCACCGAAACCTGCAATATTTGAAGACCGCAAAAGCCCAATCCTCTAGACAACTCCGTTGGGCATTATTCTTTGCCGAGTTTGACTTCATAATTACCTATCGACCTGGTACAAAGAACGGTAAAGCCGATGCCCTTTCTCGGATGGGAGTGGAAGAACACTTGGTCAACCCTAAACCTGTACCAATCATTCCCGAACAAAGAATTCTGGGTGTAATCGCCACAGAATCCATAGAGGAAGTTAAGGATAAAGCCAGGCAACTTGTAACTCCAGCAGACATACAGAATTGGCATCTGCAGGGAAAGGACTTTGCAGTAAAGGACAACTTATTGTATTTCCAAGAACGATTATACCTACCCAGCACAGATTTACAGAAAAAAGTAATCTCTTGTTATCACGACTCTTTAATGGAAGGTCATCCCGGTATAGCCAAGACCTCAGAAAAGATCAAGCGCTACTTCTGGTGGCCGTCTTGGAAAAAAGATATCAGAGACTTTATAATGTCCTGTGGAGTATGCGCCCAAAACAAGAGTCAAAAGGAAAGACCAGCAGGCCTCTTACGCCCTATTGACATCCCACCTCGCCCTTGGCATACGCTTTCTATGGACTTCATCACCGATCTACCTCCATGCTCCGGATACAATACGATTCTAGTAATCGTGGACTTATTCTCCAAGATGGCGCATTTCATTCCGCTCAAAGGCTTGCCAACAGCAGCAACTCTGGCCCGAGAATTTCTCGAAAACATCGTCCGACTGCACGGTTTTCCTTCGGTTCTAATTTCGGATCGAGGTAGTCAATTTATTTCTCATTTTTGGCGAAGTTGCTGTCGGTCGGCTCAAATTGATGTGAGACTATCGACCAGTCACCACCCTCAGACCGACGGACAAACCGAGAGGACCAATCAAACTCTGGAACAGTATTTACGCTGCATGCTGCAACAAACTGAAAAAACTTGGAAAGATATCCTTTGGATAGCCGAGTATGCCTACAATAACTCTGTCCATTCGGGAACTGGGAAAACCCCGTTTTTTCTTTTGTACGGCAGTCACCCTCGAACCTCGGAGTTGGATCCCCTCCAAGATCTTGAAACACCAGCAGTAGACTACCTGCATTCTACAATCACCCAAGCCTTTAAGGAAGCTGTTTCTCACCTTCAAAGGGCTAAAGAACAATACAAGAAAGGAGCAGATCAACATCGGAAGGAAGCCCCTCACTATCAAGTAGGGGATCAAGTCTGGTTATCCACCAAATATCTATCTCTAAAAGGGCCACGCACATTCAACCCAAGATACCTTGGTCCCTATTCCATCACTACCATAGTAAACCCAGTAGCGGTCAAGTTGGACTTGCCCCCGCACATGAAGATACATCCGGTCTTCCACGTCTCTCTATTAAAACCCGTGCAACCTCAAACCCGACTAACCAAATCTCCAAAACCTATCCTAGTGGATGGAGAACTCGAGTTTGAAGTCAAAAGCATTCTGGACTCCAAGATCTCCAAATCTAAACTATTCTACCTAATTGACTGGAAAGGCTACGGCCCCCAAGAGAGATCCTGGGAACCTGCTGAATATGTCCACGCTCCTCGCCTAATCAAAAGATTTCACCGAACATTTCCTGACAAGCCAAAACCCCCGGAGAAGCCCGGTTTGGGAGGGGCCTTGAGGGGGGGTACTGTCATGATCTCTGCTTCCAAAAGGTCAGGGTTTTCCCAACTCCCTTGGAAGCAGATCCATAACCCAGGTTCCGAGTGCCAACCAGTCCCAATTGGGACCTTTTGGACCCAGTCCTGGCGCCAGTGGCACCAGGCTCATAAATATGCCCAGTCCCAGCGCTGGAAGCGCCGGGCTCATAATGCTTGGGTGGACTTACCTTCAGCAGACCATGCTGCTTACTTGCCTGCCAGTTGAGCCTCTGATCCTCTTCTGTTTGGAACTACTTTTCCTGTTGGGTGGGGCTGGAGCCACTCCCTAGATTCAGAACACTGGAACTCTTCTGGAAGGCAGGAACTCTTTTCTTACCAGGAACTCTTTTCTTACTTAGGCGTGGCTGTGGAAGGAGACACCTAAGCACTACAGGAGGCTATTTAAACCACACCCGGTGGATGAATCTTGCTTTGCGTTATTCTGCAACCTCTGCAGCAGAACGCTCATCGTGTCTTCTGCATCCGGTCCTGGGCCTAAGGAAAAAGGCTTACCATCCTGAATCCAGTCTTCAGCAACACCTATAAAGACAAGAAAGAACAGGTTAGCATTCCGGCATCTGAAAGGCAAAGGCTTACCATTCTGAATCCAGTCTTCAGCAACACCTATAAAGACAAGAAAGAACAGGTTAGCATTCCGGCATCTGAAAGGCAAAGGCTTACCTACTCTTCGTGCGCTCCGGAGGTCTTCACACTGCATTCCGGCATCTGAAAGACAAAACAAGGTGCGTTTAAAGACATTGGGGAACTTTAATACTCACGTGCCATTACTCCTTTCCACATCTAATCCAGTGGGTATTCCGGCACCCTGCAGCCGCTCCAAACTCGTACCTGCAAAATAAAAAGACAGTTAGAGCGCATAGTGAAGCAGGCAACAAGCGCTTACTTACGTGCTTCCAGGCGCTTCTATTCATCACACGGGCTCCATCTTCAACTCACTTCAGCCCGTCATCTGCCATCGCCGGAACCCTGCAAAACAAGAGACATCATTACTAAAGACTTTAAAGACATTTGAATGACTCGAAACTTAACGTTCGTGCAGTAAACGACGGACAGCAGTCCTCTGAAGTCAAGAGGCCTGCGCTACCTATCCAGTGAAGAAACTGGTTACAGCACCCTGCCCCGAGGCAGATGGAGAGCTCGGCATTCACTTACCTAAGGTGAGAGCGTTAACCTTTGGGGGTCTACAGGAGAGGAGAAGAGGAAAGAGATAGGGACACCCCAATAACCCCAGTTCATTAACCCCATATTTTCTATCTGCAGACATCTTACTCTACACGTCAGGCATACAGTGCACAGAGGTCCAGCCCAAAGAGCCAACCGGGTGCTACAAATCACCTTTGAAGATACGGTAGTCGCCCAGTCAAGACCGGCGCCTCTGCGAGAATCAGGTGAGCGTTACACAATCCACATTCATACGAATATCTACAACTTTCTACTATAGCATTTCTATATCTTGATATTCTATTGCTCTCCGTTGCGGGCTGCCCGTTTGTTGTCATGGTTGTTCCTATTTGAAACATAAAAGTGCATTAAGTATATACATGTAAACATTTTCATTTTGTACAGTAGCCACCATACAATTATAATGCGAGATAGTGGGAGAGAGTGGGGATGGGTGTAGAGAGAACGAGAGAAAGATGCATATTCATTTTTTTTAAAAATGTTTTAAATCACTTTTTCCATTTTTCATTTCATCCCTTAATGTTATTCATTTATTTCTTTCTCGTACCTGTAAATCAATTTCTTTGTTAGCATATTAATATACCTGATACACTTATTTTTAGCTGCACATTTTTCATTTAATCTTTCATTTGTTATCGTTTGCTGTTGTCTGTGCCTCCTCATCCACTTCCTCCTGAACACTATTGTAGGCCCTTCGTACGCTTGTCAAATGTATCCAGTACCTTAGCCCTTTAATTTTGACTGCTGTGGGAGTACAAAATACTACCTCGTATGGGCCATGGAATCTTGGGGCACTCCATCTGCGCACAAAGCTTCTAACATAAATAAAATCCCCTGGCATTAGTTGTCCTTGGGGGCTCTGTTCCACAAATGACACAGTTTGGTTTCCCTCTTCTCTTGTAAATGGCAGTGACAATTGTCTTGATATTGCACGCGCTGCTCTAGTCATTTTTTTCAGATAATCAGTAATCTCCTAATACTGTGGCGCTTCTATGTGCATCTCAGTGTCTACTCAGCGGAGTATGTGCTGTGTGCATTCTTCTCCCTGTCACAATCTCGTTTGTGGACAAGTGGTGGTCCTTACTTGGCTGGTTTCTCAACTCGAATAGTGCTAGGGGTAAGCAATACACCCAGTTCTTTTTGAGTGAGAAGCATAGTTTCGACAATCTTCCTTTTAATAGGCTGTTGATCTTCTCCACAACGCCATTGCTTTGAGGGTGATAAATCGAGCAAAGCTTGTGTTTGATCCCCAATAATGCAGTAACTTCCTTGAACAGTTCATTCACAAAATGAGTGCCATTGTCTGAGCGAATCACATCGCAAATTCCCCAGCGCGGGAATACTTCCCTCACTAGAAGCCTTGCTGCGCACTTAGCATCAGGACGTGCACATGGACCAGCCTCAACCCATCTTGAAAATGGACATACAACTGCTATCATGTAGCGTGCCCCATTACACCTTTCCCCCTTTACAGTATCGCGAAAAGGGAGTGTTCCACATATAACGTAACGGAGCATCCCATTACTATGGTGGTACTTTTCTCAATGGCGAATGCGGCGGCAGCGAGAGACTGTTTGCACGCAAAGTGTACTTGCATAACTGGGTCTAGTGTACCACTGTAGTAAGCCAATGGCTTGTGTCCCATGGATGTCTTTTGTGTCAGAACAGCTGTCATTAGTGTTCCCTTGCAGTGAGAAAACAGGTAAAATTTGCGCTCATAGTCCGGGTTGGCGAGTACTGGAGCGCTTGAAATTAGTTGTTTGAGTGACGCAAATGAGTCACTCATCTCTTTTGACCATTTTATTTCTTTATTCTCTTGCTGGGCCTCTTTGAGTGCTTGTAGTAAATGTCTTGTGTATTCTGCATAGTCTAGTATCCACGCTCTGCAATAGTTGCACATTCCTAAAAACTTCTTCATTTCTGTTACCATTTTTGGCTCTTTTACTGCTGTGATTGCTTCTACTCTGTCCGGTATTATCTTTTTCCCATCCTGTGATATCAGCTATCCCAGGTATAATACTTCTGGTTGGCAGTATTGTAGTTTCCCTCTGTCCACCTTGTACCCTTTGTGGGCTAACAGTGTTAGGAGTGTAACTGAGTCCTTCCTGCACTCTTCCTCATTCTGTCCGCATATGAGCAAGTCATCTACGTACTGAATGATTGTGCTCTCAGCTGTCAAGTTTCCCAAGTCTTCTTGGAGGATACAATTGAATATACTGGGGCTCTCATAGTAACCCTGTGGTAACCTGCAATGCTCATATCTTTTCCCCCCTAGTGTAAATGCTGTCAAGTATCTGCTCTCTTCTGTCGCCAGGGGAATGGAGAAAAATGCATTTTTCAAATCAACTACTGTGAAATGTGATGCGTTCTTTGGGATACTGCAAAATATTGATGCAGTGTTCGGGACTAGGGGAAACTCTTTTTCTATGATGTCATTTAGTGGGCGTAGGTCCTGGATCATCCTCCATGCCTCTCCCTTTGCTTTTCTGATCGGGTAAACGCAAGTATTACAGGGGGAGTTTGAGGGTACTATTATTCCCTGGGCCAATAAGGCACTTATTGTTTCTTTTATTCCTTCCTCAGCTTCACGGGACAATGGGTACTGTTTGACTCGGGGCAGGATTGCTCCTGGTTTTAGTTTTATCGTGACTGGGGTACCTCTGTGCAACAACCCTACATCATGGGGACCTGTAGTCCACAAGTTGCTTGGCACTAATTTCATGTCATCATCAAAGAAGGAAGGTGGTGTTCCCACCACAGCCATTAACTGTACAGGCACTTGTCTTGCTTGTATCAAGATATCACATGGTATTGCTATTTCCATTATTACTTCTCAGTCACTTTCTGAGTCTGAAAAGAGATCCTCATCGATAGATCACGTAAGGCAATGTAAGCATTGATGCACAACACAATGCGCCATTCACACCCGTCTATGTCCATACCAATTACTGCAATTCTTTTGGCTGATATCTGTACTGCATGCAAATCTAAACATATCACTGACCCCGGTGTAATGTCTGTGCGTACTATTGGGCGGAAGATGAATTCTATTGGTACCCTCCATTCTAACCTTTTTAGCTCAGGTACTACTCGGGCTAGAGTTTTCAACCCTTCAATGAACACACTTTCATCTACTGGCATGCCACGTATCTCTGGTGCTGTAGCTCGCGCATGTACCACTAGCATTACACGCAGCGGGCATATTCTTGGGGTTGAGCAAACTATCCCTCTTTCTGTGAAGGATATAGTCATATTGAGCTTGCTGAGAAGGTCCCTTCTGAGCAAGTTTATTGGGGAATGTTCGTAATACAGTAGGGGCGTCCTCACTGTCTTACCCCGCACCGTCACTTCCAACTATTCTGTGAAAGGAACTTCGATGACAGCCCCAGAGAACCCCTGCGTCTCCAACCTACGGTTAGAAAGCGGAAACCGACCCTCACGTATGCATGACTTTTCGGCTCCTGAATCCACCTTAAATATGAACTGCTTGTCTCCTATCTGCACCCCACTAATGGTTCCTCCGCTGCATTGTACGTGGTAGATAGGATGGGACGCGCAAGTGTTCCCTGTGGGCTGTCCTATGCTGGCTGCCTCATTGCTCCCCCATGACTAAAAACATTGCCTGACACAACAGCCACACCGTTGTAGGGGGCTGCGGCTGGTGCCCTGTTCGCAACTGTGGCGAAAGGGTTTCCTGGTGTGTAGTGCATAGGTTCGTCGTTCTGTGGGTGACCCTGTGTTCTGCTGTGTTGAACGTGTCTTTGGTCTACATACCCTGGCTCCTCTGGCCTCTGTTGTCTTCCCATTGGGAGGCCATATGGGCTCCCTGGATGGGGGTTACCTTATTGCTCCACATCCTGAAATTCGTTGTTTTGTCTGTTTCTACATTCTCGTGAGAAGTGCCCCCACCTCCCGCAATTCCAGCAGCTCCCTTGTGCACCTCTGGGGCCTTGCCCCCCATATCCTCCATTACCACCGTACCCCTGCTCCCCTCCTCTGCGCCCCTGTACCCACCTCGTCCCCCGCGAGGGGCCCAATCCTGCCACTGCGGACCTCTGTACTGCTCCTGTCCGTTCCACTGTGGTTGTCCCGCTCCTGCCCAATTCGCTGCCATCCTCCCCTGTATTGCTACCAGCCACTCCACCTCCTCTTCTCCCTCCCTACTATGTGGGAGCGCCACAACTGCTACAGCGACCTTCACCAGTTTCGTTTGTACTAACTTGGCCTCATCTGCCAATCTTTTTTGTGCTATTTCCTTTTCTCGTTCCTTTATTCGTTTGCAGTGGTGTACTATTATACTCTGTATTTCGGGCCACCCCTTCGCCTCCATCCCTGCAATTTTGTCAAGTGCTTTCTGTACCTCTTTTGGCAATCCTCTCTTGATTATGAAATAAAATAATGATGTTGACTGGTACCAGGGCGTGCCCGTTTCCGCACTCCACATCTCCTGTACCCGAAAAATGTAATCCATAGCATCCTCCCCCTCATTCATTGTGCATTGCATAACCGACTGCAAGTCTAGTGTATCTGGAAAGGTTTCTCTTAATGCGTTCCACACTCGTGCTCGTACTGTGTTAAAGGAAGCACCATCATGACGGTCACAATCTAATGTTATCCCCGGAAAACCGGCTTTTATCCACACTCTATCTGCTTGTTCCCCAACCGCTGATACTAGTAGGCTTTTTACATCCCCTACCGCCAGTGGGACCCCCGCTGTGTGTTTCTCGAAGGCATATATCCACTTACTTGCCCCTCCGGACAGTGGTGGTAATAGTTTTAACAGATTGGCCTTATCCATTTGAGCCCAGGGTATGTAGTTTGGTCTCCCTCCTCCCATGTGTATCAATGGGAGTTGTAACTTCCCCTTTGTTGCTTTGCTTGTACTCACCTTCGTTCCCTTCCTCCCTAGCGGGGACATTCTCCCTAGCCTGTTTCTTAGTCACCCTGTCCATTCCTCATCCATTGTTTTCCCAGATGTGCACTATCCATTCTCCCACTCTCTCCTCCCATTGCCACACTTAATCTCCCACCTTCTTCTTCATCGTCCTCCACATCACACCACAAGTCTTCTCTTCCCCCTGTAACCAAAAGCTCATCATCTGCATGTTCATTTGCCCCGTCTATGTCTATTATTCGCGTGGGCTCTTCTTGTATTCTGAACAATATTTCCCCCTTCTTCCAACCCTCCTCAATCGTCCTGTCATTGTTTTGTGCCCTTGGTGTTTGCTCTAATCGGGCAACATTCGTCCCACTTTGCTCGCAGATATTTTTAATTCTAGATAATTCATCTCTTGCTAATGAGAGCCTTGAATCTAAATCCTCTGTGAATTTCTCTATATCTACTGTGGGTGTAAATATCTGTCCACGCTGTCTATGACCCTCATATGGCGGGGGTGCAGTCGGGCCATGTGTTGTTGTAGCTTGAGTTGGGGGCACATGTGTGGGGTCACTATACCCTTCTGCGGGCACCGTTTTATTAAGTATAGGGTACAACCGTGTCACGTCACTTGGTTTTTCTCCCTCAGTCAGTTCTTTATCGCCTTTGGGTATCAGTAACGGGTTGTCTGTGGTGGATGGCAAATTGGTAATCAACTCTATCTTTTTGATGGGAGGCACCTCTTCAAACAATCGCCAGAGATCTAATATCTCCCTACTATTGTGGAACTGTTTCCCCTTATATTTCATAAAGATGCATATAGCCACCATGTCTAGAACATTTTTATCAAAAGATCCTCCTTCGGACCATATTTGGAGCAGACCCTTTCCCTTTAACTCTGTGACCCACTGATCGTGGTACTTCCTAATGCGTTCAGCATATCCAGTTAAACTCTTAAAGATATGAGCCAGGGGTGTCTCTGTCCCCATTGTATGTGGTTGGCTTCTATAACAATATTTGTATAGATATGTATCTCTAAAATTCTATGCTTTTCTGACACCTTTGCAATAAGGGGGTGTGCGGTTGTGTACTTTATACTAAAAATTACTTAGGGGGCACATACAAGAGCAAGCCACTTTCTGCACACTACCAATATTTCCAGCACAAATATTCAAAAGAAACAACTTCATTCATTGGGCTTACCACATTATAATGTTTCCTGGTCACACTTACCATGACCACACCATGATCATGCACATTTTACAATCCACTAAAATCATCATAACATGGCTTTGTGTCAACACATATAATGCATATACAATGATAGTCGGTACCCTATTGGAAGTTAACCTTTAATCTCTTTCCCCCTTCCCTTGTTTCCCCTAACCTTTCTTTATTTGTTATGAGGTCCCCCTTTTTCACGCGAATCTCTTTTTGTCTTTACTAAGTATTTCACCTATTTTCATTTATAGACCCAGAAAGAATCAAAGAAAAGCATTTACTAATATATTCACTGTGTCTCCTTTTTCTACCAGGCACCTTTATCTTATTCTCCACTTGTTCATATATTCCCAGTACTAGTCAAGGTAGCACTATGCGGTGCCGCCTTCTACCCCCTTGCAGAGCTAGGTTCCCGTCTCTTTATCTCTTTTCACCTTTTGATCCTAATGGCCATTTACAAAGAAAAAGGAAAGAAAGTATAGTATATATTCTAGTGATCCCCACCGCGTCCCCCTTTTAAATTACCTCTTTTTTTTTTTTAATCTTGTTCCCTTCCCCTACTCCCCGTATCCCTTATGATCACTCGCACTTAATACTCACGTGCCCGTCTTGAACCGAGAGTCTCTGAACTGGGTTCGTCTAGGTGACGCTGCCACACGCTCAACGGCCAGCCCCAGTTCCGGCGAGCGGTACTCAAAGGGGATTTTTTGAAACGGGATCCCTTACCCTTTCTCTAATACGTGCGCACTTCTGAGTGTAGCAGTCGCCGTAGGTGGGTAGCTTGCCGGAGCAGGCGTACCATGCGTCTCCCCTTTCGACCGGAGATTTTCGTGCCAGAGGGGATGGAAAGGATGTACCAGGAGATGTAATCATGCAATCAGGGTCACCACTGAAGGCAAGCGTCCCCAGATAGCACGACCCTCCCCGCAATGAGAGGCAAGAATGGACTCTCCCACGAATGGGAATAAGGCTAGGACCAAGTGCGGGTGAGCTTAAGGAAAGTTTTATCTAAGTCAAAATAGGGCATGCAAAGAACTCTGCAAACTCCGAGAGCGCTCTGTCTGACAATAGCAAAGACAGGCATTTATATTTTCAAAAAGTGTCATAGGCACCTACACACTATAGGGGGCACATGTACATGGGGATTGGGTGGCGTCGACTAACTATATGTGCAGCTGTGTTGCGTCTCTCCGTGGTTGGTGGACACCGCCGGGTGCCAACGTGGGGTGGGCAGGTCAGCTGGGCTCATCCGGGAGGTGCTGTTCGGTCAGGCATGGTCAGTGTCATTGATGGACTTCTTTCTTGGCTTTCTGCCCTAAGGGCCAGGCACACCCCATTCATTCAATGCTGCAATGTCAGTTGTCCTGTAAATCCTACAATAGGTTATTCTACAGGTTAATATAACACTGGAGGAATGCGCATTAGGTGGGGTACTTTGGCGATACATCAATACAGGGTTGCTGTTATCCTGATGACTAGGTATCATAGGCCACGGGGTCGGGTCTCAGGGCATGGGGTAAGATGTCCGGGCTTTGGGTCTCGTTAGAAGTCATGACGGATGCTTTTACACAATGTTGGTGCAATATTAGGTATCTTCTTTTACAAGCGTCATTAATCTGGGGTGAACTGATGGGTCGTGGGACCTATGAGGGGGCACCTCTGGCCTCTGGTTATTGTCGGATTTTGCTACTGGGCTGTAAATAATTCAGGTGGCTGTTCGTGGCCATATGAGCTGCGGGGGAATCATGAATGCCTGAAACGGCTCCAGCCGAATTGGGGGAGGTGAGGCGGTGTCGCTCGAGCCTTTGCTTTCTCTGGCAGGCTTCGATGGGAAGGGAGGAGAGGTGTCCTTGGATATGCCCACAATGATAGTCTTCTCGCAAGCTGCAAACTGTAAAACGAAGGGATTCGCATAATGTAAACTGGCTAAGGGGTTACACATCTATAGTATTTACATCGGTACATATTAATTTCAGAATTCGTTAACTATATCTACAGCTCTATTAGTCACTATAGGGTAAGTATTTGCAATATTAGCAGTTTTAGCATTACACTGTAAACACGATACGTGAGGTAGCATTAGGGTTGGTGGAGCACGCAGGAGCAACAGACCAATACGGTTGACAGCAGTAATACACATTAAACCTGTACATTTGCACTTGATGGCATTCTATGTATCTTATTTACATGAGTTCACAATACTGTTGCACTTGTGTTCCTTTGCACTCTAGCAACATCAGGGTAGTCATGGCATAAGGACTTGGTGTCATTCACTTTACCCCTAGAGAGGCACATAGTAGGAGGCCAGGGGCCCTGAGTGTGTTGTGCATACTGAGGGGGTTTGAGTATTATGACCATGTGGTCGCACAATGACACATTCTTCGGTTTGTACAGTGTTTGTAGATTTTTGACACGGAGGTCGTGCAGAAGGGATATCATTGTAATGCAATATATGTATATATGTATAAGCAGTTTCCTGGTGTGGGATTAAGGCTTTTGTTTCATCGAGGATGGCTTACAGTTATTTTCCAAGCCAGCCCCGCTGCCCGGGTCACGCTGAGGATAATGATGCACTGCGGAAGGTGAAAGATACAGTGTTTGCTCTAACACTAGCTCATGTCCGACTGGTCGTGGGAACGGGCTCTCAGCGGATCTGCCAGGGAGCGGAGGCAACAGGGTAGACGAGGACTCTCTAAAGGTGGGGGCCGTGCTGCAGCACACAAGGAGTCAGGTTTTAAGATGGCGTTCTGGTTTTCAAAATGGTTTCCTGGGCTTAGCCTAATACAGTATGTTTAGTCGATGTGTCGGCCAGTGGTCCACCCACCACCTGGGCCCTGGTGGCAGGGGGGCCCCTGATGAGTCATGGATATCACAAGGAGAGACCTGCAGGGGAGGGGGGTCTCTTTGACCTGTCCTCCCATACAAGACTTGGGGCTTTACTTATTTGAATGGTAATATAAAGCTTGATATCCCTGCAAAACACTCTTGGGTTCTGGACCAGCAAAAGAGACTGGGCCTCATTACGAGTTGGCCAGAAAAACCAGGTTCATTACCGGCATGCCGGAATGAGTGGGTCTGTGCTCCTATGAACCCGCTAATAGCGGGTGATCACAAGTGCGCGAGCACGCGCGTTCCCCCATGCCGCTAGTGGCAAAACCGCCATGCCGCTAAAGGGCCTCCAACTCCCCTATACCGGCATCGCGGGACCCGCCCATAGCGGTACCACCTCATACCAACCCCTAAATACCGGCACGGTAATAACGACACGGTATTACCGTGCTCACAAAAAACGGACCCGGAAATTACATCATCGCGCAGGAACGGGAAATGGGCCGACGGCCATCTTTAAAAACACAATCCATAACCACCACTTCTCTCGTGTTGTTGTGTGCCACAACAGAAGCAGGATGTCAAAGGCCACCAAGAAGTCCTTCCAAAGGAAGAGAAAGCAGCGTTTTTCAGACGCAGAACTCACCATGCTTGCCAACACCCTTGCACAGCATGCAGATATGATCAGGAGCAATGACCTCAAGCATGCGGCACAAACCAAAAAAAAAGAGGTCTGGCAGGAGGTTGCACAGAGGGTGTCGGAAGTGGGGAGCACCCCAAGGAGTGTGCGTGACTGCCGGAAGCGGTGGGACGACCTCCGCCTCCAGGTGAGGAAGATCCTAGTGGACAACAGGAGGGCCGCAATGGCGACAGGCAGGGGCCCACACTCCCCTGTGAAGTCGACAGCATGGGAGGGGACCGCAAGTTCCTTCATTGACCCAGAATCAATTGAGGGAATTGGAGACCAGGAGGCTGGCGCTGCAACTACCACAGAGGAAGGTGAGTGAACCATCGCATCCATGTAGACTAAACCATGATGTGGCACAAGTGATGTGGAAGTGAGACTAGGCAAGGTAATGCATGTCCCAAGGCTACATCAACATATCCATTGAAGAATGAGTGCCACACCCTGCACCATACGCATGCTGAGTGCCAATCCCAATCGAGGTGCAACATGACCCAACCATGCCCATGGAACTCACCACACAGACACCAAACCAATGCCATGCCACCAGCCATGCATTGATTGCCCACATGCCCCCTCAGAACCCCAAATGCCACACCCCAGAAATGAAATGATGCCTGAATGTATGAACATATCACACCGCAATACATCGTAGCTGCCATTTGACAACATCACTGATGACCTGCAATTCTCTTCTATCCCCCAGGCACCGATGAGGAAGATGGAACGCAAGACAGGGGTGCAAGTACATCCACTGCACGCAAAGGGACCAGTACCACCGCCACCCCCCAGCCCAAGAAAATGCCTGCAGCAACCGCCAGTGTGCCACGCAAGGCAGTAACCCCGCAGGGGACACCTGCAGCCACAGAACAGCAGCAGGCACCCACAACAGTGGGAGCCGTTTCCATTGATACTCCGCCAGCCACCACGGACGTTGTGTTTACAGAGGTGGATAATGAGGCAGAGATCATGTCCGACCCCAAGCCCCATCACCAGCCTCCCCCCCCTACAGAGTCTGAGGACATGTACGATCCGTGCCTCCATGACTCGGACCTAGGGGAATCTGACATTGGCATCTTTGAGGAGGACATGGCCCTGGACGAGGGCCCCACGCAGGTGCCTTCCACCACCCTGCCAGCCACCACCCTGGCCACCGGTACTCCTGCAGCCGACAACTCTTTCGAGGCTCGCCTGGCAAGGGTTGAGGCCCGACAAGAGTCCATGCTGGAACTCATGCGGCAACAGGTGAACACTGGGAATGAGGCCATGAGGGCCATTGCCACGGCCATTGCAGCCAATACTGCTGCTGTGGAGGCATCAACGTGTGCCTTCAGGGAGTTTATGGGGTCACTCACACAGGCCCTTCTTGCAAATCTCCCACAAATGCAGCGCCCACACCTTGGCCAAGCCATGGGACTGACCATTGACACCTCCACTGCAACAACCCCTTCCACCTCGGCCCAATTGAGCCCTGTGCGGTTAACGCAGAGCAGTGCACGGCGCTCGACCATGGCACCCCCAGACCCAAAAATTGCCAAGAAATAACAGGACGGGCAATGACATTTAGAAAAAGTACATTGGTGAAGGAACCACTGTTTGTTGGACATATCTGGACATTTTGGATCTGTGGGGTGGCTGAGGGAGTTTACTGGGGTGTTTTCTGGGATCTGTGGGGTGGGTGAGGGAGTTTACTGGGGTGTTTTCTGGGGTTTGTGGGGTGGATGAGGGAGTTTACTGTGGTATTTTCTGGAGTTTATGGGGTGGGTGAGGGAGTTTACTGGGGGTTGTGAGGGGATTATGTTCACCATATCACGTCTGCTGAAATACACGGTTGTGTGCAAGCAAATCATTGGCTGGACATCGTTCTTTTCGTACATGGACATTTATTGTGTGGTGGTGTACAGTGGGGCAATACGAACAAAAAAAGTGTGCATGTCCAGATTCAGTGTGTCGCGGACACATAACTTACATTGTCCATGAGTTTCAAAAATATTCATCAATTAGTGCTTGGTGTACATCATGGCCATCCATGCATCACGTACCGGCAGGGGGGCTCCTTCGCCTCCGTCTCCATCCCCTTCATCCTCACCCATCCCATGCATGTCAATGTTAGGTGGCAGTGGTACATTAGTTCAGACGCACATGTTGTGCAGCATGACACAGGTCATGGTGATCTTTGCCACCTTCTCGGGCCTATATAGGAGTGCCCCACCAGACCTGCTTAGGCAGCGGAACCACGCCTTCAGCAGGCCAAAGGTCTGCTCAATCACAACACAGGTACGAGTGTGCACACAATTGTACTCCTCTTCATGTCTGTTCTGCGGGTTCCGCACAGGGGTAAGTAGCCACGGCCTCAAGGGATATCCCCCATCACCTGCAAGCAGATACAAATAGGTGTGTGTCACACAGAACTGCCACCTTCAGGGAGCAAAGTCATGGCAGCAGCTACTTGGTGAGGGCATGCACATGTCCCTGTACGTGTACAAATTAGTCACCTAGATGCAATGTATACTGTAATGAGGTGTGGTACACTGGATGGGGTTCAATAGATGATGCTGGGTGTAATCATGGATGCACTGGCAGATGTGCTTTGGTAGTGCACAAATGTTTGGCCTCCAAATCATGCTGTATATTATTTAATATGCATGGTCACACTCGCCAAGTTGCCATCCTATTCATTCATGCATTGCTTGCAATAACGATGGTGCCCTGGTTGTGCTTCTTACTTGTTGTCATCCATCTGCAATATTTGTGATAAGTGGCCCAGTGATGTGTTGTGTTCCGTTTTGCTGGTTTAGGGAAGGAGTGTTTAGCTCTGCATGCATTCTCCACTCACTGGCTAGTGTAACCCAGGTGCACTATTCCCCCCCCTTTCCCACCCAGGTGCACTATTCCCCCTCCTTTCCCACCCAGGTGCAGTAGGCCCCCCCCTTCTGCATCCGCACACATCAGTACCCCACAGCATGGACATGGGCCTGTTGTGCAACTCACCGAGCAGCCAGGCACATGGTCCAGCATGTCGCTCCATGTGACGGGGTAGCGTTGAGTTGCGCAGTACCATGGCATCATGTGTGGATCCAGGAAATCGGGCGCAGCAATGGGTGATGATCTTGCTGGAGTCACATACCATTTGCACATTGATGGTGTGGTATTGCTTGCGATTGCCGAACACCGCCTCTATGGCATGGGGGACTACCAATTCCACATGGGTGCCGTTGATGGCACCCACCAACACAATTGGGCATGCCTGCCAGTGCATGGAAGCCTACTTTGGTTTCAGCTATCTCCTGGGCAGTCCGTGGTAGGGATATATGGGTGCTTGCGTGCTTCAGGAGGGCATCCAGCACTTGGTTCAGCATGCGTGAGAATAGTGGTTGCGAAATGCCATGCAGCTGTCCCACTGTGTGTTGGTAGGTGCCTGTGGCAAGGAAGTGTAGCACAGACATCACCTTTAGTAGTGGGGGGATGGCAGTGCGAATTTCTTTTTGGCTGGCAATGTCGTTCTGTATCATGTCCACTATGGTGGTGATGGTGTCACGGTCCAACCGGTACAGGGTGTGGATCTGCTCAGGGGTTAGGTTGAATGGGCTGGGTCAGGTGCGAGGGATTGGTGGCTGCCTACGAGGCAGAGCTGCCTGCTCTGGTGGTAATTGCTGGGCCTGTCTCACCCTCCTTCTCCTCCTGCGTCTCCTATGTGCTGCCTGTTCTTGATGCTGTAGTTGTTGTTGTTGCTGTTGCTGTTGTTGCTGCAGTTGTAGCAGTATGGGCATGTCCTCCAGCGCCATGATTGCAACTGCTAATGGTAGCATTTCGGTGTAGGAAGGGGTGTGGTGTGTAGGTGTGCTCCTTTTGTACTGGCCCACTCTGAATTGCATACACCTGTGGGGGGGTTGTGGTGTGTGGGTGTGCTCAGTTTATACTGGCACAGCCTCCATTGGCTCCACCTGTGGGATTGTGTGCACCTGTGGCAGCTGCCTTGTATCCTGCTTGCTGTATGCGGGTGGCCCGCGATGCCTGTATGGCCGGCATCGTGCAGCCCGTGATTACCGGCTTCGCGATGCCGGTATGTGCATATATGCGTGGGTTGGAATTACCCCCTATTACCAGCATGCCAGTATTTGCTCCCTGAAGGTGCGTGTGTACGTGCCTATGCCGCTATTGGCGGCACCGTTGTTTAGTATGCCGCTAATACCGGGTTTCCAGGTCGGAATGCTATGGAACGGTAAACGATGCCGGTATTACCATACCGCCATCGTTTTTCCCTTACCGGCATACCTCGTATTGAGGCACACTGTCAGATTATACGTGACAATGTAATACTCTGAACATTTGGGATATGAAGTTTAGTGATAACTTGCCTTCAGTTTTAACTTGGAGAATATTTGATTGACGAGAAATTAGAACAATCTTTTCAACAAATGGGATAGTAAATAAAGGCAAAAACAAGTTATCCTGCAGGAAACGCAGCATTGCCAACTTTAATGATGAGTAGAAAGGGGAATTAAGAATCTAAATATTGAGATTTTTTTAAGATGGCATTCTTATTCGGAGATGTTAGTAATCTTCTATAATGCGATGCCAAATAATGTAACCTGATTGCTCGGAGGAAACGTAGTTTTGGCAGAATAATCCAACTGAAAAAAAGAGAATTCCGTTATAAATTACATGAGTTAGGACAACTTGATGAAGCAGGTAAAATGAGTGCCAGTAAGTCTCTTAAACAACAATATAAAAGTTGGATATGCCAATATAAGAGAAATATGAACCAAAAAGATGCAGAATCTATGTTAAGAGCCTTGTCTTGTAGAAACTCAGCCAATATGTTTAGCTTATTTAACGCAAAACGAAAGCACGCAGGTGAATTCAATCCAATGTAGTAACCCTAAGGGGGACTGAAGCTCAATTTTAGACTAAACCGGTTTTGCCCGAGCTAATATTCAGTAACACGAAAAATGAAGGCCGGTGATCCCGAATATTTAGCCACAACGAAGATCACACTCACTAGGTAAACTGTGTAAATGGCCAGCAGTGTAAGGTGAGACAGGCACTGTGTGTGTGATCAAATTCTTTAAGTTTGTGGAGAATTGCATATGAGGGCCATCATGTATTTTTCAAAAAGGCTCAACCCAATTGTTACACTTAATCCAACCACTGGTCCAAGAAAAAGGACAGAGAAAAATGCTAGCTGACCCTACCTAACTTGTAGGCTAGTTGATGAGCCACCTGTATATCAGGTGATTAAATAAGAGGCTTTATGAATGTAATATTCCTGGTTCCATGTTTTTTCATCAATAGTAATTACTTTGTGTTGATTTACAACAAAGTAATAACTTCAGAGTGTTATTTCAAATGAATTGTTTTTAAATGTGGGGGTTCCCCCGTCATGCCCCCCCCACTTCCTCATGCCACCCCTATCCTCTTCATTACTAACCCTGCCGAAAACACTTCCCAATCCCTTTTTACCCTGTAACCCGTAAATACCCATATTTATTAAGTAATTTCGAAGTAGTTACTTTGTAGTAAAAGTCCATGAAGTAATTACTGTCAATGAATGAACTGGATACAATTTTCCGAATGAACTGGAAATTGATTATTAGGTAGATAATATATTATGAGATTACTAAGTGCCAACAACGAGTATGCTCGTCCTTTTTGCATAGACTGGCATAATAGTCTGGGGTTTAAGGGGTTAAATCAGATTTTAACTATGATATATAAATGGTTGTGATAAACAAACTTTTAATAATACCATGTAAAGAACAGAGGGAGCTATATTAGTTTGGCTTCTCATCCTTCTTTTTAATTATAATGGCATACACGATACTTCATTGTTCAAATTATTAAAATACATTTTTAACTGATGTGTAATATTATATTATGGGCCTCATCACGAGTTGGGCGGTATCCTGATTGGGATACCGCCCAACTGTATTTGTGTTACCGCCCACCCATCTGGTGGTATTACAACCGGATCACGGGTTGGGCGGTAAAAGTAATTCCCCATTCCCTGTTGGGTCCCTTGGACTCAATTGGGGATTTTCGGCACAATTACTGCCGGAGGTATTACCGAGCAGTAATTATGCTGAGAATCAGCATTTTTTCTGGCACATTAACCACAGCTTAAAGCTAGGCGTAAATGCTACTAAACTCGAGATTGGCGAACCCTTAAATGAGGCGGTAACACCATTACCACCGCATTTAAGGGCTACCGCCCAACTCGTGATGAGGCCCAATGTCCTTTTTAAGTCTTTTTCTTTTGTTTTTTCTGTTTGTGAAAGGTTCATATGAGCCAATACATAATACAATTTAGAAAACACAAAAAAAACTTGTATTATTTCCTCAATCGGTCTTGGTAGGGTTCTTTTAAGTGATACAGTGGGGGTCATTACAAGTTCCGGTGGGATCCGACCAAACGGATTTACCATTACCTGCACTCGATCTTTCGGAATTTCGGGCAGATTTCGAAGTGCCAGTAAGGTAAGTAATTCCCCATTCCATGGAGTCCTGATTACGGGCACTGGAATTACCGGTGCCAGTAATTCTGTCATTTTTTTGCCAGTGGGAGCAAGATTTACCGCCCGCCGATTATTAGTTTGACCTTTTCATGTAAAAAAAAAGTCCAAAACTTTAAATCTATTATTGACTAACTATAAGTAATATGCAGCGATTTTACAATGTTTTAGCCAGTTCTCCGTTCACTTTGTTGTTGCTACCATTTAAAGAAGCCTATTGGGCTTTAAAGCGATAGTTTGACCTTTTCATGTAAAAAAAAGTCCAAAACTTTAAATCTATTATTGACTAACTATAGGTAATATGCAGCGATTTTACAATGTTTTAGCCATGTCTCCTTTCACTTTGTTGCTACCATTTAAAGAAGCCTATTGGGCTTTAAAGCTAATACTTTGCATCTTTACGGCAGGGATTGAAATTGGGATTTGTTGACAGGGAACAGAAAGCAGTTCCTGGGTATCCGGTATAACCAGTTAGGCAGGAGCTACCTCTGAATAAAAAGGTGCTAGTACAGAGTTTGCAGAAAATCTAACTTTGCACAAGATACAAACTCTAATTTGTTGTCCATTTACGGGCCGATTCATGGAACAAATTTGCGTGGGAAATCTTGGCGCAAGCCAGCAAGCGTGAAAAAGCAAGTGCATGCGCACGCGTGCGATTCATGGAAGGGCCTGCGCATGTTTACTGCGGGATGTGCGCCAAATTCGAGCGTGGCGCGCATGGGTGCTCACGTCACAGCAACATCCCGAACGCCGTGCGCGACGCGTACAGCGAAAGTGCACAACGTCGGCGCACACACCAAAAAGGGGGCGGGACACAGGGCGTAACATGCAGAATGGGGAACAACGCGTGAAAAAGAAGGCGTAACTGGGGAAGTACTGCAGGGAAATACATGGAACGCCCACACGCACGCGAACAACACATATTCATGGAATTGAATACGGGAAACCCGCGCACGGTAAAAAACACGCACAGGCGTCAACACGTCCTCCACACGAAGGCAGGCGGAAGCATCCCCGCGCACAGTATAAAAGTGCACGCAACAACAAACACGTATATACAGCTACAATGAATACCCCATTTGTCGCAGCACTGATCTTGGGACACCGCAGGAGGAGAATAGCCAGGCCCCGCATTTTTTTGCCCCGGACCAGCCTTTTTGGGATGCCTGATGACCAGGTCTATGGCAGGTATAGGTACCACCTCATATCATCCTAGACCTGGTCAGGGAGTGGGAAGATGACCTTACATCCCCCACCTGTGCTCCCAAGCATTGAGCCCCTTGGAGAAGGTGCTCAATGTCCTGCATTTTTTGGCCACTGGGTCATTTCAGCGGACAACTGCCATAGTGGGGGGGTCTCACAGCCCACGCAGTCACGCGCCTACACCAGGTGTTGGCAATCATGACTTCACACCCCTCAGTCCGCAGGCACATATACATGCCCAGAACACCCACAGAAAGGCAGGCCGTGGTCCAGGAATTCAACAGGGTGGCACACTTCCCCAAAGTGCTCGGTACCATAGATTGCACCCATGGGGCCCTACGTCCACCTAGGGCCACTGAGCACATCTATCGAAATCGCAAGCACTGCCATTCCATCAACGTGCAGGTTGTATGCGATGCAAAGGGAATCATCACCTCTGTCTATGCAAACTACCCTGGCTGAACCCAAGACAGTTTCATATACAGAATGTCCACCCTGAGCCGGGCCCTGGAAGCTGGGAAGCATGGAAAGCATGGTGACACATGTACAAATGCCTGTGCACATGCATGCATGTCACACACAGACAAATACACAAACCCAACTAATCACAACCATCATCACCTCCACAGCGGACAGTGCCTACCCTCTGAGCAACCACATTATGACGCCAATCCAGAACCCCACCACACCACCCCAGGTAAGATACAACGCTGCCCATATTGCAACCAGGGCCATAGTGGAGCGCACATTCGGAGTGCTCAAGTCATGCTTCCGCTCCATTGACCGCTCTGGCGGCCAGCTACTAAATGCAGCCCCAGTAGTGTGCAGGATCATTGTGGCAGCATGTGTCCTGCACAATGTTGCAACACAGCAGGGTGCACCGGTGGACATGGTGGTGCCCCCACATCCCCAACCACAGGCACAGGCGCTGCCCATGGGAGGGGAAAGGGCAAGTGGCGAGGCAGCCCGGACCCAGCTTGTGGCCACATTTTTCACAAAAATTCCCACCCCTGCGGAGTGCACACAGGCCCGGCACATACCAGGTGACAATCGATGATGACAAAGAGACAGTCAACGGTCACAACCTTACCACCCTGCGGATGTTGCCATGGAAGTGCTACATTGTGTGCATCCCTAGCTACTCAAACATAACCAATCCCGTGTGACCAAAAGGAACACATGCGAGGTGTGTATCACCCCCCCACCCCCGCAAAATAGGCCAGGACAATCCCTGGTATGTCACCCAAACCCTCCCAACCCACATCACCCTTGTCTGCCACACCATGACATGACATGCAACAGCAAAAGCCCAACACATGACCAATAAGATACAAAGTAACATGTGATAAATGGAAAGTGGCCCGAGACAATGATGCCTGACATGGAATCAGATGAAATGACTGACCAACAACCTCCCACACATACCAAGTCATACACAAATGCCTTGCACCAGTGGTAGCTTGAACACAGCACTGATTGCCTGTTCACATGCACATTGGGCAAGGCAAAATCGCTACTCCCGAACCCGGGTGCTGTGTGTGTCTCCTGCTACACACTGCTCAGCATACAGCACAGTGAGCAGCCATTGTGTTGGGGATACACCTTGAGCATCACATGAAAAGGACAAAGAAAAAAAATAACCTATTGACGCATGTACAGGATCCCCAAATGGTAATTGATCATGCGCTACAGGGACACAGCGTGCCCGAGGAGGCAATATGTGTGCACCTGTGGGCATGGAAGGGTGGTTGTACGTGTGGTGGAGCATTGTGCAACTGTGTGTGTGTCAGTAGGGACATGCACTCAATATATGCATGTGAAATCAAGTGACGTCAGTGCCCTGTATACATTACACGTGAACATTGCCCATGTGTACACCCCAGCATGTCAAACCACACCAATCCCCTGAAACCTGAAAAGTAAACACAACACAGGAACAGGCATTGACCAGCAGAACACATCATGTACATAGTACCCCACAATTACAATGTCAGAGAGTGCACAAACACTGTAGCCCAAGCTTACTGTCCAACAACAAAAGGCCCTCCCTCATATACACATCACCATGACCTTCTGAACAACTGTGTCTGGGGTATTTAGCCTTCTTCCTTCTAGTCTGCCTGACTACAGGATCCTCCCACCCCTTGGTCTACATGTTCCACCTTGCGTGTAAATAGGGTCCAGCCCCCTCAGAGACCACCTTGACTGGTAAAAATACCAAATGGCAGAGAACTCCAAGAAGCCAAACCCCAAAACAGGGAAAAAGCCTCTATGCACCAGGAAACCCTGGAAGAGTCTCCAGTAGATGACTTGAAGTTGCAAAAAATGCCCAAGCACATGTACAAGCAGAATGCTAGAACAACCAAGGTAGCACAGTTCAACAATGGTTCAACAGGATGGGTACCATATCAGTACACAACATACAATGATGATGCAACAACTGATGGGTAGTGTCACAGCTCCAGTCGCCAGACGCAGGAGTGGCACAAAACAACCACCCCCTCCATGGTCTGGGTGCCTGCAAGATAAAACTTACACAGGCCTCCCAGACCCCGGCGGGGAAAGAGGGTTAGGGATCTGTTGTTTGGACAGGCATTGGTATTCAGGATAACCGGAAAGAGGGGCAGGAGAGGGGAGTTGGATTGGCAAGGGAAAGTAGGCAAAATACAAAATACAACTATTGACAATAACAGATACTCAGAGAAACCATTTTCATCATGCACATTGTACCAAATGAGTCAAATGCAAGCCAAGGAGAGACTTATCTCTGGGGTGAGTGCTGGCCTCCTGCCTGCGCACTCGCAGGTCCGGTAACAAGAGCAGTTCAATGCTGCAAACAGAGCGTGAGTTACTAAGCTGTGTGTGTTTACAAAACACACACACAACACCATTCATGCCCCAAAGTAAGTGACTTCTCCACAAACAAACACTCTTGTCTGCTGCTTTGTACGTATACGTTAGCTTGCCCCTGTGATGGTTCATACACTGTCAATGCAGTAAGGCAGGCGCACATGGGCATGCAGTAAATGGAAGACCAATGCGTCAAGATTCACACATGATAGAATGGTCCCTGGATGAGCTGCTAGACGAGTATAGCGAGGTGCGACTTCAGTCCAAGTTGTGTTCTGGCAGCCGCGGATTTCAATAGGTAGTGCACGTGGCAATTTGCACATGCAAATGATATGCACTGCACACAAGTCTGTGCCTCGCTGGGTGTCCCTGTCCGCTGTATTAGTTTCTGGCTAGGAACGCTACTGTGCTAATAACTCAGCTTCTATGGAGCAGGGGAGACTCGAGGATGTGTGCGACGGCCCCTGCGTGTGCCCCTGACAACTTGTAAAGATACTTGGCATTTGTCCCTCAACGCAACTTAGCTGTACTGTGCGCTTGTACAACAATGCCTGCCCAAGCTCCCCAGCACTGGCGCTACACAGCATGCATATGCAAGTGGCCTGGTGAACGGTTGGCTGAGGTGTGGCCCCTTGTGCTGCTCACCTTGCTTGGAGCTCCTGGAAACACATCTGCTTCTGTCGGACGTCTGAGCACAAGCCCTGTGCTTCTGCCTGCACACACATCCTCACGTCTGCACCACTGAACGTGGCCAGGTTTCAGTAGTACTGGGCCCTGTGTCTGCTGGCAAAGGTAGTCTGGAGGCTAATTTTCCTGCAGATAGTGCAGAAAAGATATTAATAAGGCTTGAAAGTTCCCTGTGTGTGTGTCTTCATGCTGGTTGTCACTGGGCCATGTTAGAGACCTACATCCGAACTCCTCCCACCATCAGTGTGACTTTGACAGGCAAAGGGTGCAGTCTACTGTCTACAGCATGAAATGCATCAAGCACATATACAGGCAAGAAAATAACATACATCACAATCCACATCAATTAATGGAGATATCAATCATGTAGTCACCCAAATTGATTACAGACATGCCGTGGATGAAACCCACTCAATCCACACTAGGGGTGTTAACACAAGTAGTACAGCAGCAGACAGGCCACAGATATGACAAAAGTCCAAAGCCCTTGTGTAAATGTTTGTTACGCCGAACCATCCTTGCGAGCCCATGGATAAGGGAAGCAGGAGTGGCCTATGTGAGTCAGGACCCTAAACTGCAAACACATACATGAGACAAGCTTGAAGGGCCCAGCTGGAACAGACAGTGGATGCTTTCAAATACCACAAAGCACAACACCGTCACATGAATGCACAATAGATAAGCAATTTTAAACTGTATTAACTAACTAAACTAACAATAAAAATCAAAAATGGCCACATACGATCCGGGGGGAGGACACCCAGCAGGGGGGAGATACAGGGTGCACCTCAACACCCACATGCGATGATGTTGAGACAAAAAAATAACCTCCATGGGCTCAAGGCCTGCACAGCCTGACCTGTGTGGGAGATAACTCGTCATCCTCATCACCCTCTGGCTGAAAAGGTTGACTTGGCACAGTACCCTGACCACGCCTAGGCGCAGCTTGCCCCTCATCGGCAGCAAGTCTGCGGGACGGGTGAGCCTGGTTCTGTGTGGTGATGACACGTAGGTCAGCATGTAGAACCTTGCGTGATACGCGTGCTTCCTCTTGCAAGGTAACACGTGTAACACAGAGTTCTTCCTGCATGGCCTGGCTGGACAACTGGTACACCTCCCGGCAAGCACATAGCTCAGCCGAGATGGTATTCGCTAGCTGCTCCATCCTCTCCTCTGACCGCGTCCTCTGGGACATCAAGAGCACAGCCAGAGTAGATTTGAGGGATTCATAGTCAATCCTCATGGCCTCCATGTGTGCCTCTGCGTGAGCAGCAATTGCTTGATGCAAAGACACCATTTCAGCCCAGCGTGCCCTTTCTGAGACCGCCATGCCCAGCCTGAGCGAGTGGGCCGTGGACCTTGCCACCCGCTGCTGGAGTTCCACCTCCCTAGCAGGGGGTTGCACGGATTGGGCCACACATTCCATGCTCCCAGCGATGTTATCAATTGCTGCCCCCTGGTGTTCTGAATTGGCAACCATGGCTTGCTCCCACTCAGTATACCCCAGTGGCGCACGGCCACCGCATTGCTGGCTTGACACCTGCGGGGCCCAAGGAGCCGACGTCCTTGTTGGGTTGGCACCACCCGCGGCAGCAGGACTACATTCCTCCATCGAGCTGATGCCCCAGGCACATCAGCAACTGGAGTGGAGGTTGACCCTGCCTCCCGTTCCACCACAGGCGGAGGTCCGACCACCGTCTGGCCCCTCAGTGCAGGTGTCGCGGACAGAGGAGCGTCCACATCAGAATCACTCACCCCTGACGAATGGACCCGATGCACATCCAACTCAACATTGTCATCAGAGTGATCTTCCGAACTAGACTCATTGCCAGCCCTAGACAAGATGGTCTGTAACACAAGTGGGTTCTCGTGGCCTACCACCCCACGATCCCCACTTGTGCTGGGTTGCTGGTGTGATAGCAACCCTGTGTCTGGCATGACAACACCATCCTCTGGCTCCATTGCGTCATCATCTGAAAAGTGGATAAAAGATATTAGTACACATGTCAGAAGCACATAACACCCACACACATAGACATCACGTTGACAGCCAACACATGAAGCAGACATGTCACACACAAATAAGAACCTGGCATGCATCCAGTGGCCTTGATATGCAAACACATCCCAAAAGCGGAAATGGATGTGTCTAAATAGCAAAGCCTACACAATTACAAAATGTAGCATATGAACTCCATCAGACACCACCTCTGTCAGGCACGTCACAGGCAGAAAAGACAGATGGCAACTAAGAGATGCAACACACCATTAGCATTTCTGAACTGCAAAATGACCACTGCTGCAAGTGATTCCAAACACACAATGCCACAGGTACCATGCATGTAGACATGCATCACTAAAGCAGCATCATCAATATAGCTACATCCATCTGCAGCTCGGCCCGTACCAGGTGGCATGGGCCATGTAGATATAGTGAATGTCACAAGCAAAGCAAGGGCCTGCAACCAGGCATGAGTGACCATAACGCCCTATACTGTCCGAGCTGCAGGCCATGAGGTTTCCACACCACCCCTCAGGGCCTGATTGAGCACATTGGGCTATGAATGTGCCCCATTACATCATTCCGTGTGGAAATCTCCACGGCCAGGACCCACCATAGTAGCTAAGTGGGCCTGGGCATACAGATACTGCACAACAGTGAACCTTTGGGATCATGCCAGTTCCACATAACATGTGCAATGCAGAAATTTCACCAGCATAAACGTATATCAACTACATATTAGTCAGTCAACAATAAAGCTGCGGAAGACACATGTGTAAATGGACACTTTCACAAACACATAAGTGAGTACTCGCAATGTTGCACCACACAACGTTGAAGCTGCTTGCATATGTACATGTGAAAGCGTTCAAAAAAACCCATTTCCCCATACACCTGTATTGTGAACATGACCAGCATCCAATACACCAAAACAAGCAGCTATAACGCTGCTTGCTTTGATGTATGTGGAAGTGCACACATACACACGTGAAGGATGCTCCACAGTCATCACAACCCGATTGGCAGGCTACATCCAATCAGTTCCCTATGCCAGTTGGTATAGGCCGCACATTGACCAATAAACTCATCTAAACAACCACTAGGGAGTTCCAATACTGAGTATATGTGTCACAGGCTGCACCTGTGCCCGTCGCATACATGACAGAGAAGGGATGAAAAACAGTCCATATATGCCAGGTGACTTTGACATTGCATCAGTGAGTAGGCATGTAGAAGGGTCTAACACGGCTCAGAAGTGGGTTGATGCAGTGCAGAATGTGTACGTGACCCACTATCTACATGAACAAGTATATTATGATGTCTAACGATACACGCGAAGGCAGTTCAAGCGCAAGTTCAGGCATCACGTGCATGGCTACAAGCAAACCCCCCACACCCCTAAGTGAAAATGCAGGGAGGCATTGCATGGCAGCAAAAGGGTTACCAGTGACCTGTGTATTGCCAGACAGTGTTGACTAGCGTCAATTGCATCATCTGAGTCAACTGACAACACAGCAGATGATGATGATGGGACAGTAAGCAGGACACATGATGAACCCTCAGTAGTACACCCATGTGTGCAGAAGCCACTACACCAGTTGAACAGAGTCAGTGGGCCTGAAACAGGGTGAGGCCTGTACCCCACACAGACTGTGACACCCTAAACCTGTGTGTGATGTTGGCCTGAGCCAGAGTGGGCATGGAATGGATGATCAAATGCCATGAAATGTAGGTCATCCTGGACACATACTACTATGATCATCCTGTCAAGGACACATAGGGGCATGCATGGAATGCACATGGAGCATGAATGGGCACTCATGTCCCTGTGGAGCATCTGCCATCTGCACAGTCCAAATGAGACACCCTGCATCAAGGACAGAGGATGTACCCCACTGCATGTGTCTGGCAGGTTGGCTGGTGGAAGTCTGCATGTACACAGGAGCCTTGAACAGGCCATTGCAGTATGCCAACATGATGCACACCAGTGCCATGGTGAAATTGTGGTGCAGGGGAGGTGGAGGGGCAAAGGAGCATGCCTACATGGAGTACCCACATGCAGGCAGAAGACACATGCACGTCAGTCATGCAATGACATAGTTCCAGTGCTGAGATGAAAGACACCCCATGCTACATGCAGAAGGGCCAGTGAGCTGGAACATGGACCGGAGGGGCAGCCGGGTGAGTAGCATGTGAGTTGGGTGCAAGTGTGGCCATGAGGACAGTCCCCATCTGCTCTACATGATCAGCATCCTGCACAGCAGGCACGCATCATTGAAGCATTGCATGACTTGCACATGGGAACCATGTACACATGACATGTAGTGGCTGTCAAGCACAACACATCACACAAGCAAACCACACATGGCCTCGATAAACACGCAACAACACTCACTGGACACAGGCATCAAAGTCCAGCATCCCTCCCACTCCTTAGACCATTCCTGCTGGTATGAACTCCACAGCGACAGACTCGTGCAAAGTGAGGTCTTCCTCCTCAGGTGATGGCCCACTGCCAGTCACCAGCGTCATGTTGTAATTAGAGGCACGTTTCGCCTTAGTACTGCGTTTGAGGTCATCCCAACGCTTTTTGCACTCTTGAGCTGTGCGCACCTCATGGCCGAATGCACTCACACGATCCGCAACTTGCTTCCAGTGGGACATACAATGGGCAGCAGTAGTTTGACAATTCGGCCCCACTAGCATATCACGGTTGTGGTCCTGCACGTAGTCCACAAGGAAGTCCAGTTCCTGCATGCAGAAAGGCTTCTTCCTCGATGTGCCGGAGGCCGGAGCTGTGTCTGGGGTCAAAGCCTCTACTGCAGGTGCAACCTTCCTCCTCTTGGACAGTGGTCCGGACCCTGGCTGGCAAATGCAGCCCTGATCAGTATGGGCTGTGGCGCTGGTGGGTTGAACTGAGGGAGTGGCAGGTGGAACGAAGACGGAAGCCCTGACTTGCGTCAGTGGTTGCTGGGTGCCCTGGAATGAACCCTGCGCAGCAACATCTGTTGTGCCAGGGTCATTGACCGGGACTGTCCTGGATGGTAGACACACAACCGGGGTGGTGTCGGCTGCATCTGCCCATGCACTTACCAACACCCGGCTGGTCGGGGCACCAGATGACATTACTGCCGGACTGACACGTGCCTCGGTCAGGGCAGCCCTGCGTGCACCTACGGTGTGCCTCCTGACCTCCTGGGAATCTTCCTGGGACTCTTCAGGTGCCAACGCAGCCTGCGCTGGCAGACCGTAAGCCTGGGTGGTGGTGTCCACAGCTGCACCTGCAGCTATCACTCCCCTTGGGCCCGTGGCAGTCGATGAAACGGACTGCCGGGTCACATGGGTGCCAGTGCCAGATGCAAGAACTGCATCTCCCAGAGCCGCAGGGGGTGGTGGCATGACTGCACCAACACGTGGCACAACATTGTGCCGAAGTGGTGCACCCCTGCCTCTTCCCGCTCTGCAGCCACCCTGGACACCCTGGAATCCCCCTACTCCCTGGTCACCCAAGCCACGTCCCTGACTACGCCTGCCACGTGGAGTACACCCAGCTGAGGCGCCCCTTACCTTTAGTGGCCTCCCAGCCATGGCACAGATGTAGTAGTGCCGGCACAGATGTAGTAGTGCCAATGGGAAATGTACACAACAATTGTCCTGGGCAATTGGGGTGAAGAGGGTGGGATACAAGATGTTACCAGCACCCCTGCACCTGCAAGGCTGTATGTGACCCCGGTGATAAAGTGACGGGTCACGCAATGCTCAGGCACCCCAAAACTGCAGTAAAACCATGCACGCAACCCCCGGTAGCCCACGTGTGTGGAATTAACCTGCCGCAGTACGCTGTGGCACCCAGGGACATAAAAAACATGTACGCGTGGGACACGCAGGCTACTATGACCTCGAAAATGGGTACGCGATACACAGGGGAACCCACAGTTGGAAAAATAGCATGCGCCACTCAGTGCCAGACTAGTGTGATAATGAAAAACACGTGTAGCCAATACCCCGCCAAAATAAGAGATACTTCCTTGATCCGCTGTGAAGTTCTGATTGCGCGCGAAACAACACAAAGTAACAACACACGTCGGTCTCCATGAAAGGCACGTACAGCGAACTGCTGGCCCTGCTCACCTTTAACCCGTGCTGAGGGAAACGCCTGTGCACGTCACTTCACTTACGCGCTTAGGCCCTTTCCTCAGATTACACGCATTTACACGCGGACGTGCTGTTTTCTCACGTGCTGAATCACTATGCACCCGTGATGAGGGGAACGCCCGCGTATGTTAAGTCACACACGCGCTTACACGCTAAGGGCCTTTCCTCGAATTACACGCCGACGTGCAGTTTTTTCACCTGCCTGTTCACTCCGTATCAAGCTGGCCACACGACAACACACGGAAGACCACGCTCCTGCCCAGAAGGCCTAATTACTGCCCCCCAGAGCCCTGAGCAGCCTCCCACAAGCCATCTGTTGCTGTCTGCCTGCCTGCTGTCACCGTGCCCAGCCAATTTGTGCCTGCACATCTGCCATCTCCCGGGGTCCAGTTGCTGTGACCACCCCTGCTGGAACAGAGGACTCCCGACTGGTATTCCATCGCTCCACCGCCCAGCCCCAGGACCCAGTTGCCCACCAACACCTGCTGAGAGGCAGAGGGCTTCACTTCCAATGAAGTTGGCATCCTGGTGGAGCAAGTCCTGGGGCATTATGATGCCCTCTTCACACCATCGCGCGCCGACAAGGAAGGACAGAGGAGGATCTGGACGGACATAGTGGGTGCCATCAATGCAGAGGGGGTGGCACCCCGCGACATCAAACACGTCCAGAAGCACTGGGAGGACTACAAGTCCAGGACCCTCAAGAAGGCCCGTCGCCTCTTAGCGCAGCGGATGCAGTGGGGCGCAGGGAGCAGCTTACCACCCAGCAGATGAGGGTCCTGGAGTGCATTCACCCGGTGCTTCACCACCAGATCCTCAGGATGCAGGCCCGTCTGGAGTCGAGCGGTAAGTGGCCATGCACTTATGTTTGAAAAAGGGCATGTTGCAGTGTCCTGGTAGTTAGCTACTTGGCTGCATGTGTGAAATGGGTCATGTTTGGATATGTGTGTGCAGGGACATGATGGTGCCACATGTGAGTCCAGTCAGGTGTGACCCACATGAATGGTGCATCTGTAACAAAGCATAATGAGGAGCAGCGTGCGGAACGAACACATGTATGCATGCCTGTGTCTGTAATTTGACATGTTTGGGATGTGAGAGATGTGTGCTGTTGACATGGACCTGCATGATGTACATGTCTGTGTGTTTGAGTAGTGTGTGTGCCATGGATGCATGACACATGTTGATGACGATGTGTTAATTCACTGATACAGCCTAGTCATCCCTGTATCCACTGTGTCCGGGGGTATACCGTGCCAAATGCATGACCCTCCGGTGACGCGTGTGCATGTGACCAGCATGTCCAATGGTGCATGTGAGGCCAACCAGCAGATGAGGGTCCTGGAGCGCATTCGCCCAGTGCTTCACCACCAGATCCTCAGGATGCAGGCCCGTCTGGAGTCGAGCGGTAAGTGGCCATACATTGCTGTGTGAAACAGGGCATGTTGCGGTGTGCTGGTAGTTAGCTACTTGCCTGTATGTGTGACATGGGCCATGTATGGATGTGTGTGTGCAGGGACATGATGGTGCTGCATGTGAGACCAGTCATGCGTGAACCACATGGATAGTGTATGTGTTACAATGCAACATGCGGAGCAGCATGCGGAATGCACACATGAATGCATGCCTGTCTCTGTTCTTGGACATGGTTGGGGTGTGAGAGATGTGTGCTGCTGTCATGGACATGTATGGTGTACATGTCTGTGTGTCTGAGTAGCTGGTGTGTGACTTGTAAACGCCATGGATGCATAACACATGTCTGTGACGATGTGTTGATTCACTGATGCAGCCTAGTCATCCTTGTATCCACTGTGTCTGGGGTGTACGAGGCCAGATTCATGAAACTACAGTGATGTGTGTGCATGTGATCAGTATGACCCATGATGCATGTGAGTTTCATACCACCATTGTATGTTTCAACAGTTCCTTGGACATGGATGCAAATGTTCATTGGATGCACCATGCCTGTTTCTGCATGTGTGTTGCCTGCACTGACCCATGTGTTGTGGAGGGACATGATGGAAGTGACGTTTGACAGTGCCACTCATGTGCTATTGCTTCCTGTCTAGGGGACTATTGTACAGTACCCTGATGCTTGTGTTCTATGTCTCCCTCTACACAGCGGCGAGTGAAGAAGAGGGCGGAGACGGCACTGTGGAGCAAAGCGGTGGGGATGCCTCCACTGGCCGATGACGCAAGGGCCAGTCACCCTCCTGGGAATTACCATCATCCGGGAGCGAGGGGACTGGTGCCGCATCTGCCATTACAGCTCTAGCGGAAGGGGCGGGTGAGCCCCCAAAGGGGCTTGTGACGGCAGAAGACGGTGTGGAGCCATCCAGGTTGGTGATGTGCACAGAGGAGGAGGAGGCCACTACTGAGCCGCACATGGGGCCTGGTGGGGGTGGTACCACTGGTGCAAGTGGTGCAGTCCAGGGGCAGGGGCAGGAGGCAGCACAGGTCGCCGTGCAGGGGCCTGTGCATGTCACTGTCCCTGACACTGTGACTGCACCACCATGCACCAGCAGGGATGCCCCAATACAGGCCGTCCACAGGTAGGGGGGAGGTCCACGTCATCTGGCACTTCTCTACCTACGGACGAGGGGACCTGTGACCGTATGGAGTCCACCCTAATTGGTGTCGCGTTGCGCACTTGTAACATTCGTGATGACTGCGTGCTTCCTGGGGGGACCACGCACGTCATCACGAAGAGCTGCGTGCCAATGTGGCCCAGTTGGGAGGGGCCATGGTTGGGGGTTTCCTACATGTGTCGGCCACTCTGGCGGCCCTCTCCTCCTCTGTGCAGACTATGTGCCAGTCGTTCTCCATGCTGTCTTCCCGCCCAGATGCCACCAGGGCCCCCTGTGGACCTGCCCCGACCAATGCAGCCAGCTTGGTGGAGATCCCATCCCTGCCACAGTCGAGAGTCGGAGGTCCATCAGGGGTGGACACCCCAGCAACTGGATCCAGCATATGGAGGATGTGCCGGCATCATCGGGCAGGGCAGGTGCACGACGGCGCCGGTGGATTCCATCAGCACGGATGCCGTCGAGCTGGCAGAGGCAGTTGCGTCGGAGGCAGCAGCAGGCTCAACGTGGGAGGCATCATAGCTCGGGGCCATCAACATCAGAGGGGCAGGCATCGGCCGGAGGGCAGGAGTACCCTGGAATGGGAGTGTCTTCCGTGTGGCAGCGGTTGTGCCAGCGGATAGATGTGGAGCGGTGGCGGGCGGTGAAGGCATGGCTCACTATGATTAGGGCGGAGAACTCCATGCGCAGGGCATTGAGGCGGGCTGAGTGCCTCGAGGCAACTCGCAGGGAGTTGGAACCCGCCATGACTGCATCCCTGTGAGACCTCGAGGACAGGGAAGAAGCCCGCCTCTGGGACATCGACGTGGAGTTCGATGTTGCCCTGGCCCGGAACATCACAGAGTGAGCCGTAGGACTTGCCCGCCGCCATTGTATATAGTTCATTAGTCTTAGGTTTCCTTTGTTTTTCTTTTATTTTGGAGTTAATGGACATTGCTCTACTTCGTGTATATAGTTTTTTCTTCATAGGACTTTTTTGTGGGGTCCTTTTGTTTGTGGATCATGGACCATTTGGACTTCAATTGTATATAGTTGCAGACTTGTACATACTTTCTTTTTCTATAGTCCCATGGATCAATGTTTTTTTTTTGGATAATGTTTTTATTATGGTCATTGGCAATGGACCACTTTTTTATTGTACATGATTTTTCTTTTTTTTTAACTTCATTGGATTTGCAATTTCTTTTTCAAAATCTGTCATTGCACATTGATTTTCATTTTATAATTCCTCCAAGTCAGTTCATTATGTTTTTAATAGATTTTTTTCTAACTTCTAAATTGGTGTTGTGTTCTGTCATTGGTTTTGTGCATGTCTCATTGAACATTTCCTAAGTCATGTGTTGCCACTGTGTGGCTCCGTTGTGCATTCCTGCATGGGCATGGTGGTTCATTTAGACTATCATGGCATGGGTAATTTGGGAGTGGGTTCTGTGGATGGTTGCATGCTTGGATTGGGGGGCAAGGGGGTTCAGGGTTGGCTTTAGGGACATGGGTCTGTTTTATTGGGACATGTTGTTTGTTGGGACATGAGTCGGGGCCTGCTGGCAGACGCCCGACAATGGTGGGTGGGGGTGCAGGGGAACATGTGTCAGGGGCCTGCTGGCAGGGGCCCGTCACTGCTGGGCGGGTGGGGGTGCCGGGGGACATAAGTTGGGGCCTTCTGGCAGGTGCCTGTCAGTGCTGAATGGGTGGGGGTGCAGGGGGACATGTGTTGGGGCCTGCTGGCAGGTGCCTGTCACTGCTGGGTGGGTGGGGGTGCAGGGGGACATGTGTTGGGGCCTGCTGGCAGGTGCCCGTCACTGCCGGGTGGGTGGGTGTGCAGGGGGACATTTATCGGGGCCTGTTGGCAGGTGCCCGTCACTGCTGGGTGGGTGGGGGTGCAGGGGGACATGTGTCAGGGCCTGCTGGCAGGTGCCTGTCACTGCTGGGTGGGTGGGGGTGCAGGGGGACATGTGTTGGGGCCTGCTGGCAGGTGCCCGTCACTGCTGGATGGGACATGTGTTGGGGCTCACAAGTGCATGGTGCCATGTGGTCTGCCTGCGGGGCATGCCAGGGGTGGATGGGCTGCCTGCAGGGCATGGCCAGGGGTGTAGGGTAGTCCCCTGTGGTGTGGGCTGCCTGCAGGGCCTGGGGAGGGGGAGGGGGCACACCCGGGAGGACCCACACTGCCAAATCGCATGTAATACTCCAAGCGCACCCCCGGAATACACGTACCCCTCTCGTGCTAGGGAAAACACGTGTAAAACTCCCAGCGCACCCCTCAGAATACACGTACCACTCTCGTGCTAGCGAAAACGCGTGTAAAACTCCCCGCGCACCCCTCTGAATGCACGTACCCCTTTCGCGCTAGCGAAATCTGGTGTAAAACTCCCTGCGCACCCTTCAGGATACACGCATGCAGCCCATCCACCCTCCCCATAACCCACAGGCAGCCCATCACCCCAGTGCATGCCCCACAGGCAGCCCACACCACAGCGGGGACTTTTCCCAAGCGTTTTTGCTAGCACGAGAGGGGTACGTGTATTCGGAGGGGTGCGTGGGGAGTTTTACATGCGATTTTGCTGGCGCGAGTGGGGTACGTGTATTCTGAGGGGGGCGCGGGCAGTTTTAGACATGATTTCGCTAGCGTGAGACGGGTATGTGTATTCTGAGGGGTGCGCAGGGAGTTTTACATGCGATTTCATTGGCGCGAGAGTGGTAGGTGTATTCTGAGGGGTGCGCAGGGAGTTTTACATTCGATTTCGTTGGCGCGAGAGTGGTACGTGCATTCTGAGGGGTGCACGGAGAGTTTTACACACGATTTCGCTGGCGCGAGAGGGGTATGTGTATTCTGAGGGGTGCACAGTGAGTTTTACACGCGCTTTCGCTAGCGCGAGAGGGGTACGTGTATCCTGAGGGGTGCGCTGGGAATTTTACACGTGTTTTCGCTAGCGCGAGAGGGGTACGTGTATTCGGAGGGGGGCGCAGGGAGTTTTACACGCGTTTTCTTGGTCGGGGGCTGTATGCTGGTCCACTGGCCTTTGCGCCACCATGTACTGGATTTGTGCGATGTTCATGGCTCACAGGGCGGGGTTGGGGGTGTAACTGGCGCTGCTGCAGGGTCGCTGCGCCACTCTGTGCCACCGCTGGTTATGGATGTTAAAATCCATGAATACGCTGTGCGCTGAAATGGGTTTTGGCGCACGCGACTGGCGCAGACTGCCACACGTGCACACTGTGCGCCAGCCATGTGCGCCACTTGTGTGCTGATTTCTATGAATTACCCCCTTAATGTCATCTAATATGCTCTAAGTGCATTCTTTATTGTACTTCATAACCTTCCAAATACATACATAGATAAGAAATCACATAGCTAGGTTTGTATGGCACCACGTGCCCAAGGAGTTAAAAGTAGTTTCTGGTAGCTGTTGGTATCAAGCTAACCAGGCTCCTATTGGCTATAACCAGGAGCTAAATAGCTCCCAGCTCCTGGCAATTTCGAACCCTGCAACAGCATTATCTACAGTTAGTCCAAAAAAGGTAGTAACATTTGGATTTCTGTATTTTTTAAAACTGGACTAAAAACTTTGCTTGCAGATGTAACAATCCAAATAGAGCACTGGTTTACAAATATTGGAACTTGTCTTCTTTTTCTGAAGTATTGCTGGTCTAGAATTCAGATTACTTCTCTAGATAAGTGTGTAGAATATTATCTTGACTTTTACTCTGAACAAATTAACATTTCTGAGGGTCGTGCTTTTTCCTATGTTTGACTAGAAAAACTTAATCCAGCATTTTTCTAATTGATTTCAAAAAAGTGTCACGCCCCAAACTATCTATAGCTTGACTAGAATGCAGAATAACTGAGTATTGGTCAGTGCCTCGTTTTCGAGAGGTTGTAAAATGTCCGTCCATGAGGCATTAGAACGTGCAGAGGCAAGCTGTGTGCTCGTTTCACTGCTTCAAAGATATTTTGATGTGATGGAAAGGTGCTCTGTGCAAGTAAACTAACAGCATTTCCATCTGCGTCAGCTTTAAGTTTTGTTGTTGCTGCCCTACTCTGCTCACATCTGTAATCTGAGAGCATTTTCCGCCTGGGGTAGGCAATGGCATGGGAAACTAGGGACCACTTGGAATCCATTGTAATCATCCCCTCCATGCGAAAAATGATGATAAACTGAAGAGTGCATCAGAATCGTGGTATTCTCTGCTGGATGCACCAGCATTATCAAAATGAGGGGATGATATGATATTGCATTTATAACGCACCTATACACAAGTGTATCAAGTTTCAAGGATGAGTCCGAAGACTCCAGAAAGCATATAGCAAACAATGAAATTGGGAAACTGAATTGTTCCCAAAACATTACTTCGGATATCTTTGTAAGACACTACAGTATCTCACTTGAGGGTCTATGCTATAGGGGCATGTTAAGGCCCATATTTTGAAGCAAGACATTAGTGGCATGTGAAGATGCTAATTGTCCTACATCAGTGAAGCTCATTCAATAAATAATTATTCAAGTAACAGGTTTCTCTTTTTCCTACCTCTAGGAAAGCGGAGCTGTCCTGGGGAGGGACTTGCTCGGATGGAGCTGTTTCTGTTTCTCACCACTCTATTACAAAACTTTAGACTGAAATCTCTCACCGATCCTAAGGATATCAACATAACACCGAGATTCACTGCTTTTTCTAATTCACCAGAGCCTTTTGAATTATGTGCAATTCCTTTTTGAAACAACACAGGAGAGTGCCATCAAATGCAATGTGAAGAAATAACTATTACTGCAAACAAAGGCTATATTGTAAAACATGTTATCATGTATTGGGAGATAATTATACAAACATTGATAAAATACAAAACAGTATATGACTCTTGTGTTGAGCTGTTGGCCCCTTTTAGAGAATGAGGTGTCCTCTCTGGATGTTTTAATAAAAAATAAAAACATGGATTTATCCAATGGTTGCCACCTTTGACCCCACCATTGAGAGGTAAAGATTGGGATCTCTATATTTAAAGGATCAGTCTAATATGAAAATAGATATCGAGCTAAATCATGAATGAGGCCCTCCTGAGTGGGTAGCTTCTCATAGAAATAGCACTGGTAAATCAGCAGCACTGGATGTGCTTTCATAAGGGTTGCTGTTCGGTTATGAATTGCACCACTCGGAATGCACGGAACAGATAGAGGGCACGAAATGCACACTTACAAAATGATTCGTGTGCATGGAATGGTCTGAAGTACATACAACGATTGGAGTGCAAAGAATGGTTGGAGTGCATAGAATGGTTGGAATGCATAGAATGGTCGGAGTGCATGGAATGGTTGTAGTGCATGGAGCTATTGGAGTGTGCTCGATCTCAACCACCTAAGGTAAACCACCATATCACATCTCCACGCTTACTCTCTTCTTTACACCACCACTCAACTAAAACACAGCGATACTATGACACCATTCGGTTTAGCTGTTCTCATACCATCACTTGCCTCATACTGCCCATCATCCTAACTAAACACAGCTGGTTACGCACCCTCCAGCCTAGGCGTTCTCCTCAGGCCCAATGCAGTCAGAATCGGTCTGGATAACAACCTGCCAGAACTAACACATACTCTTGATCTCCCAACCACTGCATCTATCGCTAAGAGGCAGCTATCACATGAATGCCACACCTGCTGCACACATATCCGGTGCTCACACGCACCTTATGACTCTCTCTCTCTACTGACTTGAACTTTGGTTCCCGTGGGCGTTCAACCTACCTACGCCTTGAGATCATACCAATGGTACATAAGGCTCTATATAAATGCAAAATAACATAACATGAATGGATAGAATGTTGGATGAATTGTGTGGACTTAGATGGAAGGCTGAGTAGGTTTATGAGCATGATTGTTTGGATGGTTGCTGTCTGGTGGATGTGCACTATGCCACATGTGACTGTGCCATCTGTCTTTTCAGGGGTTGGATATGGCATGAAGGGTTGAGTTGTGGGGTTTGGGATGCTGGGATCGGGACATGTTTGTGTGTTGGGATCGGCCAAGCTGAACAGGGTTTGTATGGTAGGGCAAGAGAAAAAGCGGCAACTGGTTGGTGTGCATAGGGTGGCGAGGCAGATTCCTCATTGGGTTGGTGCCTGGGGGGAGCAGGGTTCAGTGTGGGGATCAGGGATGCCAGAAGTGGTTGAACATGTGTTCTTTCTTTGTTAAATGGGTAAAAGCCTTACAATATTAAGTTGGCTATGTAGGGTAACATATGAAATAATCCAATAGATGCCAGGGAACCAACATTACACATTACCATTTTACAGAAATGTTCATGATGCCTGTCCCCAAAAATATGCCAGTATTGCTACTGTAAATATTTTCATAATGAATGGTCGATTGGTACTCACATTATTTCACATACATACTCATTAATGTCATGATGCCACAATGGATTTAATCTTAGTGGGGAGAAGGGTTTTTGTCAACCCCCAAACATTTGTGGCACACCATTTTGACCCACTCATTTGGAAGGGGCACCTTTCATTTAGATGTCATGACCCCCCAACATTTTCAGCAAAGTTACTGCATTGGCTGCCACTCTCACTTCCCTGTCCCCATCAAGCAAAAACACACTCATTTCACAACATTCAAAATATGCACATTCTCGAAGCCAATAGTAGTGGCATGTCAGGTTTGCTGAACAAAACTGCACCACTGTCAGGATTAGCAGGGTGACACCCCAGGACTGTGAGAGGACACAATTGGCTAACGGAAGAAAGGAAAATAGCCAGAAGGTTGTGTGGTTATTCTCTGATGCGGACATAGGCACACCAGTGACATATACAAAGTGACACGTCACGCATGCAGGAGAGGTATTCCTGTCTGGGAACTGGAATAGGGCCCTATGGGTGACTGTCCACTGATCGCATTACATATGACTGAGGGATTCTCCAATGGCGGATGTTGTGTTGCATGGGTAGGCAGAGTAGAGATGCACAGGCTTAACATGCTATTGTTGAGCAAAGTCTCCCAACGTTGGAGGTTGTTCCATTAGGAAGTGCATTCTTTTAATGCAATGCACTCGATGTATCTTACTGTTGTATGCATGATTATCGTTGCGTAGAAGCCTGAGAAATGTGTGCTTGGGGGCTATTCCCAGTGGTGGGGTACTTTGTCAGTTGTGCTGTCCATTTTGAGCTAGTGACAGTGCGCGGTGCAAATACCTTTAACATAACATAACATAACAACTGTGCATAAATACACGTTGAGTCTGTTGCTGCTGCACTAGTTGGCTTTGTGGTTTTATTGTGTGGGACTCCACACATACACACATGGTTTTGCTTTAAAAACATACCGTTCTATGCAGCATCAGTTATCTTGGTTTCAGGAGTCCTTAGAGCTCACCCTGCCACAAGGAGGCTCGTGATGGAGAGATCATGTCTGTGGCCCAGCTGGAGGTTGAAACATTGCTTGCCAAGAAATGCTTTAACTGCAGCTGCCTGTTACGTGCCTCTTGCGTCAGCAATGCACCACGAGAGCATACAATGTTTAACAGTTATAGCTCACCACCATGTAACCATAAAAGCACAACCTACTCCTACACCATTCCACATGACACAATATTCACATGACATAAAATATTTATAGGAACGGCTTTGTAACAGCAGCCGAAAGATGGTGAAGGTTTGGAATGTTAAATACAGCCATGGGCTCTGTGCTTTGTGTTCCATAATTCTACAAGGACCAGGAAAGCCACTAAGGTGGCACAAATTCTGAAAACATTGTGTTTGCTGTTCAGAAGTATGCTTTTGGTGTTTCTGTAAATTATCAATCATCTCGTTCTAAGCAAACAGAGACCAAACACAGCTATTTAAATTGTATCTCACACTAAATCCCTGAAACCTGAAGCTCGATAGATGCATCAGATGTAAAAATACAAATATCAGCGACACAACATTGTAAACTGGTTTAATGTTTTGAACCACACTAGTGGAAGGGTTTCCTATTAAACCTCATACAATGCAACCATACGCAAGTTTAACATGAATAGTTGCAAATTAACCTGTAATCCCTACTCAGTGGCAACTTCATATATTCTCATGTATGTCTGTTTATAACATGTGGGCTAGATAGGAAAGTGCAACTACTGAGCATCCGACCCTTGTCTGTAACCTCAAACTGTGGAAAGCCTTTATTCCCTAAACTCGCCTACAACCCAACCAACAAATATATTCAGTAATCAGGGCTGATTGGTCTAGCATGACCACTTGACACATTCTGGATAAGGATATTATCTTCACATTTGCACCCCAAGACAACCAAAGTAGCTTCAAGTCATTTTTAATAAAAAAAACTGCCATGTGAAACATCCTGGTTTCACAGTGGAAAACTCACCATCTTTAAAGGGAGGCATCAAACCCCCGGTTGGCTATGAAACCAGACCCCTTTTGGGCACATAACACCACCCCTGAACACTTGTGTACCCAATCCTCTAAACTAGGTAGGCCAATATTACACATGCTTATTAGGGCACAGAATGCTACCACGCTTCCTTTTGGAACCGGCACCAGAGCCTACCTACCTATGTAGGCAACATGTATTGGTGACTTGTAAGGCAGCACCCACAAGTGCAGTCATTTTCTAGCACCATTGCTTGTGTGGCAACATCGTTGCTATTCCAAGTTAAGTGGGCAATTCACCTCGTTCTAGTTGAGAATTCAAAACTATACCTTCAGTTAACAAATCCTCGCCAGCTCCCTCCATATCGTTTCCACACTATACAAGATACTACTTACGAACACTCCATCTCAGCTCTCCGGGGCGCGCGGCGACTGGGCTGAGGAGCTGGGACTTGAGATCCCCGATAACCTCTGGGGGAAAATGTGTTTGCACACTAATAGAATCTCCCTTAACTTTCGTTATCGGGCCATACAATATAAGCTGTTAAGCAGGCTGTACTACACCCCCTTCAGGATTTCCAAATTTGCTCGCACTGGTTCACATACATGCCCCCGTTGTAAAATGGAGAATGCAGACCACTTACACATGTTTTGGACATGCCATAAACTAGGAGAAGTTGGGGAAAAAATATTAATAACATTGTCGGAGATCAGCGAAAGCATTATTGATCCGGATCCTCTGGAGGTGCTGTTTGGGGTGTGGAAGGCTAAGCACGCTACGGGGATGGCTACATTTCTTAACATAAATTGTGCAGTGGCCAAGAAATGCATACTTCAAGATTGTAAAAACCCTACCCCGCCCACATTTCAGAAATGGTTGAACTTACTTACTTGGTCCCGGAACTGCGAGGAGGAATACCTTGAGATGCATCCCGTTCGCTCCCACCCTCAGAACATTTGGACTGCATTCAACAGTTTCCTTAATACTGAGGATGCAAGTGCATCCGAAAGCAGTTCATCAGTAGGCCTGTTGGACAGCACCCCTGTGTAGTGGAGCCCTATGTTCCTCCTTTTACGTCTTCTTTCTCCCCGACTCTATGCCCAGTGAATTGGTTATTTGAGATTACTGTGTCACTATGCGGTTCAGTGAATGTAAATGATTATTCTGTTGTGTGTGTTCCTTGTATGTCTCTGCCATCAAAAATATAAAATCCTCCCCAGCTAGATGCACAAGGACAATTACATTTTAAACACAGATTACTCACAAGGGAGACACCTCCTGCGCTAAATTCACCATTCTTAGCTACCAACATTTTTTAAAATGTGTACATGTATTTTTAAATCAAGGCAGCAATAGTCTAAAACAAGTCCTCACCTGTCTGGATTACTTCAAAACAAATGGATCCTATTAGACCCATCGCGCCTATGAGAACATATTATACTTGTTGGATAGCCCTCCTCACAAATACAGAGAAGCTATTGGAATTTGTTCAACATATTAATACGTGGTTGTAAAGGTAACAAAACAACAGTATCCAATTCCATTCATTTGGATACATAGGGCCCTATTCATGGACTAATCTGCGCTGAAAATAGGGTACTTGTGTGCGAAATTGCGCGCAAGTCCCTGTTCGTCGATTCATAAAACACAATGCAAGGGGCTTACCCAGGACTTGTGCGGAATCCATGCCAGTTCACCATGTCACTCCAAGAGAACATGTGGAATGAGGAAGAACAAGCAAAAATGTGGGCATTACAAGGGACGTTCCACCGTCAAACAATCGCATTGCCCATGCGCGCGCAAAACAAACGTATTCATAGAATTGAACAGGGAACACCGGGTCGCAAAAAAGCATGTGCAAATCCTGAAACACCTACGCCACGTGATAGCAGGCGTAAACGTCAATGAGCACACTAACACATGCATAAAAAGCACACATGATCAACAAACGCACGGATATAGCCATGATAACTGCACCATTTGTTGCAGCAACCAACCAGGGATACCGCAGGAGGAGGAGGTTGGCCAGGGCCTGGATCTTCCACCCAAGGACCAGTCTTTTTGGGATGCTTGATGACCAGGTCTATGGCAGGTATAGGTTCCCCCATATCATCCTAGACCTAGTCACGGAGTGGGAAGATGACCTCAGATCACCCACCATCTGCTCCGAAGCACTGAGCCCCTTGCAAAAGGTGCTCACTGCTCTGCATTTTCTGGCCACTGGCTCATTCCAGCAGACCACCACGATAGTAGGTGGCATCTCCCAGGCCACACAGTCTCGCTGCTTACACCAGGTGTTGGCAATCATAAGTGCACATCCTTCTGTCCGCCGGCATATCTATATGCCCAGAACACCACCAGAAAGGAAAGCAGTGGTCCAGGATTTTTATGGGGTGGCACACTTCCCAAAATTGCTAGGTGCCATTGATTGCACCCATTTTGTTCTATGTCCACCTAGAGCAACAGAGCACATCTACTGCAACATTGGCACTCCATCAATGTTCAGGTTGTGTGTGATGCCAAGGGCATCATTACTGAAGTGTATGCTAACAATTCAGGTAGCACACATGATAGTTACATCTTCAGGATGTTCCCTCTAAATTGGGCCATGGAAGCTGGGAAGCAGGGCAAACACATGGCTTGTTGGTGAGTATGAATGCCCATCCACATGCATCCATGTTGCACACAGCCCAATAGACACTGTCAACAAATGACAAAGACAACCATTTTCACCTCTACAGGGGACAGTGCCTACCCTCTGAGCACATACATGATGACGCCCATACTCAACCCCAACACAACTGCTGACAAAAGGTATAACACTGCACGTATTGCAACTCGGGGTATAGTGGAGCACACATTCGGAGTGCTCAAGTCACCTTTTCACTCCCTTGACCACTCTGGTGGTGTGTTGCTATATGCACCACCAGCAGTCTGCAGGGGCATTGTGGCAGTATGTGCCCTGCACAATGTTGCAACATGACGTGGCGTCCCGGTGGAAATGGTGGTGGCACACCATCCACACCCACAGGCACACTGCTTGCGTATGGCTGGGCAAAGGGCACGAGGAGAAGCTGCACGTACCCAGCTTGTGCAATCTTTTTTCACCTATAATCCTTCCCCTGTGGAGTGTGCACGATCCCGCCAAATACCAGTTGCCATTCAATGATGACAATGGGTCAATCGCTGTTCCCACAAAACCACCCTGAGAAAGGGCCCTTGGAAGTATAAATGCGTGTGCATCCCTTAGAACTAAAAAGACATTTCCTTTTGTGTTTCCCAAATAAACACATTGAAGAGGGAGTACACCACTACCACTATGTCAACAATTTAATGAAATAACCTTTTTGACACCAAAAACATCCTATATGACTAACTAACATACCCATCAAATGTTTAAGCAGCGATAAATCCTGAAACATGTCTGGGCTGCTAGCCATACATGGCCTAAACAATGAACTTGGACACAAAATACAATAAGCCCAATGGAATTTTGATGCACACATGTCTAGTATGCGCATGATATGCACAAACATGTCCCTATTGTGGGGTGTAGAAAATCAGTGCAGTATTGATCCACATGCGACTCAATCTGGCAACATGACCACAATAAACTCCATCCCAAAAACAAAAAGTAACAAGAGGTAATTGATATTTTTGACAAAAAGGGCGACACACTAGACTTGCCACATCCAGACATGCAGCAGCTAAAGTAGCCATTCCATAATGATTAAGATAAATTCACACCTTACCTGTCCCCTTGGCATGCAGTCGACAGTCAAATTCCATCACATGAAATAGCCATCATTCCCTGATGGAAGAATCTACAGACAATGAACGAAATGAAACAGAGTGCAGCTAACAGATCCATACACCCAAAACCTAAGACCCACTGGCCCCCCTCAATGACATACAACACATGCAAACACCAACTCTCAAGACAACCATCATTATGTGCCCCAGCACCCATGCAGCAACACCTGCACACAGCATGCAAATCAAACACACACACTGACAAACAACATTAACCTCCACACTGCCTGTACCCCTGAATGACATGCAGCAAATGTGCATGTCACATATCCCAATTCAAAAGACAATGGCACATATGCAATGCACTCATTAGTCAACATGCTGCTTGAAAATGAGAAGACATCCCATATGCAGATAATTGAGCCCCCCAAAAAAGCTGGGACACCCCTGCAAGACTACCAATGACATGACAAGGCATGCCATCCCCTGCATAGCATTGGGATAGTGCAATGAACACAGTCATGTTTGCCCTTGATGCAAAACACAAATACTCACCTTTTGCACTCCAGGCTTGATCATGCTTGACTCAGCAGTTCACAGATACCGATGTCAGACTGGAAGGCTGGCCACCGACGAGAGTGCCATGAAAGACATGAGCAGACAAGACAAAGCAATGTGATACTCAAGCAAGGAAAAATGCATGCAAAACATAGGATGCAAAGTAAAAGTGCAAGGTGAATGCAGACTTAATTGTGACAGCAGATCATTTGTCCAATTGTGCATTCAATTGAATGCATCAGTATCATGCACCCAGCTGCGGTCAACTTGAAGCTGCAAACACCATGGTGTAGTATGCATAGTGCATGCATGTGAAAACACCAACACTGCAAAATGTTATGTGCTGGTACACAACATAGCTTCCCAGAAATGTGCATCAATGGTTCCATGGTTGTGACTTGTAACTGGTGCTGCACGCCATAATTGGGGAACCCTAAGCAAGAGAGGCCAAATGTGCTGTTGAACCATTACCCCACAAACATTGCAAGGGATGTAAAGTGTCACGCAGTACACATGGTCAAAGTGCAATGAGACACACACACCAGCACAACCATCAACACCTGTCACAGGCCACAAACAGCTGGCCCAGCCACCCACTCCCAACCACACAGGAAAATCCCTCACAGTTAAAACTCCCACAATTTTGAATAGTAAACCAGTGGCTACACCAATCCATAGAAACTACACCATGCCCAGACCTATCACTCGAGCCACACCCTGTGAAACATTCACTCATGAAGTAGTACTGGCCGTTCACTTGCCTGCACAGGGTACCCACCTGCCTTAAATGCGATGCAACCCATCGGGAGACGCATCCTCTAAATTCAATGACATGCATAGTAACAACAGAAATAACATGCACATCCATGACAACACATGAATGGATCCAGAAAATATGCAGAAAGCACCCACTGCAGAACCACCACATGGGTGACATGACATAGATTGTGATCTACCCATGAGTGCAGCGTAGTACAACAGAGAGAGGGAGAGAGAGTGACAGTGAGAGGGAAGGCCAAGTTAAACATACATCAAGGAGTACACTGCCTGGATTGGAGATGGGCGATGACATGCACTACACAACAGTAGGTGCAGGCATAGATGAATTGACCTAGGGAGGTAACACAGTGACATGAGTACCACTTAAAAAACATGTTGGCATGGTAGCATGCAAAGCACATGTAAGTATGCATGTCAACGTGGTGGACGTCAAGATAATAAATATAAAAATACCCCTCCATGGGCTCACGGACCACAAGGCTGTGGTGGACCCAAAAGGCATGTCTGTGCTACCACCCCCATCCTGCATTGAATCTGAAGGTGGAAGTGGTGCTGGAGGCTAACCACGCAGTGCCCTGGCCTGGTCCTCAGTGGCAGCCACCATGCATGACACTGATGAATTGAGGGCTTGGATTGAAGGCTTGGAGGTCATTATGCACAACCTGCAAGGAGTTCCTCCGAGATTGGCTGCCTCAATGATAACATCTCCTGGCAAAAGAGTCTTCAGCGGGCTGCCTCATTCTCATGGATTGCAGCTCTGTGGGACAACTGACACCTCAGGGCATCCCTGTGTGCCTGACCCTCTGCAAGCAGGGATGCCTGCAGACACTGCAGATCTGCCCGTTGGCCCATGATGTTGGCACCAAGCGCAGCATGTGGGAGTGGCATGTGGACCGCATGACCTGCAGCTGTTGCTCCACCCTTGTAGCTGGGGGGAGCATGGGCATGGCCACCCTATACATGCCCTCAGCCAAACTCTCATAGGCAGCACCCTGTCAGTGTGTGGAAGCAACATCTGCTGCTCCCACTCTGCCTGCCCAGTCTGTACACATCCCCCACGTGTGCGGGACCTTCACCTGCCTGATCCAAGGGAGCATGGCCCTTTCTGTTATGCCCCTGTCCCTGGCTGCAGGACTGCAACACTCCCTTGGACATCTGTCCCAGGAAAAAAAAAACAATACATAGGAGTGTGGCCTTGCAGACATAACCACCACAGATGGACGTGCCATCACTGACTGGCCTTGTCAAGGTACATGACCCCCTTCAGATTCACAGGCCCCAGCTGCTCCACCCATTGGTGTACTCACCTCTGCCAGCATTGAGGACTGCACATCCGGTTCAGCATCAAAGCTACTTGAGTCCACAGAGTCAGAAGTGTCTGCAGCATGGCTCAGTATGATCTGTAGCAGCAGTGGATTCTCACGGCCTGCCACACCATGTTCTCCACTGGTGGTCTGAAGCACCACCAACTCTTTTTCATCCTCTTCCTCCTCCTCTGAATTTGGTGCCTCCTCACCTGCACATGGACAGAAAAAGACATGTCGAGTCATGTGCAACGTGTTTACAGTAAACATATGTATCACATTGCTGTCATGCAACAAAATGCAGGACATGTCACCATAACAAATACAGCATCCACAGACTATGGACAACAAGATATCTGAGCATGGCGTATGCCGACTGGCAACAAAATCACCTGCTCATGGGCATGCTACAGTGGACACATTTCTAACCAACAGGGTCGTTAAGAAGCACATTATGGCCCATGGTACCACAATTTGTACACTAATATCAGTGAAAGGGGCATGAACATGTGGCTCTGTGATGTGCAGTTACATCACATGGCAACAGGCAGATACACATATCCACATCCAAGTCTGCATCCGTCACATGCCACACCAATGTTTTCCTGGCACAGGGACTGTACACAATGGGAACATGCCATACATTTGGGAAAGACGAAACAGTCCCAGTTGATGTATGGATGTAACGGTACCACCTAGGCTAGGTCTGTGAAGTGGCGAGAGTAAGTCAATGGAGTTGTAGATAGGAACAAGGTTCAGTGAACCACAAGAGGGAGAGGGGCATGGACCCATTGAATGTGGGCTGAGTGAGGGAGCAGGCCTCAAAACGATTTTCCTCAGGAGTCATTGCCATTGGGGCATCAGGAATGTGCACAGTCTAGACATATGCACACTCATCCAGGGCATGCCATAAAGCATGTTAGTTGTCATCTTGGATGTTCCATGTAGCATGGAAGCACCTATGTATATGTGTGTAAAGAGGATATATACCCTGCAGGGCATGCAGTGTAACTTGTATTTCAGACACATGCACTTGTCTAGCAGAGCAGAGTCACTGACATCAAGGATGCATCAAACAATGGTGCGCATTGTGGAATCATGTTGCACATGTTGTAGGGGTATGCTAGTGGGGGATGAGTACTGCCACACGGACATGGTCAACTTATGTACAACACGTGATTTGTGTCCACTCTTGTGTACACTGGACAGGAGTCAGTGCACCACATGACATGGTTCACCGGGGGCAGTCATTCCAATCCAGCCAGATGTGCACCACAATCATACATCTTGGTGATGCTTTACTTCACGTACTCAGAATCCACAATGTTGGGCACTCACCGGATATGTCATCATAATTTTCCAGGCCTCCCATGCCTTGCACCTGCTCCAGTAGAATGAGTTGGCTCAGAGCCTCTTCATGCTCTGTTAGCTCCTCCTCCTCTGGTGACCCCCCTCCAGTTGCCAGAGCAGAGGCTAGGTTGGCACCCAGCCTGGACTCGGTGTGGCAGGTGAGATAATTCCAGTGCTTCACTATCTGTGCAGCAGTGCGCTTCTCAAACCTTAAGGCGTTGATCTCATCCGTTACATGCTACCAATGCACCATACGCTGAGCAAGTTATGTGTGCTCCCCGGTTGCTGGCACATGTCACGTCGTCCATGAGGATCTTGAGTTCTTCTTCATGGAAGTTCTTCTTCCTTAACGTGTCAGTGTCCTGTGCCGTGTCATGGGGTTGAGCCTGTTCCTGCTGTGCAGGCTTTGCCTTTTTGCCATGAGATGTTAGTGCCACCCCTGTGTGGCTGTGACTGCTCTGCGGTCCAGATGCCAGACCACAAGTGGCCTGGGGCATAACATTACCCCCGAGGGCTGGGGCAGCTGCCTCAACAGCATGTCCCTTACCTTGTCGGGCTGGGGCAGCTGCTTCTGCAGCACGTCCCTTACCCTTTTGGGCTGTGTCAGCTGCTTCTGAAGCACGTCCTGGAACCATTGGGGCTGGGACAGCTGCTTACGCAGCACGTCCCTGACCACGGCCACGTCTACCCCCTTTCCTTCTTGGAGCCTTTCAACTCATGTTCCAGGTGTAATGGAAATTTGGAAGGCACACCAAGTAATTGTCCTGGGTAATTTGAGTGAGGGGAAGACATATTTCTGTGGTCCAGCAAGGCTCAAATGTACCCCAGGTGTGAAATATAAGGTATGTGTAATGCAAAGGCACCCCAAAATAAAATAAATGTATATGCAATACCAGGATAGCTTCGGAAATAACAAAAAAGCAGTACGCAAAAAGCAGTGGCACCCAGCAACACAAAAATGTGTACCCGAACCCCGGAAAGCTACCAGAAATGTAAAAATAGTGGTACGCGATACACAGGGGCACCAAGCGTTGAATAAAATGCATATGCGACTCACCTTTAGCCTCGCAAAAATCAAAGGTAGATGCACGTATGCGCGGAGGCAAATCCCACACCAAAATAAGAAGTTTGTACGATCCCTGAAGTGAACAGATTGCGTGGCACCCCAAAATATGCAATACTCCACTCATCCATCTCCTCCCCTTCGCATGCATGTTCGGAGTTGTTTCTACACAACTTATTTATCCCCGATTATGGAGTGCTCAACACCCGCGTGCAGCGTGGGTCACATAAGTTACATGCTGAGGGCCTTTCCTCTGATGTCATGTGTCTGCAATTTTCGCATTTTTTTTTGCGCAAAGTCCCTTCACTGTTTCCGGCTGCCTAAATTGCGAGACACAGAAGACCCACAGGCCCACATTCCTGCCTCCATGCAATTTTAACTGCCTCCTACTGCCCTGTGCTGCCTCCAACTTTGCCATCTGATGCTGTCTGTCCAGTGTGTGTGCCTGCTGCCCACCTGCACTGCGTTTGGAGTGCCTGCTGTACAGCCATTGCCTGTTCTCCAGACTTTGGCCCTGTGACCATGTCAGCTGCTTCATTGGACTCCCACCATGCCATTACACCACCACCGCTCCAAAGCCAGCTCCAGGACCGCCCACCCACACCTCCCTCAGCGGTTTACCGTGTCCTCCCCATCATCCTCTGACCAGAGTGGCAACCCCATGGCAGCGAGTCAGAGGGCTGTCAACTTCACCACCAGGGAAGTTGACATCCTGGTGGAGAATGTCCTGGAGCATTATGATGCCCTCTTCAAACCTGTGATGCAACTCAGCAAGGAAAGACATCAGCAAATCTGGGATGGGTTCACGGATGCCATCAATGCAGAGGGGGTGGCACTCTGCACCTTCAAGACAATGCAAAAGAACACTCACCAGCCCCCCTCCAGACTGGATACCACACACCAGCCTCCCTCACCTGTGACATCCCCTCAGGCATCCTCTACAGACTGGACACCACCCACCAGCCCCCTCACATGTGACACCCAACCAGGCAGCCCCCTCCAGACTGGACACCACCCTGCATCCCCCTTCACCTGTGACACCTCCCGGGCAGCTCTCTCTAAACTCTCTAGACTGGACAACATCCGCCAGCCCCCCTCACATATGAAAGCCCACTAGGCAGCCCCCTCCAGACTGGACACCACCTCCCCTCAACTGTGACACCTCCCAGGGAGCCCCCTCCAGACTGGACAACACCCAGCAGCCCCCCTCCAGACGGGACACCACCCACCAGCCCCCCTCACCTCTGACCCCCTGAGGCAGCCCTTGCCAGAATGGACACCGCCCACCAGCCCCTCTCACCTGTGATACCCCCAGGCATCCCCCTCCACACTGGACACCACCCACCAGCCCCCCTTACCTGTGACAACCCCCCAGCCAGCCCCCTCCAGACCAAACACTAGCCACCAGCCCCCTCACCTGTGTCACCCGCAGTCATCCCTCTCCAGACTGGAGAACACCAACCAGACCCCCTCACCTGTGACACGCCCCCAGGCTGCCTCCTTCAGACTGGATACCACCCACAAGCCCCCCTCACATGTGACATACCCCAGAGGGGGCTGCCTGGGTGGTGTCACATGTGAGGGGGTCTGGTGGGTGTTGTCCAGTCTTGAGGGGGCTTCCTTTGGGGGGGTCACAGGTGAGGGCATCTTGTGGGTGTTGTCCAGTCTGGAGAGGGATGCCTGGGGAGGTGTCACAGGTGAGAGGGGCTGGTGTCCGTTCTAGAGGGGGCTGCCTGGATGGGGTCTCTGAAGTGGGGCAGGGTGGTGGGTGGTGTGCAGTCTGGAGGGGGCTGCCTGGGGGGTGTCACAGGTGAGGGGGCTGGTGGGTGGTGTTCAGTCTGGAGGGGGATGCCTGGAGGGGTGTCACCGGTGAGGGTCGCTGGTGGGCAGTGTCCAGTCTCGGGGGCTGCCTGGGGGGTGTCACAGGTGAGGGGGTCTGATGGGTGGTGTCCAGTCTGGAGGGGGCTACCAGCAGGGGTGTCACAGGTGAAGGGGGCTGCAGGGTAGTGTCCAGTCTGGAGGGGGCTGCCTGGTTGGGGGTAACAGGTGAGGGGGGCTGGTGGGTGGTGTCCAGTCTGGAGGGGATGCCTGGGGGGTGTCACAGGTGAGGGAGTCTGGTGGGTAGTGTGCAGTCTGGAAGGGTCTGCCTGGATGGGGTCTCAGAAGTGAGGCAGGGTGGTCGGTGGTGTTAAGTCTGGAGGGGGATGCCTGGAGGGGTGTCACCATGGAGGGATGCTGGTCGGCGGTGTCCAGTCTGGGGGGTGACACAAGTGAGGGGGGATGCGGGTGTTGTCCAGTCTGGAGGGGGATGCCTCGGGGTGTCACAGGTGAGGGGGGTTGGTGGGTGGTGTCCAGTCTGGAGGGGGCTGCCTGGGGAGTGTCACAGGTGAGGGGGGCTGGTGGGTGGTGTCCAGTCAAAAAGGTGATGCCTGTGGGGTGTCACAGGTGAGGAGGGCTGGTGGGTGGTGTCCAGTCCAGAGGGGGATACCTTGGGGTGTCACAGGTGAGGGGGGCTTGTGGGTGGTGTCCAGTCTGGAGGGGGCTGCCTGGGGGTTTGTTACAGGTGAGGGGGGCTGGTGGGTGGTGTCCAGTCTGGAGGGGGTTGCCTGAGGGAGGTGTGACCGGTGAGGTGGTCTGATAGGTGTTATCCAGTATGGAGAGGGATGCCTGGGGGATGTCACAGGTGAGGGGGCAGGTGGGTGGTGTCCAGGTTGGAGGGGGCTGCATGGGGGGTGGCAGGTGAGGGGGCTGATGGGTGGTGTCCAGTCTGGATGGGGCTGCCTGCAGGGGTGTCATGGGGGAGGGCAGCTGGTGGGTGGGTCCAGTCTGGAGGGGGATATCTGGGGGTGTCACAGGTGAGGGGGGCTGGTGGGTGGGGTCCAGTCTGGAGGGGGATATCTGGGGGTGTCACAGGTGAGGGGGGCTGGTGGTTGGGGTCCAGTCTGGAGTGGGATGTTTGGCGGGTGTCACAGGTGAGGGGGGCTGATGGGTTGCATCCAGTCAGAAGGGGGATGCCTGGGGGGGTTAGTGTTTACAAGTTAGGGAGTCTTGTGGGTGGTATCCAGCCTAGAGGGTGCTGGTGGGTGTTGTCCAGTCTGGAGGGGGCTGCCTGGGTGGGGTCACAGGTGTGGGGAGCTGGTGGGTGGTATCCAGTCTGGAGGGGGCTGCCTGGGGTGTCACGGGTGAGGGGGCTGGTGGGTGGTGTCCAGGTTGGAGGGGGCTACCTGGGGGGTGGCAGGTGAGGGGGGCTGGTGGGAGGTATACAGTCTGGAGGGGGCTGCCTGGGGGTTGTCACAGGTGAGGGGGCTGGTGGGAGGTGTCCAGTCTGTAGGGGGCTGCCTGGGTTGGGTGTCAGAGGTGAGGGGGGCTGGTGGGTGGTATCCAGTCTGGAGGAGGCTCTTGGGGGGTGTCACAGGTGAGGGGGGCTGCTGGGTGGTGTCCAGTTTGGAGGGGGCTGCCTGGGGGGTATCACAGGTGAGGGGGGCTGGTGGGTTGTGCAAGTGTGGAGGGAGGCTGGTGGGTGGCATCCAGTCTGGAGGGAATGCCTGGGGGGTGTCACAGGTGAGGGGGGCTGGTAGGTTGCATCCAGTCAGAAGGGGGATGCCTGGGGGGGTGTTTACAGGTTAGGGGGTCTTGTGGGTGGGTATCCAGTCTGGGGGGGATGCCTGGAGGGGTGTCACCGGTGAGGGATGCTGGTGGGCAGTGTCCAGACTCGGGGGATGACTGGGGTGGGTGACACACGTGAGGGGGTCTGATGGGTGCTGTCCAGTCTGGAGGGGGCTACCTGCAGGGGTGTCGCAGGTGAAGGGGGCTGCAGGGTGGTGTCCAGTCTGGAGGGGGCTGCCTGGTTGGGGGTCACTGGTGAGGGGGGCTGGTGGGTGGTGTCCAGTCTGGAGGGGATGCCTGGGGGGTGTCACAGGTGAGGGAGGCTGGTGTGTGGTGTCTAGTCTGGAAGGGGGATGGTGGGAGTTGTCCATTCTGGAGGGGGCTGCCTGGGGGGTGTCACAGGTGTGGGGGTCTGGTGGGTCGTGTGCAGTCTGGAAGGGGCTGCCTGGATGGGGTCTCAGAAGTGAGGCAGGGTGGTGGGTGGTGTCCAGTCTGGAGGGGGCTGCCTGGGGGAGTGTCACAGGTGAGGGGGGCTGGTGGGTGGTGTCCAGTCAGAAAGGTGATGCCTGTGGGGTGTCACAGGTGAGAAGGGCTGGTGGGTGGTGTCCAGTCCAGAGGGGGATACCTCAGGTGTCACAGGTGAGGGGGGCTTGTGGGTGGTGTCCAGTCTGGAGGGGGCTGCCTGGGGGTGTGTCACAGGTGAGGGCAGCTGGTGGGTGGGACCAGTCCGGAGGGGGCTGTAGGGGGGGGTCACAGGTGAGGGGGGCTGGTGGGTGGTGTCCAGTCTGGAGGGGGATATCTGGGGGCGTCACAGGTGAGGGGGGCTGGTGGGTTGCATCCAGTCAGAAGGGGGATGCCTGGGGGGGTTGGTGTTTACAAGTTAGGGGGTCTTGTGGGTGGTATCCAGCCTAGAGGGTGCTGGTGGGTGTTGTCCAGTCTGGAGGGGGCTGCCTGGGTGGGGTCACAGGTGTGGGGGGCTGGTGGGTGGTATCTAGTCTGGAGGGGGCTGCCTGGGGGTGTCACGGGTGAGGGGGCTGGTGGGTGGTGTCCAGGTTGGAGGGGGCAACCTGGGGGGTGGCAGGTGAGGGGGGCTGGTGGGAGGTGTCCAGTCTGTAGGGGGCTGCCTGGGTTGGGTGTCACGGGTGAGGGGGCGGGTGGGTGGTGTCCAGGTTGGAGGGGCGCTACCTGGGGGGTGGCAGGTGAGGGGGGCTGATGGGTGGTGTCCAGTCTGGATGGGGCTGCCTGCAGGGGAGTCATGGGCGAGGGGGGCTTGTGGGTGGGTCCAGTCTGGAGGGGGCTATTGGGGGGTGTCACAGGTGAGGGGGGCTGCTGGGTGATGTCCAGTCTGGAGGGGGGCTGCCTGGGGGGTGTCACAGGTGAGGAGGGCCGCTGGGTAGTGTCCAGTCTGGAGGGGGCTGCCTGGGGGGTGTCATAGGTGAGGGGGGCTGGTGGGTTGTGCAAGTGTGGAGGGAGCTGGCGGGTGGCATCCAGTCTGGAGGGAATGCCTGGGGGGTGTCACAGGTGAGGGGGGCTGGTAGGTTGCATCCAGTCAGAAGGGGGATGCCTGGGGGGGTGTTTACAGGTAAGGCGGGCTAGTGGGTGGCGTCCAATCTGGTAGGGGCTTCCTGGGAGTGTGTCACAGGTGAGGAGGGGCTGGTGGGTGGTGTCCAGCCTGGAGGGGGCTGCCTGGGTGCGATCACAGGTGAGGGGGTCTGGTGGGTGCTTTCTAGTCTGGAGAAAGATGCCTGGGGGGGGGGTGTCACAGGTGAGGGGGGCTGGAGGCTGGTGTCCAGACTAGGAGGGGCCTGCCTGCAGGGGGTGTCACAGGTGAGGCAGACTGGTGGGTGGTGACCATTCTGGAGGGGGTTGCCTAGGGGGTGTCACATGTGAGGGGGGCTGGTGGGTTCTGTGCAGTCTGGAGGGGGCTTCCTGGGTGGTGTCACATGTGAGCGGGGCTGGTGGGTGGTGTCCAGTCTGGAGGGGCCTACTTGGGGGGTGAACAAGTGAGGGGGGCTGGTGTGTGTATCCAGTCTGGAGGGGTTGCCTATAGGGGTTTCACAGGTGAGTGGATCAGTTGGGTTGTGTCCAGTCAGAAAGTGGATGCCTGGGGGGTGGTCACAGGTGAGGGGGGCTGGTGGGTGGTATCCAGTCTGGAGGGATTGCCTCGGGGGTGTCACAGGTAAGGGGGGCTCGTGGGTGGTGTCCAATCTGTAGGGGGATGCCTGGGTGGGGTGTCAGAGGTGAGGGGGGCTTGTAGGTGGTATCCAGTCTGGAGGGGGCGCCTGGGGGGTGTCACAGGTGAGGGGGGCTGGTGTCCAGTCTGGAGGCGGCTGCCTGTGGAGTGTCTCAGTTAAGAGGGGCTGGTGTCCAGTCTAGGAGGGGCCTGCCTGCAGGGGGTGTCACAGGTGAGGGGGGCTGGTGGGTGGTGTCTAATCTGGAGGGGGTTGCCTAGTGGGTGTCACATGTGAGGGGGGCTGGTGGGTGGTGTCCAGTCTGGAGGGGGCTGCCTGGGGGGTGTCACAGGTGAGGGGGGCTGGTGGGTTGTGCAGGTGTGGAGGGGGGTGCTGGGTTGTGACACACATGAGGGGGGCTGGTGAGTGGCATCCAGTCTGGAGGGAATACCTGGGGTGTGTCACAGGTGAGGGGGGCTGGTGGGTTGCATCCAGTCAGAAGGGGGATGCCAGGGGGTGTTTACAGGTTAGGGGTTCTTGTGAGTGGTATCCAGTCTGGAGGGGATGCCTGGGAGTGTGTCACAGGTGAGGGGGGCTGGTGGGTGGTGTCCAGCCTGGAGGGGGCTGGTGTCATGATCTCTGCTTCCAAAAGGCCAGGACTTACCCAACTCCCTTGGAAGCAGACCCATAACCCAGGTTCAGAGTGCCAGCCAGTCCCAATTGGGACCTTTTGGACCCTGTCCTGGCGCCAGTGGCGCCAGGCTCATAAATATGCCCAGTCCCAGCGCTGCAAGCGCCGGGCTCATAATGCTTGGGTGGACTTACCTGCAGCAGACCATGCTGCTTACTTACCTGCCAGTTGAACCCCTGATCCTCTTCTGTTTGGGACTACTTTTCCTGTTGGGTGGGGCAGGAGCCACTCCCTAGGTTCAGAACACTGGAACTCTTCTGGAAAGCAGGAACTCTTTTCTTACCTAGGCGTGGCTGTGGAAGGAGACACCTAAGCACTACAGGAGGCTATTTAAACCACACCTGATGGATGAATCTTGCTTTGCGTTATTCTGCATCCTCTGGAGCAGGACGCTCATCGTGTCTTCTGCATCTGATCCTGGGCCTAAAGGAAAAAGGCTTACCATCCTGAATCCAGTCTTCAGCAACATCTATAAAGACAAGAAAGAACAGGTTAGCACTACGGTCTTCAGTGACAGCGCATCTCTTACCTGGTCCATCGGCTGTCATCAACGCCTCGCGCAGCATTCCTGCATCTGAAAGACAAAGGCTTACCTACTCTTCACGCGCTCCGGAGGTCATCACACTGCATTCCGGCATCTGAAAGACAAAAGCTTACCAACTCTTCGCACGCTCCGGAGGCCTTCGGTGCTGCATCCCGCATCTGTAAGACAAAAGAAGGTGCGTTTAAAGACATTGGGTAACGTTCAATACTCACGTGCCATTACTCCATCCACGCCGAACTCAGTGGGCATTCCGGCATCCTTCAGCAGCTCCGAACTGGTACCTGCAAAATAAAAGGACAGTTAGTGCGCATCGTGAAGCAAGCAACAAGCGCTTATTTATGCGCTTCCAGGCGCTTCTATTCCGCATACGGGTCCATCCTCAACTCACTTCAGCCAGTCAACCGCCATCGCCGGAACCCTGCAAAATAAGAGACAGCATTACAAAAGACTTTAAGACATTTGAAATATTCGGAACTCACCGTTCGTGAAGTAAACGACGGACAGCAGTCCTCTGAAGTCAAGAGGCCTGCGCTACCTATCCAGTGAAGAAACTGGGTACAGCACCCTGCCCCGAGGCAGATGGAGAGCTCGGCGTTCACTTACCTAAGGTGAGAGCGTTAACCTTGGGGTTCTACAGGAGAGGAGAAAAGGAAAGAGATAGGGACACCCCAATAACCCCAGTTCATTAATCCCATATTTTCTATCTGCAGACATCTTACTCTTCGAGTCAGGCATACAGTGCACAGAGGTCCAGCCCAAAGAGCCAACCGGGTGGTGCACATCACTTTTGAAGATATGGTAGTCGCCCAGTCAAGACCGGCACCTCTGCGAGAATCAGGTGAGCGTTACAGCTGGTGGGTGTTGTCCAGTCTGGAGGGGGCTGCCTTGGTGGGGTCACAGGTGAGGGGGTCTGGTGGGTGCTGTCCAGTCTGGAGGGGGCTGCCTGGGGGGTGTCACAGGTGAGGGGGGCTGGTGGGTGGTGTCCAGTCTGGAGAGGCCTACTTGGGGGGTGAACAAGTGAGGGGGGCTGGTGGGTGGTATCCAGTCTGGAGGGAATGCCTCGGGGGTGTCACAGGTAAGGGGGGCTGGTGTGTGGTGTCCAGTCTGCAGGGGGCTGCCTGGATGGGGTGTCACAGGTGAGGGGGGCTGGTGGCTGGTGTCCAATCTGGAGGTGGCTGCCTGTGGGGTGTCTCAGTGAAGGGGGGCTGGTGGCTGGTGTCCAGTCTAGGAGGGGCCTGCCTGCAGGGGGTGTCACAGGTGAGGGGGGATGGTGGGTGGTGTCTAATCTGGAGGGGGTTGCCTAGGGGGTGTCACATGTGAGGGGGGCTGGTGGGTGCTGTCCAGTCTGGAGGGGGCTTCTTGGGTGATGTCATATGTGAGGGGGGCTTGTGGGTGGTGTCCAGTCTGGAGTGGGGCTGGTGGGTGTTGTCCAGTCTGGAGGGGGCTGACTGGTTGAGTGTCACCGGTGAGCGGGGTCTGGTGGGTGTTGTCCAGTCTGGAGGGGGGCTGGTGGGTGTTGTCCAGTCTGGAGTGAGATGCCTGGGGTGTGTCACAGGTGAGGGGGGCTGGTGGGTTGCATCCAGTCAGAAGGGGGATGCCAGGGGGTGTTTACAGGTTAGGGGTTCTTGTGGGTGGTATCCAGTCTGGAGGGGATGCCTGGGAGTGTGTCACAGGTGAGGGGGGCTGGTGGGTGGTGTCCAGCCTGGAGGGGGCTGGTGGGTGTTGTCCCGTCTGGAGGGAACTGCCTGGGTGGGGTCACAGGTGAGGGGGTCTGGTGGGTGCTGTCCAGTCTGGCGGGGGCTGCCTGGGGGGTGTCACAGGTGAGGGGGGCTGGTAGGTGGTGTCCAGTCTGGAGGGGCCTACTTGGGGGGTGAACAAGTGAGGGGGGCTGGTCGGTGGTATCCAGTCTGGAGGGAATGCCTCGGGGGTGTCACAGGTAAGGGGGGCTGGTGGGTGGTGTCCAGTCTGTAGGGGGCTGCCTGGGTGGGGTGTCAGAGGTGCGGGGGGCTGGTGGGTGGTATCCAGTCTGGAGGGGGCTGCCTGGAGGGTGTCTCAGTGAAGGGGGGCTGGTGGCTGGTGTCCAGTCTAGGTGGGGCCTGCCTGCAGGGGGTGTCACAGGTGAGGGGGGCTGGTGGGTGGTGTCTAATCTGGAGGGGGTTGCGTAGGGGGTGTCACATGTGAGGGGGGCTGGTGGGTGCTGTCCAGTCTGGAGAGGGCTTCTTGGGTGATGTCATATGTGAGGGGGCTTGTGGGTGGTGTCGTCTGGAGTGGGGCTGGTGGGTGTTGTCCAGTCTGGCGGGGGCTGACTGGTTGAGTGTCACCGGTGAGCGGGGTCTGGTGGGTGTTGTCCAGTCTGGAGGGGGGCTGGTGGGTGTTGTCCAGTCTGGAGTGAGATGCATGGGTGGGTGTCACTGGTGAGGGGGCTGGTAGGTGGTGTCCAGTCTGGAGGGTGCTGCCTGGATGAGGTGTCAGAGGTGAGGGTGACTGGTGCGTGGTGTCCAGTGTGGAGGGGGCTGCATGGGGGGTGTCACAGGTGAGGGGGCTGGTGGATGGTGTCCAGTCTTGAGGGGGATACATGGAGGTTTGTCACAGGTGAGGGGTCTGGTGGGCCTGTGTCCATCTGGGGGGCTGCCTGGGGGGTGACAGTGAGGTGGGGTGGTGGGTGGTGTCCAGTCTAGAGAGGGTTTCCTGGGGGTGTCACAGGTGAGGGGGGCTGGTGGGTGGTGTCCCATCAGAAAGAGGATGCCTCGGGGGTGTCACAGGTGAGGAGGGCTGGTGGGTGGTATCCAGTTTGGAGGGGAATGTCTGGGGGTATCACAGGTGAGGGGGGCTGGTGAGTGATGTCCAGTCTGGAGGGGGCTGCCTGGGGTTGTGACACAAGTGAGGGGGGCTGGTGGGTGGAGTCCAGTCTGGAGGGGGGCTGGTCGGTGTTTTCCAGTCTGGAGGGGGCTGCCTGGGGGGGGGGGTGTCACAGGTGACGGGGTCTGGTGGGTGCTCTCCAGTCTGGAGAGGGCTGCCTGGATGTGGTGTCAGAGGTGAGGGGGGCTGGTGGGTAGTGTTCAGTCTGGAGGGGGCTGCCTGTGGGGGTGTCGCAGGTGAGGGGGCTGGTGGGTGTTTTCCAATCTGGAGGGGGATGCCTGGGGTGTGTTACAGGGGAGGGGGCTGGTGGGTGGTGTCCAATCTAGAAGGGGATGCATCACAGGGTGTCACATGTGAGGGGGGGCTGTGTCCACTTTGGAGGGGGCTACCTGGGGGGGTGACAAGTGAGGGGGGGGCTGAAGGATGGTGTCCAGTCTGGAGGGGGTTTCCTGGGAGGGGTGTCATAGGTGAGGGGGGCTGGTGGGTGTTGACCAGTCTGGAGGGGCCCTGGTGAATGTTGTACAGTCTGGAGGGGATGCTTGGGGGGGTGTCATAGGTGAGGGGGGCTGGTGGGTGTTGACCAGTCTGGAGGGGCCCTGGTGAATGTTGTACAGTCTGGAGAGGGATGCCTGGGTGTGGCACAGGTGAGGGGGGCTGGTGGGTGGTGTACAGTCTGGATGGGGGCTGGTGGGTTTTTCCAGTCTGGAGAGGGATGCCCGGGGTGGTGTCACAGGTGAGGGGGGCAGGTGGGTGATATCCAGTGTGGAGGGGGCTGCCTGGGGTTTGTCACAGGTAAGGGGGGATGGTAGGTCCTGTGCAGTCTGGAGAGGGCTGCCTGTATGGGGTGCCAGAGGTGTGGGTGGCTGGTGCGTGGTGTCTAGTCTGGAGGGATATACCTGTCGTGTGTTAAGGGTGAGGGGGGGCTTTTGGGTGCTGTCCAGTCTGGAGGTGGTGCCTGGGGGTGTCACGGGTGAGGGAGGTTGGTGGGTGGTATCAAGTCTGGAGCGGTGTTAGGGAGAATTCTCAAAATGTGCTAATTTCCCTTACCTTTTGAGACCCCCAGCTGGATTTCTAGGATTTTATGTTTTTACCTGGGAAGAGTGTGAGCCTTTTTTTCCAACTCTTCCATGTATTTGGATGTGTGTTTTACTTTTGTGTTCTTTGGTTATGGAGTTTTAAAACAACTCCAGTGGCATCATCTTTTTCTGTGTGTCACACAGCACCCTCAGCGCAGTAACACAGGGATGTCTTTTAGACTTCCCAATGTTTAAATACCTTCTCTGGGACTGACTACTTTCTCCCAGAGACTGTAAAGTTAAATTGACTTTACTAGTCTCTTTAAATTTACTAACTCAGCACACCCTATCTTCCTCTAGAGTGCTGGAGGGATTGCCTAGCTTCCCCAAAGTCAAAACACTCATGTAACAGTCAAATGTTACCTTTTCCTACTTTAAATGACCAGTGACAGTGGTTTAGATCAACTACCATGATTTTTCCCGAACGCTAACTAAAAATCGGTTCAGCCATGTTTTTCAATATGGCGCCCCAGACCTGTCTGCAAAAACAGACTCCGGTCACCATTTTTCACCATTTCTTTTAGGAAAAGTCTTTCTTGTGTTTGTCTCTGCATGCCAAACCAGGTTTGGTCCCATTGTTTGTTGGCCTTTGGCGGGTTTCAGTGCTGAAGACCTCCTCTGGCGCCTGTGTGTCTGGGGTGGACAGGTTGTGAGGGAGGTGCATGAAACTCCCTTTGCTTAGTGACACAGGGATGTATTTTAGACTTCCCAATGTTTAAATACCTTCTCTGGGACTGTCTCCCAGAGCCTGTAAAGTTAAATTGACTTTACTAGTCTCTTTAAATGTACTGACCCAGCACACCCTATCTTTCTATAGAGTGCTGGAGGGGTTGCCTAGCTTCCCCTAAGTCAAAACACTCATGTAACAGTCAAATGTTACCTTTTCCTACTTTAAATGACTGGTGACAGTGGTTTAGATCAACTACCGTGAGTGCTGTTGAAAACCAGATAGCCCTAGGGAAGGAAACCAGCTTGTGGACTTAAAGGCACTCACACCTTAAACAGACATTTTGCCACAGTTTATGGCCTTGTCCTTGGGCAGTGCAGGAACCTCCCGATGTCCTCCATCTTGTCCCCACGACTGAAGCTCAGGAACATGTGAGATCTGCTCGAACTGCCAGGAACAACTGCCTCAGCTACAGCTCTTGTTCATTACCAAGGTACTGTGCAAACGTGGTCCGGAAATCTTTTCGGCCATCGAGAAAGTGTGTGAAACTTTCCTCAACTTCGAAGGCTTGTCCTTCCCTAAACATTTGTCAAATGTTTCACCTAGCCAAATTCTTCTAAACTCTATGGCAAAGACCTAACTGTTATCTACCAGAACTGTGCTATCCTATTCAAAGACTCTGAACCATAGACTTTGGCCCAGGCCTATAAGAAGAATTGCTGGTTGTATTTAACTGAGACCCGTTGCCCTGCCTATGAATGTATTTGGGCTGTCTATTCTTATAACCTTGTCTTTTTACCCCTTCATTAAGTATCTGAAGTGCCATTTTGCTCCCACTTCAGAGGAGCTAAACGTGTTCATTTACTTACCGGTTGTATTTTTGTGGTTTATTAGCATGTGGTATTGAGCTGCTTGTGGTAGTGTAATGTTTTCAAACTGAGTAAATAAATGAATATTCTTTTACCAAGAAACCTTGAGTAAGTGTTTGTTTAAAATCACTGTATTAGTTGGTCCTTTGTGTAACTTGTTTTACTGCTCACTAAAACTCTTGAGATAAGTCTGGCTACACAGCCATCGCTACCACTTTACTGCGTAGTACAGGCTTGTACCAAAGGTGAAATTGTGCTTACACTTGTAGTCTTAATTGCATGTAGTGTTCCCAAAGGGTACTGCAGGAGATTCTGCCTAACATAGTCCTTTGAAAAAGCTGAATAAAATAATTAAAGGGGAAAAAAGGATTGACCTATTACATAGAGATCTGTCTGAAACACAGATACAATCAGGTGAATCCCTGAACAGCAAGAGCATAATATTGCCATTCGAAAGTAATGATACCTACATGTAGGAGGAAATTGAAAGGGTATGGCCTTGTGCATCCTGCATAGCAATGGATGCTCCCCACTGGCAACCCATTAACGCATTCATTTGGGTAGAAATCAATGACCAGCATACATTGACTGTTATATAGGAATCTGAAACGTCCATGGCACTAAAGAAGTTAACTACCTCCACCTCACAGAATCTAAAGAGAACCAGATGCCTAGATAGACATCTGCATAACCAAGATTTCCATGCAGATATATATTGCTTCCTTGAACCCAGTGCTCAAGATTTGTGTAGGAAAGCTAAAACCACATCTTAAATTCCCTCCTCCAATATATCAGCTGGATAAGCCTCATTAGGGTGAACAGGGGGGCTTCAGAGAATGTGGGGTAACTGCCACTTTGTACTGGGACTTCAACACTCATTCCTAGAGCCAAGGAAAATCTGCCTCTGGAGGCAACATTGTTTCATCAGTACCTCTTCCATTTCCTCTTTCCTGGCATGAAGTAAGACCTTTGGAATTAGCCATCCACAAGGGCAGATTTGGGCTATGCCCTTCAGTGGAAGAACCTCGGCACTTGAGTATTCAGTTTGGAAGAAAACAGATCCAAACTGAAGGGTTGTCATTGGGAGAATACATTCTGAAATACAGGGCACAGAATGTGCCAGTGACATGAGACGCTGAGCTTTCTGGAACACCCGTCTGCCACAGTTAGAAATGCCTGGCAGAAACCTGATGTGGACATAGGAAGACATGGGAGAAAGAATTCCCTAAACTGTTTTGCAATTTCTGTGAGAAATGTTGATCACGTACCCTGTAGTTGGTAGATTTCATGTTTCCCATTCTTAGCACACTGGATTCTGTTTTTGTGAAGGTCTTCATTACAAATGAGCCTGCACGCATCTCTACACAGTGTATGTCAAGATGGCTCCACACCTTACTCCTAGGCCTGTCTTGCTAGCATCAGATTCTAATTGTAGATCATGGGAATAACCAAAGATTGTGCTTTTTGTTCCATGCTCCCTTGTGGGTAATTCACCACCTGATCTCTGTCTTCACCTTGAAAACCATTGGTAGCAAATCTGCACGATTATAACCCTTTCTTAAGTGATAGATATTTAATCTCAGTAGTGCTCTGTGGTATAAGGGTCCCAGAAAAATCAGATGCATGGACGATGGCAGAGGTCCTTTGATGCTGTCCACGTACTGTAGAGATTTGATGGGCAGTGTCAACACGATTACGTTTCCTTTTTCATTAGTCAGAGGTTTTCCATGGAAGGTGAAGGGAGAAATGTACTACATGGTTGTGAAGCTACCGGAAATCTATGTGCTGCACAAGTCACTCTTCTGATTGTTCCCTATTTATAATGAACTCCAGTTCCTCTTTGAGTTGAAGAGTCATCTGAAGATGTTTCCTTGCCAAATATTGTAATTTTGGCATGAGAATAATATTATTGAGATGCAACACATGTCATATTACTTGTCACCTTAAGTACGCTACCACTGGAGGAAGGTAATTTGTAAAGCACCAAGGGGCTTATAAAAGCTCAAAAGGTAGACGGGTGAATTGAACATTGCGCTTGCCCCAAATAAACTAATTGCAAGTTATCAGGGGCGGATGGCGATTGATAGGTAAACATCCTTTAGATTCAGATAAACTTCCCAATCCCATCTGAATTTTGAAATGACAAAAGAGATTCAAATGAAACCATTTCTCAACCAGAAAACGCACAAAACATTGGTCTCAATAGTTACAGTACAAATTACGACTTGTCAATTTTAGCACTTACTCGCTTTTTAACAGTTATGAATGTACAATTGCAATAAGTCTGTTTCCATTTTTTTAAAACTAAAAACATGGAAATGTCGAATGGCTTATGTAACGAAATTCTCTACTGCTTGTCCTTTAGTGCTTACAATGTTTTTTTTTCTTCTCTCTCTCTCTCTCTGTATTTATTGTATCAATGTTTTAAGATGGTTTTGTAAAGGTTTTGAATAAACCAAACACAAATAATGAAATAAAAAAATGACAACAGTTTAAAATGTAATACATTATTTCTCTCGGGTTGATAACAAGATTGAACCCTTTTCCCTTTTCTTTCGTTACAATGAAATGGGTTTCTCACAGAAATTGAATGTGAGGGATATGTGAGATCTATGATTTCCTGATCTATAATGCATGTTCCTAGCCTTAGTTGCTTTTTATTGCACTGGAACGGAAACAAAACCTATGATGAACCCCTGGACTGTGGGTACAACTCAGGAATCTGTCTATATTTTATTCAGCTGAATCAAAAATGTTGATTTCCCAACCTGAAATTAGTGGGAGGTAAGGCTGAGTCCAAGCTGCCAATAAATAGTGCTGAGTTAAATCTTTACCTGGACAACCCCCTTTGTACAATTAGCACCCTTGTGGTTGATGGTCAGAACAAATGCAGGGAATAATTAACTGACCCCTAGGTTCCCGCTTCCTCTACAGTGCTCAAGAATGAAAAGGCATGGGCTTCCTACCACGAACCATGATGGAGGAAACCTTAATATACATTTTCCACAGGGTAGTCTGGGCTTTTTTCCCCAGGAAGAAAAGGTGATGACATAGCGATTGACATATCTGACATACCTCTCTCTAAAGAGCATTCCTTCAGTCTGAACGAGGTCTGTGTCTGCCACACCCTTTTGCAACTTTATCTTTACTTTCAAAAGCATTCTTTGTGCCCTTCGGTTCTCAGAGAGGGATTACCATTCCCAAGAAAACAGAGCACACACTAGGCCCAGCCACTCATAATCTCACGTTCAATGATAGCACATACTTTTTGGGCAACTTTTAACATATCCTTTAGTATTGCCAAGTTACCCAAAGTATCTAGAAGCTTATCTTGACATGCATACCATGCACTACCCAGTCCCTAAGTGGGGTATTTTACATATTCACTGAACTTACTATATTTTTGATCTATGGATAGAATATGTTTGCATTTCCTTGATACTAAAGTTCTAGGACACTGTAAGCACCCCTTAGCTACATATTTACCTTACATGAGATAAAGGCCTGGATGTACTGAGCTATGGGTACTATAGGCTGCCATTCAACTGAATTGGGTGACAGGATTGTTTTAGAGTCAGACATCAAATGCACTTGTGGAGTCGTGAGAGCTACTAATATTTGGGGCAGCAAAATCAGATGAGTGTGGGCCTGGATCCACTTTGACCAATTCATCCCAGTCATCATAGTAGACATTGAAGGACTTATCTTCAGGGTTAACTGGAAATACTCCTAGAGCTGGACTTTTCCTTGCTCTTTTAGCTGGAATATTATTATTTTCATGGTCTGAAGGTCTAGATATGTGCTGGCCCCTTAGAAAATATCAAGCAATATATATGCCCCAGAGTGATCAAAATGAAAAGGCTTGGAGGCAAATGCACAGCCCCCATCCCTGGCAGGCTCTGAGTGTTTCCTCCTCTTGGTCATTTTTGAGATCCTGAATCTCCAGTACACCCCAGATTTCCAGTGGTATTTTGCTGTGTTAATGGCTACAAGAAGGACCTTAATTTCGGGGACAATGGAAGAAAGTGCTTTGCAAATTTCTTTAGAAAACGGGTCACGAAACAGGCAAAATTCCCCAACTATGGTAAGGATTCTAAAGTCTGTGTATTCTCTTCTTCTTCATGTTACAGAAAATGTCTCTTTTTCGCCCACCGTAGTATAATATAGTGAACACGTCTGCCTTCTGGGATGCAGCTACTGATTCACATGCATACTCCCACTTAACACGACTTAATATAAAATATATTTTTTTTTTAAATTGAAGTGTAAATTTAGCATCAGATACACACCTTTAAGTGCTGGCTGTTTTACAGAAAGGTGAGAAATCATTTCAGACTTGGTATTCTATTATTACATATATATTTATTGTTAAATGTGTATTTGGTGATTTACATGGCACGGTGTCCAACAGGTTGCACTTCAATGCACAGGTCTTTACATTATACTGCAGAACATGTACCTATAGATGTATATGCACCACTACAGAGCATGTGTGCAAGTTTATTCATTAGCAATTCTTTTTCAGAGGATACAGCTATGGGAAGAGAGATTTAGAAAATGGTCTTCTGGCTTTCGGGATTCACATTGTAAGGCTTTGGAGAATTTTGATATCGTCAGGCGTGTAGATTAATTTCTATATCATTGGTTGCCATATCAGGGAGTGCTGGGAGAAGTAAAGTTTCCACAGTGTGTGTAATCTATACACTATCAGTAAATAAATATAGCCAAGAATTGCAAAACGCTGATCACGTTTGAGCTGAAATAGTATTCATGAGTTATATACTATGGATTATGGTTGGTGCTGAGATAACCACACCCTGTATCAACATGTCACTCTATGTAAACGAATCTAAACAGCAATTAGACAACGTTTACAACCATTGATGCCTAGGTTGCATGCTATTTCTGGCACTGTGTGGACCAGGGACATGATTGGTGTGAAAAGATGAGCTTGCAAGTGTTGACACCCAACCATAGTTATACACATCCAGTCCACTATTAATTAATGTGGTTGAGATAACTGCATACATATACTTGATAAAGCAACATCAATCTGAAACAGTACAATCAGAACCAGGGGTGAGTCAGACAGACCACTCCCTCCAACTTGCAATAGATGGTCTTCAACGTGGAATAAATGCTATCTTAAAAGGCCTGGGTACATTTTCAATGCCAGTTTCTAGAGGCGTGAGATCAATGTCCTTGATGTCCAGGGGAGATTTTAACTTGAAATTCTGCAGAATGGTGACCAGGAACAGAAAAATCTCCATTCGAGCCAAGCCTTCACCTAGACAGTTCCGCTTACCTAGAAGGAAGTAAAAGACCCAATTAGAGAGCAGAAAAACAAGCGATAGTTTATCAAAGTCGTAGAGGGTATCGGGAAAATGATTTGAGTAGGATGATACAAATAGCAGAGGAAGACACAAACATGCAGGACTGAAAAATACTCTTTTTTAAATTAAAAATAATGCGTTTATGTAAAATGCATATTATGCGTGTGTATTCCAATACTTTTAGCATATGGGGCCTGCTTTAAAAAAGCGTTTTTTCAATGGGAAAATCCATTATTAAAACGGTCTGTAAATCAGGCCCAGAGTCTACATCCCAGCCTTTGTACAGCTACAAGGGAGCACCTGATTAATACATGAGATGTTCACCTACATTAAATGAAGAAAACTATTGGCATTCTGGTCCTAATCCCAAAACATCCCAAACCAAAGCCTTATACCCAAGCACACACAGCATTGATACTGCCATGGAATGTGCACCCTGCTTGTGCCTGGACCAAGAAAGACTCCTTTGATGTCCTCCACCTCCAACTCCCTGAAGGTCAGTCGCTTTTCCAAGCAAGGAGTTGGTGTCAGATCTCTCTCTTTGGCTGGTGCCTCCCTCTGGAACAGCCTCCCAGCCTATCTGAAACTTGAGTAGAACCATCTTCGGTTCCAGAAGCAGCTCAAGATTTTCTTCTTTGCTTCTGCCTTCCATCTTCCACTTCACTGTGTATCTCCTGTCTGTTACCGCACTGGTTACCTAGCCACCCGCTGAACCACAGACCCAGTTCCCTGCCCGCCCAGTTGCACACCTGCACTGCCTTCTGGCAACCCTGCACTTGGGCTGTATCTGCAAACCTACAGTCCCCCCTACATGCCCTTATCTAATCACTTGTTGTAATAAACACCGTCTCTATGGGGACACGGCGCAGCAATCTGGCAGCGCTTTACCGGTCTCCTTCCTGTAACATGGTGGATTTCAGTACTGCAGGCGGCGGATTAGTGTTGCAAGCAGTAACTGATCTATCCATGGCCACGCCCCCCTACGCACGCAATGCTTATCATGAGACGGCGACGGCAGTTCAGCGCGTTGCTACTCTCCACAGAGCCCAGCTACGCTTCGTGAGTTTGTTTACTAACTACTTACTTCTTCTCCTTGCCATACCTAGATTATCTCGCTAGCTCTTCCGTCCTGATAGGCACTTTAACCCTTGTTCTGGCTTTCGTCCCAACTTTTTCTCCTAGCTATCTGCAAAGGAATCCCTTCTTCGCTCCAGAATACTTCCGCCTGCACGGCGCGGCGGAGACGTCTCCTTTGACAACAAACGCTCGCTGAGCGGGTACGTCTCTTCGTATTCTTCCCATCTGCTCTCTCATCATACAGCGGTGAGAAATCTTGTGGCTTCATACGTAGATCTCATTCCCTGTATTTCTTCAGGCAAAAGCTTCAATTCGTCCACAAGGGATGCGACTCTCGTAGCTATTTTCTCCGACCCACGTTCGGAGCGGAGCTCTTCTCACCATCTTTCTCCGAGGGTAAGATTCCCCAAGAGTTTCTCTAGGAAGTCAGTTCAGTTCCCTTATCTACCTGGTTCATACTTTTCTGCTTTTTTCACAGCCTCTTGGTCAGTTCCTACTAACATCCCGGGTCTAAGATCGGGGGCCACACCTTTCCTCTTTCAGTGCTTATCTTTTGCTAGTTCTGGGTAAGCCTCCCAGTTCCTCTTTCTTATACTCCATTTATTGTTTAATGAATGCGTTTGTGGGGTAAACTTTAATGTCCTCTTATATTGTTACCCGTTTCCAGTAGTCCTGACTGACTGCATGAAGATCATTTATTACATTGAGAAGTAACATCCATATCATCCGGATCATCCCTGGGGAGCAGCTATCTGGACACCTCGAACCCCAGCAGCTCTTCTCGGCACAGGGTTTTTTTCCCCTACGGGGGTTTTCCCTGGAGGGCTCACCCCTGGCCTGGACCTTGTCGTTCCGGTCAGTTGAGGGACTTCTAGGTATTTCCCCATTCTCGTCCTAGTCTCAGGGAAAGGATTCAGGTAAGTGTTTCCTATTTTTTGATCAAGCCGTGCTAAAATATTTGTGTGATAGTTATTACACTTGTTGTCTGCACTTAACCCCTGCACTGGCACCTGCTGGCTGCACTTATTTTTTCTATGTCTTGATTCTATGCCTCGCACCTCTCCTCCTCCACTTGCCCTGGCACTTGTCCCCCTTACCTCTCCCCAGCACTTGCGCGATCTCAATGTCACTTGGCCTAGTGAGATAGTTTCTTGTCCTCCCTTGTTCCCCTCCCTTGCCTTGTCGCTCCTTGAAACACTTGTGTATTGGCGCCCTATGAATAAAATATCATATCATGTAATCAACAGATTTTACTCAATTCCAGGTGGCATTGGATGATGTTAAACTAATGCTTAGATTGGCAAATGCTTATGGTATTTATGGGATCTGTGTGGACAACACCACTCCGTTTCAATGCTTAAACACATTGCCAATATAGGGATATTTGGGGCCACAAATGGAGTGTCATTCGAATGACTGACGGATTTCACTTGTTATGCCCCCCTCTATAAAATGAAATAAAAACTGAGCTTACCAAGAATGTATTTTCCTTTTCTGTAAAGTTGTGTTTGAAATGTTAAAAAAGACATTTGCAATGATGAGGAGTCTTTTCAAAAACGTCACTAAAAATGTGCACCCTGCACTCATTTGGGTGATGAACTGTCCCCAGCTATCAACCCCCTTGCTTGCGTGTTTCTAATGTACATCTTACTGGCATGCACCAAACACATAGGAATGGAGCGACTGCCTTATGATCCCTTATCCTATCAGCTAGCCCATAGTCCTGTTTACAAGGGAACCCTCCATGAATGTGGGTGGAGAATATGAAGGACTCTCTGCCATTCATCACAATCCATCACTTTGCCATAGTTACTGGCAACAGAGTATTGAGAGATGCCTCCCATATGTGGACCATCTCTGCCTCCCCTATGGAAGGTCGCCATCAGAAGTAACTGACCCCAAATGTAAGCTTATATTTTATTGCCGAATGATTGGAGGATAGCTAATATTTCTATAACACGGGACACCAGGATGAAATGCAACGCGGTTGATCCTGGTTAATCAATATACAACTCTAATTTAACAGGCCTGGTGCATGTGCGTATGGATAACTAGATGCAATGCAGAACGTAGCAAAGCTCGAATAAGATAAATAATACATTTACCTCACGTTAAATACAAAATATAAATTCAAATTGTATTATTACAAACAATGCATATACAAGACATACAAACTTGCTTTAATTTGATCAGCAACTTTAAAGTGCAATCCAAAAAAGTGAAATGTGCTTAATAAAACCTTACACAATTAATAATTCTCTCAGAAATTAGAACAAATCATCCATCCATGCTGGTGCTTTCAACACAGGAACTGTGGAGAAGGCCATCGTTAGAGCCTCAAAAACTTCATTAGTGGAGTCTGTCCAGGCGTACTTTACTTCTTTCTCCAACAGAGCTGTTAGAGGACTGGCGAAGCGTGAATATTCCAAGATCAATTTCTGGTAGAAATGGGCAAATCCTAAGAAACACTGTAATTCTTTCACGGAGGTTGGGGTGTCCATTCAAGCACTGCTGACACCTTGTTGGGATCCATGGATACCCCCAATACGTATCCAAGACCTCTTCTTTGTGAAATTAACACTTTTCCAACTTGCTATACAAGTGGTTGTCATTCAGACGCCCGAAAACAGCTTTTACCTGCGTGGAGTGTTCGTCAGGATGATGAGAAAACACTAGGACATCATATGGGTATATGATTACAGAGTGAAGAAGGAGGTCCGAAAACAAGTGGTCCATGACACGCTGGAAAATGGCAGGGGTATTTGACAGTCCAAAGGGCATCACTCGATATTCAAAGTACCCAGAGACGGTATGGAAGGCGGTTTTACATTCTCGTCCCCTGCTCTGCTGCGGATAAGGTGGTACGCGCCTTGAAGGAATAGCTTTGTGTAAAGAGCTGCTCCTTTAATTGCCTCCAGGATATCAGGGATTAACGGCATGGGATACCGAACAGCTGTGGAGATTTAGTTCAAGCGCCTATAGTCAAAACTCATCTTAACTCATCCGTGTCCTTCTTCGGTATAAAAATAAAGAGGCTCCCGCAGGGGAGGCAGATTCAGAGATTAGACAGTTCCGTAAATGCACTTGGAGGGATTCTTTCAACACAACCTTTTCTCTTTCAGATAACATGTACATCCTACCAAAAGGAATGGGTTGATGAGGTATCAAATTGATGCAGTCATCTTTTCAGTGCAGGGTAAGTTGTTTTGCTTGCGTTTCAGAAAAAACTAGGAGAAACTGCCAGTATTGTTGGGGAAGTTGCTGTATCTCATGGATGCCCTCAAGTGTCTCTGTTCCAGTGTTAGAAGGGGATATGCACAAAGGGCCTGGAGTCATGGAGGGTAGACAATGTGTTACACAATGTTCGGATCCCAAAAAACGCGTATCTGCCCTCCAATTAATGTAGGGGTTGTGTTCTTGAAGCCAGGGGAGCCCCAAAATGATGGGGTGATGAGCTGTCTTGTAAATATCGAAGGTAACTTCCTCTTGGTGAGAGGAGCAAGAAATATGCACTGATTCTGTCTGCTCTCTGATGGGACCTGAAACGAGGGGTGTCCCATCGACTCCTTCAACAGGAATGTGTATGTCCTTGGAAACACAGGGGATCTTGTTGGTGGCAGCCCATATATCATCAATAAAGAGACCTGCCGCCCCATAATCATTCAAAGCCGGAACCCCTTGCACTAGTCCAATTGAATGCTCAAAATCGATCTTGAGGACCACCATTTGGCAATTTGAGGTATGTTGGGCGGATGGGATGGTATTTAACTCCTGGGAACCCATGTTGTTTTCCCTAATCGTGGGTTCCCCTATGATTGGGAATTGGCATTTCCTGGGCCCCTTGGAGGTGCCAAAGGGAAGTCATTTACCAAGTGAGTCTTTGCTGCACAGTACATACATAATCCTGACGTCCTTCTCCTGTTCCACTTCTCTGTGGACAAGGGGCCACTTGCTATCCTGAGTTGTATGGCTCGTCTTGGGTTGGGGGTTTTACGGTTGTTTCAGTGGGTACCTTCCCCTGTCTTCCTCTCTTGCACTCTGTTAGACGTTTCTGCAGTCTATAGTTCAGCTGCATAACAAGAGAGATCATATCAGCTAATTTAGCTGCCAGGGGAACACAATAGATCTTGTCCTTTAGATCTCATTTAGTCTGCAACTAAACACAGTGATCAAGGTGTTATCAGGCCAGGGTGTATTGCGGCCATCTGTTCAAAGTTGGTAATGTACTGTAACAAGTCTGAGGAACCTTTTCTAAGGTCCAAGAGTTGTTCTAGTCCCTTCTTGCCTGTCAAACATAGGCGGGATGTATATCTAGTATTGGATTATTGGTAGTAACTAGAGGGGTGGCCCACTTAAGTGCAGCACCAGTGAGATGGGAAATCATGTGGCCTACACTATCTCTGCCAATTGGGAAGTAGGCCGCCTTAAATGCAAACTGTACGGTACATGCGTAAAGAAACTCTTCGAATTTTTGGGTGTTCCCATCGAATTAACCCCCTGGAAGAGGTCCAGCGGGTAGCTCAGCGGCACTAGGGGTCTAACCATTTCTTGTCTTAGAGCCAGATTCTCTTGCTTGTGGTTTGCTACCTCTAAAGTCAGATTCTGGACTGCTCACACCAGCTGCTGCATCTGATCTATTGTGTTACTTCTTATCTTTTAGTTTTTTTGGGCACTGCTTTCTGTTCCAAATGAATGCTCCATTTGCAGTTTTGAAAGACAAAAAGTACTCACAGGGACGAGATGCGCAGACTGGTTACAAGAAGAGCCTCTGTGAAATCGCTACTGTTTCTTAGGCATCCATCGAGCCGGCATGTAGAGACTCCAGGGAAACCATTGAAAGGAAAAAAAACCTGTATTGGCAGGTACCGTAGTAGAAGCTTCAGTTGGTTCCGGATAGGTCCAGGATTGGTCTATTACAGGTCCAGGACATGAGAGGGTTGCAAAAAGAGAAAACACTATTGGTACCAGTCTTACAAGTTATGGCAAGCTCTGGAGGAAATGCGAGTAAAATTATTGTTTGACTGGAGCTAGGCAGTTTGAGGCAGGAGATGGGCAGGCTTTGGTAAAGAAGTATCTGGAAGGAAACACTGTGGGAGTGGGCAGAAAGGAGTTAAAGAGAGACTCGGGTTAAGAAGCAGAGGACAGTATAAAGAAAACGTAACTCACAAACATATAGCGACAGCTAAGCAACGTGCCATGTCTCCTGCTTCCAAGGGTCATATCCTGACTGCTGGCTACTCCGAGATGACGCAAGGGTGACAGCCTTCACCTGGCACGCCCCCTCCAAAGAGACTAGAACTGTAACACACCACTCTGGTGGCCATGTTGGAAGACTATGAATTCAGGGACACCGAAGACACGCTGCTCCTCCACCTAGACCATAAGGTCAAGGGATGTAACAGGAAGAGAGTTGTGAGGAACAGTCTTTATGAGTCGCCTACAGATTGCTGGAATTGTCATTGTTCAGTTGCTTCCTGAGGAGAGTTTCATTGATACCGAAAGGAAGGGTGCTGCCCTCAGGAAGTTCTGCAAACACTCCAGAATAATACCTCAGGAGCATTAGAGTGCTCACCAAGTAGGGGATTCAAACCACTGGGGCATTTGCACACCAGTCCTTGAAGTATCTGAGTAGATTGGTCACAGATAACAAAGATTACACTTTTGAAGACATGTATAATTTGGTTGCATTTGAGAATAGCCTTAAAAATGGACAGATGGAGCTATACCACCATCTAGTGGACAAGATAATCACAGACCCTAGGGAGATTGCAAAGGCAGCTGACAGGTTTGTGGGAGACGGGGTGTGTTGTGTTTAGTGGCAGTTGGGCAGATGACGCTGAGCTTCCTGCTTTTCACTTTGGAGTTTTTGGAGTCTGTTCATTATTTCTCCATTAATGGAGGAGTGGCTACGAGAGGAACTGAAGACCCTAAATACACATGCAGAGCATGGAACGCACGCAACGGTGTGTGTTGTGTGTAGTGGCAGTTGGGCAGGTGACACTGAGCTGCCTGCTTTTCACTTTGGAGTTTTGGGAGTCTGTTCATTGTCTCTACATGTATGGAGGAGTGGCTACAAGAGGAACTGAAGACCCTTAATACAAACGCACAGCGCGGAGCATGCACAGTTGTGTGTGTTGTGTGTAGTGGCAGTTGGCGATTTCGGCATGAAAGGTGTCCATGGAGACCTGGCTCTGCCCCTATTCCTTCAGCTCATTTCAACATCATAACAGTCTGATGGGACTCTGCGGACACAAGGTGAGAACTTACACTAGTTACCTGTCTGGGCCTTCCTACCTATGTATGAAGTGAGAAGTAGGAAAAATGTACGTGTAATGCAGGAGTCCCGGCGGAAGTTGGCAGCCACCTTCCAAATGGCAGTTGACTTACCTTTGCCTAGCTCCCCTTTATTCCCAGGGGAGGGCCCCTCCAAATTAGGGTATGCAGTGGTTACAGTGAATTGGCGGTTTATAGAGTCAACACAAAACAATAGCACAAATGAGCTACCTGGAAAAACCAACAAGTTGAACTAAATTACCTCCTTCTTTAATCCGGTGGCAGTTTATTGTCAGCCTTCACAATTTCCGCCCTCAGGAAAAGAGGGTGAGGTGTCCTTGAGTGTAGCTGTGGACCAATCAATGTTAACAGGACAAAATACCATTATGTCAGACGAAGCTGTTAAGTGTGTTGGAACTCTAATAAAGAACAACTGGAGCATGCGAAAGGGCCTCGGAGGTATCATTGCATGACTCTGAAACCTCATTATTATTGTACATGACTACGCCTGCTCCAGTTCCGCCTAGGAGACTGTTGCCTTTGTTATGGCAGGTGGACAATAATCTGTCTGAGGGAACCAGTTCTGTATTGGGGGACCTTTGCACAAAATCAACCAAGTACGGTGTGCCCTCGTGAATCTCTATGAAGGTCTCAAAGTGGAATCAGGGATCCACACAGCCAATTTAGAATGCCTACTCTTCAAGTTTGATCATGTGGGAGTGCAAGGTAAAACAAAATAATTTTTGAGTTAAAATCCACATTCGAATTCTGCAAGATTAAATGAGGTTAATGTGGCCAAAGATGAAGTAAATAATGGAAATCACTGTTACGATGTGCACCAAAAGGACTTTCAGAGACATGTCATACTGATAGTGCAGGAGCTAAATCCTGATACTGGGGCGAGTAATCAAAAGAGACCACAGGAAGTATTAATGGGTAATGAGTCATCTAAAGGTCCCACCACAGAAGAACGCAAATATGGGAAAACAAAAAGGGATAGCAAATGCGAAAACCAAGCATTGCAAAGGGAAAAAGAAAAGAAAAAAAAAACAATGGAAAATCAATTCTATCATCACAAAGAAGTTTGTGTTCTTCGACGAGGCAACCCACAGTTATAGCTGCACTCAGAAATGCACCAGCTAAAAACATCAGCAAGCAGGGGCAGGTTGTGGAAGAGTCACCAAATGAAGAGGAGGTGGTTGGGGTAGCACAGGCTACTATTCCACACAAAAAAGGCCAATAAGGAGAGTGTCTCACACTCAGTTCAAACAGAGGATTTTTTGTCTGCTCCCTTTGAGGGAGGGCTGATGGGGAGCTGTAGCCTCAACTCAACAGATGTTAGAGAGGAAGGCCTAAGAAAAAAGACTAGAGTTATATTTAATAAAACATTGAACAAGAAAGAGGTCTGAGCAAGCGGTTTATGGAAGGAAAGCAAACAAGACAACATTATCAGGTCCTGAGCACTCTCTTCAATGTCTTGAGGACAGTAAGTCCACAGGGACTAAAAAAGGCTTCTATGTGAATAAAGACTTCAAGAGTCAGCCAATGGTCTTTAGCATTTTAAAGAGATTGAAAGGACCGAAAATGACAAATGAAGGGGACACGGTTGTGGCTTCTAAATTTTGATAGCAGTCTCAGAAGCAGGAGAACAGAATGCATGCTCATCGGTGTCCTACCTACAAGTTATTAGTAGAGAGCTTACTACCTAAGAACAGAGACTTAATTCTAAACAGAACTAATATACTTTGCCTACTGAGAGAAATCCCACATTTAACATCTCAATAGACTCTAGGAAAGCTTAAATTAAGAGGGATTCATGTGTCTAAGGAAACCATGAGGTGTGAAACAGAAATAAAGTACTGGTCATGGCTGTCTGGCGCATCATCAAGGCCTGAAGAAGAATACGTAGCCAGCCTGAGCTCACTAGCGTGTATACTCAAGAATAACTCTTGGAACACCAGGAGGCATTACAATCTTTTTGTCAATCCCGAGTTCTGCAAATTGTTAAAACTACACGACTTTATATTGTTACAGGAAGACGTGGTTACTTGAATTTCCCTCCTTTGATTGGCATGCCTCATTTCATCAGTCTGCTTGGAAAGGTCTGAGGGGCCGCGGCTCCAGTGGGCTTGTGATTTTGATTAAGTCAGATGTTGGCTTGGAAGTGGTAACTATGCAAATTATATATAGGGGGATTTTGGCCATCCATGTGAAGGTAGTCGATGGGGTCAAGTGGATACATTTGCTCCTGGTTAATGTGCACTGGCACATTGGAATCGGTGACTTGGGGGCAGCCACAAATTCCCTGGTGGTATTTATAAATGATTGATTCAGCCGATTTATAGAGGCCAGCCCATTATTGCTGGAGACTTAAATGGCGCTTGTTCAGAGGTGGATGTTAGGACTTCTCTACTTCTCCCCCACTTCACCCAAAGCACAACATTTAAAACTCTGGGGGGGGGTGGCCGGTTGGCACTGGTTTAAGAGCATGCAGGGACTGGGTCTAACGGTTCTTACTGGTGCAGTAAAAGAGGATAACAAGTAATACCACATGGTATAATGTGGACACTGGTTCCACTCTTGACTATTCTTTCGTTGGGGAGATGCTATTTAATCATTGTGCTTACCTGGAAATAAAGCTTACTCCATTAAGGGATCACTGCATGCTAATTACCGAATGTACACTGACTATGGGCATAGGGGATGACACAGGCCCAGTGGACCTCTCCACGAATCAGGCTGGAAATAGGATCAAATTGAACATGCATAATATCAAACTGGTAAATGACACATTAATGGGATGCTTGGGGAGACATCCCTCTCATGGAAACGTGGTACATTTACTGTGGACTTGTTTGAGCCCTTTGTGGAACGCCTTCTAAAATGGTCCTTGAAACTGTAGGGACTACTTTGGAAAAAAAAAATATAAAAAACATGCGCATATCCCTGATGAGCATCTTGTTAACAAAAACCGCTCAATGAGAGCGCAAATGAAAGTATTGAAAGCAACAGAACATCTCAGCCCTGATGTTCTGCTTGATCATATTAAGGAGGTCATACAAAACTATAAGAACTGGGTAAGGGGAGACTGAGTGTGCATGTTAAAAAGGACTGCAGAGGAAACGTTGTTGGTTCTAAAAAATAAAAAAATCTCTTCAGTTTTGGAGGAGATCAGATTAATGAAGTCCCAGAGATGGAATGGGTAAGGTATTTTGAGGTGAAAAGCCCCTGGGTGGGTTGGACTGGTGCCTGTCCACACGGTGGAAATGGTTTGTAATGGTTTGTAATGTACGTAATGTATGTATTGACCAGAAGGTGATTGAGGGTATCTTGGGAATGATCAGTTCCTCTAGGGCACCAGCCGCAAATAAACAGTCTAATGCCCTTTTTAAGAGCTGCCCGGAAAGCTGGTCCTTAGTATTAACCACCCTACTGAAATGACATTGAGACTTATTTCTTTCCTGAGTTGAGGAGAGTAGCCTACATTATTCCACTATATAAAAAAGGGAAGAGATCGCAGCCAAAAAATTCCTGATCGATCGCTATATTGGATGCTGACAGCAAAGTGTTTGCATCTTGTTTGCTACAGCATTTGGAAATATAGGCTAATGAAACTGGTAGATTGAAGAAGTGGCAGACCGGTTTAGGAAGCACATGTCCACCTCCCTGAATTGATTTGTTCTGAAAAAATATGAATCTGTTTTGCTAGCTCATTAGATCTTACTGCTGCTTTTGATACAGTCAATAGGTGTCTTCTGTGGTCCAGGTTGCAGGGATGGGGAATTCTGCATGGATTGTTAAGACTAATTGTGGGTCTCCATGAGCATTCAGCTGTACTAGTAAGACTGAATAAGGAAGGAGCACTCTCTAGAAGAGTTCTGACTTTTAGAGGCATTAGGCAGGGGCGCATCTTGCCCCCGGTCTATTTAACCTTTGCATGTTGGATATGGGAAATTACTTTGACCCGGCAGTGTTTGAGTCTCCAAAAATTAATAATTTTGCTGTGCCCTGGATTAGTTACGGAGATGACTAACTTATTTTTGACTGCACTGAAATAGGTTAACAATGACTGTGCTCCACTTTTTAACAATGCGCATCTTACAACTTGTCGGGGAGTTTCTCCCGGGGCCAGCTGGGCCGTCCGCAGACCTCCGGGCTGCGAGGCCCCAACTCCTCCCGAGTTTCCCAAAAATGAGTATGAGACACATGCAAGAAGCAAGGTGGTTCTGCTGTTTATTGAACAACGGCAGGGATGGGTCTAGGATCGTACGCGTCCGTCCAGACTCTCGAAATTCGTGGGGCTCGCAGGCCCCTTTTTGCCTCAGTATGACGTGCTACTTGCGTCACCTGGGAACGTTAGCGAAAAAACCTATCGCCACTCTGGATTGGTTCCTCGAGTGGTAGGGTTAGTATAGCATACATATAGAGAACATTGTTAGTGGTTAAGGGTCAGTCAGGTGGTATACTTGGGCTGTCCCTTCTATTAGATACTTGAAAATTGTTACACAAAGACCCCTAATGATTGGCCAATGTTAGTGGCGTCAGTGATGAGTGCCCCCATGTTCTGATTGGTCCACTCGCGAGCCTCCCAGCCTGGGACCATCGTTGTTCCCAGCTCGCGGTGTACCTGTCATTTGCAACAATATGTAACTATGTGCTCGTGCAGACAATGCAAGGATTTGCTCATAGGCCTGAGAGCAGACCTTTCCCATCGCTGTAGGTGTCCACTGGGTCATTTCATTGTTGCAGCCTGTGTCCCAGACGTGGGACTCAGGCGACTTCTCCCTCGTGGGTCTGGTTCCTTGTCAGTTTTGGCTTGGTCACGTGAGGAGAGACCATGGCTGAGGTAGAATTCTGCACATTTAAAGTTGTATTTGCCTTTGCGTGCCTGGTTTTGCTTACAGGTGTGACCTTGGCGTCGGCTGGTAGCATACGAGTTGCAACATCGCTCCCTTGGCTGCCAGCTCTCGCTGGGCTCGTTCTGCAGGGTCAGCAATTGTACTCTTGCTCGCTCAGTGTTCATGGCGGCTCTTGCTTGCGGCCTACTTGAGCCTGGTTCATAGGTGGGGATGTGTAATGCACGGCACTTATGTTGTGGTGTCACATGGCTTCATAGGCAATGTCATGTCTTTGTTGTATTTTCATCACGATGCAAGGGTCAAGAGAAGCGTCAGCAAGCATGTAAACAAGTGCTGTGTGCGTCTTGCGTTTCTGCATTTCGGAGAACCTATGTGAAAAATAATAAAGATGCGCGTCAGTGGGTGTGTCCGTCACCTACGTCATAGTACCGAGTATATTCTTTGTGTGGATTGGTGTGGGAGTGTCCAGTGTGCATGGTTGCACGTGTGTTCTGACAGTTGGCTAGGTCGTCATGGCATCTCTAACGATGTAGGTCCTTATTGTTGAAGGGCTAAGTCGAGTTCATCCATGCCGCAGGTGTCGGCTTGAGTAGGGCAGGCTGGCGGGCAGGCTGGTGGGCACATCCGTATGTTCTTGTACCAGGGTATTTGGTCGTCTGGTAGATAGACGAATTCCTCTTATGGCGGGTGTCTGGGGCGCGATCCTCTGGGCCAGGGGTGCGAGGAGATTGGGGGGGGTGAGTCTTTTCTCCCATTCTCCCACTTCAATCCCCCCTCTTCCACTTCTCGACCACAAACATATCCTTTTCTCTATCTCCTCTTACTCTCCATATTTTAGTCACTCCTCCCAGGTGTCCGTAGTGGTTGACATGGTCCTCAAATGACCAATACATATATACACAACTTCCTCCCGGTTTGCAGTATACCCATCTTCCGATGTAGCTCCTCGGGTTTCTAGGGTTTTCGAGCTTTACGGATGGTGGGTCTAGGTGGTTGGTGATGATCTGTCTGTGCAGTTTTTCTCTTTCCTTTATTATGGTGTCTGTGTGCTGGTCATCATCAGTTGGCATCAAGGGGTGCATACCAACCATTTCGATCATTTCGTCTGTAGTGCGTGCCTTCCTGGCCTTCCAAAACCTTATTATAATCAATGCTGCTCCAGCCAGTATTATGCATCCAACTATAATCTTCAGCCCGTCCGACAGCCATGATGACATCCATGACCATAACAATGAAAACCAGCTATCATCCTTCTTCACTCCTTTACTTTCTTCCATCATTTTGGAATGCATCTGGGCCAGCTGTGATACTGCTTCGGTGAGTGTACCATTGTCGGCATCGTTAGCAGGAATAAATGTGCAGCATGATTGTCCTATCTTTGCGCAAACTCCTCCCTCCATCGCTGTGAGGAGATCCAATACATATCTGTTCTGTAGTGCTACCATTCTCACCGCTCGTAGTTCCTCTTTTATTGCGTTGAATCCGTTTACTGTTGAATTAATGGTCATCATTAGTTCCCATCGGGTTATCTGGAGCCATTTAGCGTTTGCATAAGCTTGTAGTCCAGGGTGTATTATTGACAAGAAGAACATTGCAGCTCTGCTAAATAACCTGTGTTCTGGTGGGATAGAAGTGAGTGCCGTTTCCGACCTTCCCACAGGTAGTTTCCTGTCAAAGGTTCTCCTTGTCTCTTTTTCCTGTTCAGGACATTATTGTTGTTGTTGTCCTCCCCCCTCTGTGATTGTACCGATCTCTTCTTCCTCTTGTTCCCTTCATCCATTTTGGGGAAGTTGGCCATGTTCACATGTTTTTGGGGCACCACTAGTGATGGTACATTGATGTGTACCATTGTGCATATACCATTCCACAACGGGGGCAGGGTGTGATATGCCTTATTTCCGCAGGCCCAGTAGTGATCCATTATCACTGCCGTTCCTGCACCCCCCCTCTGGTAACTCTAACACGCTTGCACAGTTGGTGTTGTATCCCACCTTCACATCTCCTCTGTGTTGGTAGCATAACTTGGGCGCGGTCAGCGGTAGTATGCTTATTAGGTCTTCATCTTTCTCCATCCATGTCAGCAGGGGTACGTACTTGCCCCATGTCGTCCAACATCTGTCATTGTCTTCCTTTATGGTGGTAGTATTTTCTCTTGTTACCATGTTGCTACCGACCACTCCTATGTCCCATTCATTGTTCATGTATACCTTCCCTGTTATTGTTACCAGTGGCCTTTCCCAACAGCCTTGTGTACCAGGAACTTCGGTGGCGTACCAATCACAGGGTAGGTATTGTAGTGTTACTTTCTTCGTTTCTCCCTTTTCAGGGCCACTTGTCATGTACCTGAACGCTTCGGCATGCAAACTGCTCTTGTGGTAACTCAAATATGACTTAAGGAAATTGTTTTCGTACGGGTATGTGTCTCTTGTTTTCCACTCCATTCTCATCACTGTTCCTTGAAATCACCCACTCATTTGGAATAGTGCCAGATACATTATACATCGTGCCGTCTTTTCTTCTATTTCTGTGGCTACGAATGTCCGAGAAGCGCTCATGGCGTATGGGATCAATGAGCAAACATAACAGCTGTCTTCTGTTGTCTGCTTACCTATTTGGGTCATGTTCTGGTACCACACGTTGTTCGAGACGTGTGCTGAATCTGTTATGTAATTATCAATACCCTTATTATCTGAGTATGTGCTGCGTTTAACTCTACTTCCTTTATGTGGAGGGTTGGCTAGTACCACCTGACGTCACACCTGTTGCAGCCGTGGGAGGGGGTACGTTAGGTTTGGGTGCAGCCATAATATTGATAGCATAACTTTTCTGCCATACAGAGGCAGCCAATAGACCAGTGATGACCAATACTCCTATCATTTTTATTACAAAAGCTAGTCTCACCGGCATTTGCTCTTACCTTGCTGCAGTCCGGCAGCTTATTCTTGCGACGTTAAAGTTGCCCGCCTGAAAATTCTCAATACGCTTGTTATTATGGTTAGTTGTTATCAAGCTCTCCCTATCAAGTAGTCGTTCAGTGCCCAGGCGAAGAGCTGTTCCCACGTCAACCTTAGTGATCTATCTCTTAGAGCAGGTAAGTGCTGGTGAAGATGGGGAAATGATTGTTCTATGGCCAAAACAAATGCGGTGTAATAGACGCGTACCCTCCTTCTTTTTAGGTACTTTGGCCTTCTTATATGATGTACAAATTGGTGTGATAGGGCTTCTTTGGCGATCAACTTACAAAAATCTAAGATTATGCAATGTAACATGAAAAAAAGAGCCACTACATTTCGATGGCGTGGGTTAACTGAGCCTTTGCAGAGGGTGGAGAAATTCATCTATTTAGGATTTCCAATGCCTACAAAACCCCATAAATCGTAGGAGAGGGAGTAGATGAGAAGCAGGGCTATAACCTTGTCCAATCAAATGTGGTGAGTGGATGCTCATTACGGCAAGTTCTCGTTACTCCCGACACTGAGATTTCATGAAGGAAAGATTATCCCTAAATGACACTATAGAATTAAGGTGCAATTTTTTATGGGTGCCAGAAACTCTCCCATTGCTAGAAGGCTTCAAGTGGCATAGAGTTTTAGGACTCGAAATCAGTTCCCATAGCAGTAATACAATACGATGTGCGCATTAACTCTCGCACTGCCAGAGCAAATTGGAGAATGTAATCCTTTTATCGAAATATAATTTGTCCTTTGGAATATTTATTGTATTTTGATTTGCATATTTTAGTGCAAACTTCCAAAGTGGAGGTTTTGAGTGAATTTGTGGTATTTTGCACAACTCTGTTGAGTCAGCTAGGGGTGTTACAGGAGGACCTCATTAGAAATCCAGTGTGGGTCAAAAAGAGTCTATATACAAGGGATTGGTCTCAGATTATCGAAAGATGTGATAGTTATGAATCGACGCGTCATCTTGAGAATGACAACAAAAGACGAGGCACTGTAGCACAGTTTTTGTACATTTACCCATCTAGATCAGTCAGAAGGCTGTTTTTTTTAAATTTTTGCTGGAATCTGTTCTTAACAAATAAAATCAATTGGCGGTATGGGCAGATCCACAGTGAAGTGAATAATTGTAGATTATGTTTTCGGCCTGGTTCCCAGGAATCACTGGAAAATGTGATGTCCTGCTCATCATCATCAGTGTTATTTTAACAAATTTGCACATTACTATCACCCTGACTGGCAGGAGAATTTCTGGAATTATTGTTTAGCTGGCAGAACTACCTCATTGGTGATAGGAATTGTGGGTTTTTTAAAGTGTTTGTTCCTTGATGTTATTGCCATAATTTAGTGAAGGACCTGCTATGAATTAATACAGTGATGATTAATTGTATTAAGTCAAGATTAACGTCTGTTGTTTGAACATTTGTTTGAATTGTATTTGTATGAATTGTAGTTCATATTTAAGCTTATTACTGGTTTTATTATTGATTTTGTAATTGTTAAAGGTTACTTGAATAACCATAAAACATGTTTTTTAGACTCCAAAAGAAGGCTTACAAGACTGCATCTCAATCAGATGGCAAGGTTATGGATAAAGCAAAACAAAAGATGATAAACACAGGTTCACATCCTTATGCTAAGAAAAGTCCCCAGAAACGTGAGGGTCATTCCAGCCACAGAAAGGAGAAATCAGTGCAACCCTAGCACTGGGGCCCATACATTTCAGCTCCACAGGGCTGCCTTATGTGTGGAGAGTGGACACATAAAAAGGGATATCTTGATTGAACAAATAGACAAAGATGTATGCAGTTAGTACTACCATCATGGTGAAGGAAGAGATAGAGAGGTAGACAGCATGGGCATCATAGGTGAAGAATTCCCACTTGGGAAGTTGCTCACTAAATGCATCCTTTTATCTCTGGATGGGAAAAGGTTCTTGGTCTCCAACTGAGGTCCTGGTTCCAGCTAACACTGAGATCTTTCGGGATCAAATGGAATAAAGCCCAAGGACTTCATGAAAATGCTTAGAGTATCACTGCTGTCCAACAATGATGATTACATGAAAAGCAGGTAATTCCAGGGTTCTTATAAGATACTTAGCGGATTTGATCGCCTTAACCTGATGCACATTCATCGAGTTCCGCTTGAGAGAGGAGACCTCTCAGCTCTGCATCGCCATCAAAGATGCAATCCCAGTGGACTGTCTGATAGGAAATGTGTTCCCAGTCAAAATACATTTTTCTAAAGCTCTTTTCACTAAAAGGTCATCTTAGAAAGACCTCTCTGTGACGGCATGGAACGGTCTTTCTAAAGCGAACTGTCATGCCGCTGCCATGCAGGAGTACACGCAGGGGCTGACAGGCTTTGCGGGACCAGCTAGTGGAGGGACAGGACAGTAAGTGTGTGTGTTTGTGCGCACATGTGTGTTTGTGTGTGTGTGTTGTATGTATGTGTTTTGGTTTAGGGGGTGGTGGGTGGTGGGTGGGAAGGCTGGGACTGAAATTCCAAGGGTTGGGGGTGGGGTAGCGGGCTGGGGCTGAAATCCCATGGTAGATGGTGGGGGCTTAGTGGGAGCACAATGGGGGGATTGAGGAGAGAACCCCAAAATGTTTCTTTTAAAGGGGAAACCGCATTGTAAAGGTCTCAGAAGAAAAAAGACCTTTAGATTGATGGATTTCCAATGAAAAGAAAATCGGTCAAAGTAAATTGGTATTTTTCTCTTGAGACCTTTAAAAAAAGGTAATTTCACATAGAACCAGGGCATGGCCGGTTGGCTGAAGAAGACATTGCTGTGGTCAATAAATCTAAGGTCAAGGAAGCATCAGGGGAAATAACCCATGTGGGCATGTGAAGATTCCATCTGGAAGTTTTGAGAGACTAGCACCATCAGTACTGCCCTGTCAGATTCAAAAGTGCACAGAGGCACAGAGAGGCCCAGTGGCCACTGAGGTGCCTACTGTCATGGAATCAATGATCTGAGGGTTTTGCCAGTCATAAAACCACAATCTGGAATGGAGGACACAGGTTCCGACCTCAAAAGGCTTACCAGAATCAGTGACTTGTCCAATCAGACTACCTTTAGCTGAGCCCAACAAGACTACCCACTACAGCTGATCTGTGTGAACAAGTAGAGAAACAGGCTATGGGAGAATTCCCTTAGATGTTCAGTTTGTATCGGGAGAAGGTTCTCCTGTACAGCGAGCCCAAGAATATTGGGGCAGGGGCCAGTCAGAAGTTAGTTGTGCTCCAATTCCACAGTAGGGTCCAATAGGAATTTGCTCATGACATTCCATTGTCAGGTCACTTAGGATTGACCAAGACAGCTGATAGGCTGTCTGCCCATTTTTACTTGCTGCAGATTGGAATTTCGATAAAATCATTTGTCTGGTCCTCCCACATTTTACAAGCATCTGGTAAGTCTGGCGGAGTCACACAGGCCCCCTTAATTCCACGACCAGTGGTTGCGAGGCTTCTGAGAGAATTTGCATAGACATTGTGGGCCCTTTGGAGCCTCAAACTAACTCAGTAAAGTGGTACATTTGGGTTATGGTAGACCACACCACCTGGTGCCCAGAGGCTATACACTTAAGGAGTATCAAAGCGCCTGTCGTGGCAAAGACTGTTAGAGATATTCTCTTCTGTGGGGTTCCCTGAAGAAGTTATTTCTGACAGGGGAGCCAACTTTATATCCACAGATACAAAAGCGATGTGGGATGAATGTAGGTTAGCTTACAAGTTCTCCACAGCCTTTCACTCACAAACCAATCAGCTTGTGACGCAGTTCAACAAGACCCTGAAGTCATGATAAGTGACTTGCAAGAGACCTAAGGAGAAGGTGGGTTATTTTCCTGCCATGCTTTCTGTTTGCTTACCAGAAGGTGCCACAGTGAGGTGTAGGCTAGCACTCTGTTACTGGTCCCTTAAAAGTCCAGTATTGGGAAAACTGATGTCTCCTTTTGTGTGGACTAGAGAGGGCTCCTTTCTGCTACCAAGTCATATGTACACCCAATACCTACAGCAAACCCATTGATTGAAACATTAGGTGCTGTCAGGCTGATCTTGATGAGCAAACAAAGGATAGGTCCCCTTTTTCCACTCTGGAAGGGCAGTATCAGTCAGTGGCGTAACACAAAATGTGGGGGCCCGCCTGCAAGTCATGCTGAGGGCCCCTCCCCCCAACTCAGCAAAAAATCACGGGTCGTGCCACACTCTACGCAATACGCACAAATGAGCTGTTCAAGTGGTATGTGTTATAAACTAAGCCTCCTTCATAGAAAAAGAACCACAGAAGGTAAGTAGTTTACATGTAGGTTTATTCTCTGTAGTTGTAAGGTAGAGAAAGCACTGGGACATCTATCCAGCCCAGCACATTAGGTCCAACTGACACCAGTAGAACCCAGCACTCCAAACCTCCACCAACACGCCACACAGAATGTCAGTGACATCACCACACCATCATAACAGACATAGCCCATAATCAGGCCCCAGCACAGATTATGACACATCTCCCTCCTTACAACTGACACAACAATATTGCAAGAAAAGTTATTAACAACCACTAGAACACCACACGTTGATTGCAAATTGCTCACCAACCACCAAGATGAAGGAACACCCCAATCGTCACACAAAAATATATAGCTCATACCAACTCAGAAACAATTCCCATCTGAGCCAATCCGCTACACTACAAAATCTAGCCAAGATTTTAAATAAAAAACACAAAACACAAAAACTAAACCCAAACCACAGGCCCTCCCCACAGCCTGAACACCCACTCAGCTATAAACCCACTGAAGAACAACAACAATGGAAGAAATCAAACCATAAATCCTTCCATGGTGGAGAGCCCACACAACACATCCAAACTAACCCACTCAACTTTGAAGCCCCACACAGACATGTGGCCACCATGTCTAAGTCCAACTCATAAAACTCCAAACCAAAACTCTGATCCTACCGCAGACATCACATCACCACACTATCCCCATAACTTACCGAGAAAGCACCTAACTACCCCTCAACTGGAACATAGACAGCACCTCACTGCCCCTTAACCACATGTTAGACAGCACCTCACTGCCCCTGAACCGAAGCATAGACAGCACCTCACTGCCCTTGCTACACCATAGACAACACCTCACTGCCCTTACTACACCATAGACAGCACCTCACTGCCCCTTACCACACCATAGACAGCAACTCACTGCCCCTACTACACCATAGACAGCACCTCACTGCCCTTACTACACCATATGCAGCACCTCACTGCCCTGGACCACCGTGAGACAGCACCTCACTGCCCCTTAACCATACCAAAGACAGCACCTCACTTCCCATACTACACCATAGACAGCACCTCACTGCCCCTTTAAAATCACCAGACAGCACCCCACTGCCGATAAAAATCACTGACGGCACCCACAAATAACCAGGAGACATACCCCTACGAACAACAACAAAGAAAACACCACAGGACAACATATAAAACCCCGCAATAACCAAACCAGATAAGAGTCCACGGCACCAAAGTCCCTGCAGCAACTCACACCCACATGTCCACAGAATGCAAAGCAGTAAATAACATGGCGCTAAGTCCCCTGCACCAACCCCGCACCCACATGTCCAAAAGAAAAAAATATATATACTGACACTGCGCCCAAAAACATTCGCCAGCCTCGCACCCCCGAGGCATGTAGCAGAACTGCAATCAAGAAAACATAGGGCCTCATTACGACTTTGGAGGTAGCCATGGTGCTATTAGCACCATGGCTGACTCCAAAATCTTGTCCGGGTTCCCTGAATGGGGAAATACCGGGCCATTCCGACTTTGGAGGGCCCGGTATTTCCTCCTTCAGGGAACATTGGCCCGGTCCTTCTCCATTCCCATTCGAGCCCCCATAGGGCTCAATGGGAATGGGGAGGGAGCTAAGAATGGGCCCATTGTTAGCTCCCTGGTCCCCTCGCGGGACCGGCTATGGATGTCTGGAAAAACCAGACATCCAGAGCGGGTCCCGCGAGAGGACCTCGTAATAGTGCGGAGGGGGTTTAACGGCGCCAGCACCATTACTGGCACCGTTAAACCCATTCCGCACTAGTCGTAATGAGGCCCATAGTCTCAAATTGCAACCCCTGACCCACCAGCACACAAAAGAAAAACCCAGGGGCATACTCTAGACAGCAGGCCACAACACAGAAACGACATTGCAAAATTCAATAATACAGGCCCAAAACCACTAACATATACACAGGGCCCAACCCCGAAACGAAACTACCCTTCCCCCCCGAGGCCACAACGTAAACACAACACCAAAATTACAGGCCTCAATGACAACATAACCTTATTAGTCCTCCGCCTTCCTGGGCACCTTCATCCTCACGTACAGACCCCAAAGATCAGGATCCAAGTCCCTCAAGCCTTCTGCACCACCACGACACTTGATGCAGGAGCCCAGTTGCTGTTGCCATTCCTTGGGACACATGAAGCACCACACTTTCCTCATGATCCCCTCAGAACCATCACTGCACCTTTCCACAGCTCTGGCGTCATCTTCCTCACTATCCTTATGATGTTCTCCGCCACCGCCTTCGCATCCATAACCCCTCTGCCGTTTTCTGAGCCTGCTTTTTCCACAAAGCTGAACGCCAAAGTGAAACGGGTCCACAGCCCCTGCCACCAACTCCACTGCGACCCGAGTCAGCTCCAAGACCTCTGACAACGCACTACTAGTGCGCAATCCCGTGCTCACAGCACTGTCCACGCTGCGTTCCAAATGAACGCCGGTGTGACTTTCAACATTGCCTTCCAGCAGATCCGTCAGCTCTCCGCCCACTGATGTCATCATTCCATCCTCAGGCACTAGGGAGCGAAGACTGCCATCCGCTCCCAGCACAAACGTAGCACTCCATCCCGCACCACTGTCACAGACATAACGGCAGCTCAAAACACCAGCCTGCTGCCACCACAGACCGGCTGACAACAGCCACCTCAGTTTGCTGCCAGGCCGCGGCCCAGCTACTGTCCATCCAGGCCACCTCATAACAGCCCGACTGGAACACCTGTGGCAGACACGACAGAGTCCTCATAGCACCTCTGCTGCTCTTGCAACCTCCCGAACGCTACACCAGGATAACACGGCCGCACCTCTGGCCGCCTGTCAACTGCACTCTCAGGATCCTTAACCTGGATCCCGACCAGGACTAGACTCTCAGGGTCCCCGACCTGCACCCTGACCAGGACCTTCACTGCACCGCCCGGCCTGCAGCTTCCGACTGCTGGATAGATGTCTCCCTGGAAGGCAGCGCTTCTCACCTGCTGCCCCTTCCCAGCAGCAAAGAAAACATCCTCGTCGCCAGTGTTATAAACTAAGCCTACTTCATAGAACAAGAACCACAGAAGGTAAGTAGTTTACATGTAGGTTTATTCTCTGTAGTTGTAAGGTAGAGAAAGCACCTGGACATCCATCCAGCACAGCACATTAGGTCCAACTGACACCAGTAGAACCCAGCACTCCAAACCTCCACCAACACTCCACATAGAATGTCAGTGACATCACCACACCATCATAACACACATAGCCCATAATCACGCCCCAGCACAGATTATGACAGTATGCCACACACTGCACTAGGAGAAAGATATAAATATGTGTTTAATGCAGTATACAGCACGCTTTCTGATAAAAATTGGCTAAAAAGCCAGAGTGTTTGCAATGGTTTTGTAGGGTAACACCAATCCAATACATGCAAGTCACCAACAGTGCACAGGAACATTAATGCTTTGCTATTAAAAATGCCATGTCACATTGAAAATATGTCCTACTGGCTGCACAATGTAGACCAGTGTAGACACGTAATAATATTACAGTAAAGCATGCCAGGCAATATTTAGACATACCTAGACGCCAGTCGAAGCAATAACACTCATCAAGAAGAGAACACACATTCAAGCCTGCATCTATTCGGCCTCTAACAACACAGACAAACTTTTTAAAATCTGCAAGTAGCTGGTCAATCCTGTGGCGGTCTTTATCTCTCCTGTTCCCTCCCAGGCCCTCTGTATGGCTCTGTTCTCTCACTTCTCAGCTAAAACTCAGGATATACAGTCCCCATCTCCTCTTCCTCTCCCTCTTCATCTCTTAGCCCCCCATTGGCCAGCTCTACTTCTTTTCCTCCTTTCTCCTCTTTCTCTCTGAAAATACCTGATGAGGTTTCTAGATAAGTCAGATCTTTGAAAGTGTTGTCCAAACAGGTGCTCCCCTGCTCCTCTAGAACCATCAAGGACCATATTGACACCCTCTCTCCAGCCTTTGCTGATTTCTGTAATCACTCTTTCACCACTGGAATGTTCCCCTCTCCCCTTAAGCACTCCCTTGTGCGCCCACTCCTCAAGAAACCGCCTGCCTTTCCTGCCTGCCTGGCAAACTATCGCCCAATAACCATCACCCCTCTACTGGGCAAACTGTTGGAAAAATTGCCCATCTTCCAGCTTATTCTCCAAACTGAATCTGTTGGTTGTCTCCATGACCATCATTTTGGCTTCAGAGCTGCTGGAGGCATGAAAACTGTGCTCCTGAACACCTGTGAAGATCTGCTCTCCAACCTTGATTACAGCATTCCTTCTGTCCTCATCCACCTTGATATTTCATCTGCTTTCGACACGGTCAACCACGCCATCCTGATAAATCAACTCCATGAGAATCTGGGCATCATGGATCAGGCCTTTGAGTGGCTGACCTCCTTCCTCTTGGACTGCCCCTCCCAGGTGCAACTTGGTCCCTTTCCCTCTGCCACATCTCTCTATACCTGTGGCGTTCCCCAGGGATGCATCCTCCCACCCTGGTTTTTCAACCTATTCTTGGCCCCTTTGGCCCACCTGATCGCTACCTTCTCCTCTTATGCAGATGGCACACATCTACCAATCTCTCCCTTAATGCCAGTATGGAGATCCTTCTCATTGGGACCTCTGCCCCTGCTTCCCACTTTCACTCTGGCCGCCCACCTTGGGCCCTCTTTCTTCGCCTTCCTGCGAGGCAAAGAACTTGCTTGTCATCTTTGACTCCACTCTCTCTTTCTCTCCTCACATCTCGGACATTGCCAAGAAGTCCCACTACCAGCTGCTCCTCCTCACAGGGACTCTTCCCTTTCTCACTTTCCCCCAGAAGCTCACTATCTCCAGAGCCCTGGTTCTCTCTCGGCTGGACTAATGCAACCGCCTCTTTCTCATCCTGCCTTCCTCTATTCTCTGCCCTCTGCAACTAATCCAGAACAGCACTGCGAGAATTATCCTTGACCTCAAGCCCAGGGATCATATCTCCCCAGCCCTGAAATCTCTCCACTGGATCCCAGTTGCTGAAAGGATCAAGTTCAAGACCCTTTGCATTGATCACAAAGCTTTCTGGGCCCGGGCCCACACTTCATCTATCGCTCTCTTCCAAAATACCTTCCTTCTCAAGCCCTTCGCTCAGCTACCTCCAACTCTCTAAGGGTTATACACTTCCCCAGGCAGAGAGTGGGGGGGGGGGGGGGGTTCTCTCTCCTATGCAGGTGCATCCCTCTGGCAAGGCCTCTCTGCCCCTCTCAAACTTGAGCGGGACCACCTGAAGATCCGGAAGCAGCTCAAACTTTCCTGTTCTCATCTGCTTTCTCTCTCTCCCTCCCCTTCTGACCTACCTGACCTACCTGTCTGCTGTACCGACTTGTTGCTTGGCTACAATCAGAGTCTCACTATTTCCAGACTCTTTCATGGTTTATTACAACTAAAGTCAATGGGTTAGCACATCCTGTCTCAACCTACTCAAAGTTTTACCACAACAAAAGACAGAATACATTTATTCTTCAGTTTGTTCCTCAATTCAAGTTCCCCATGAACTTATTAAATGTCCCTACAACATTGCTTCCTATCCTTAAGTGTATGTGACTAACCCTAGGAGTGCGCTGGTGTATCGCCTGCAAGGGTTAGGGGGTAGAAGAGAAAAGCTCGCCCTATCCTCTCTCACTACTTTCCTAAAATACTATAAAAGGAGCACACTTGTTTTGGAAGTCAATTGGTTATATTTATTCTTATTGCTTCCAGTTAGTGTGACTTATCAGACTACTAAAACTCTTATCATATGCCTCTCCTTCTTAACTTGTATTGCTTTTTAAAAAGTTGTAGTATTGATATTTTTTAGCAAGCCCAATATTGTTTCAATGAGTCAAGGGGTCGGGTTATCAGCCCAGACCGCTAATCATCAACCAGTTTCAGTGGAATTACACCCACTCTCCGCTTTCTTCAGGACTTTTAATTGTGGCCCATGGGGTCACAGAAATAATGTTAAAAAAGACAATCTTCAAATTCGTTGTCTTGTGCTCCATCAGACTCTTTCATGATCAGTCACCCCTGCACTGCCTCTGGGCCTACCATGCACTTAAGAGCTGTAACTGTAACCCTACAGTCCCTTGTTCTATTTGCACTACCCAGAGCCCCAATACCCTGGCTGCACTTACTCAGAGAATTGCTGCCCTGTTTTTCCCTCCCCTCTCCCTTGTACTTCCCCCCTCCCTTTCCCCTTGCACTTCTCGTTCTCACACCTGCATGATCTGAATGACACAAGGCCTATTAAGATTGTTTGTCTTGTCCTCCCTCTATCATCCCTCCTGTGTGTTGTCGCGCCTAGAAACACTTGTGTACAGGCACGTTATAAATGACTTATATAATTTTATCACAGATGCCCAGAAAAATATACAAGCCCCAGTAAGAAACGACTAGTCTGGCAGCACCAACATGCCAGTCTGCCAGGTAATTACACTTAGCAGGACTGCTTTATCAGAAATGGCCAGTTATAACAAAATGTCATACCAAACTGAGGAATGACTAGACTGCCTGAACCAAAATGCCTCTCTAGCCACTAATACCACATATCATGCCTACTTAGCCTGGACATGGACAACCATTATGATTTGTCACACAATCCTGCCCCCTCCACACACATCCCCTCTCCCACCAACCCCTACCCCAACCTCCAAAATCGGATCCTTGCCCCAGAATTACCTCCATGTCCCTCTTCCCTCTCCCAGAGCTTACACATGAGGCTCCTTCACTCATAAGTAATGTACTGGGATGAGGAAGAATGGGACTAGGAGTAATGAAAATGACCAATAAGTAATCAAGGCGTTACACAAAGGTAGTGGTGCAACACCATTGAGTTGACTGGGATTCAGCACTCCTACCCTCCGAAATGTTGGGCTATGTTTACTCGACCTGGCTGGACTTCAGAGCAGTTGCCGGACAGAACAGGACAAAGATGTTAAACAGCACCTGGGTTTCGCTGTTAACAAAAGTCCAGCAATTACTAACATTAAGCATTTCACTGTTAGTACCTTCATTCAAATGCCAAATTTTTTAGCCAATTGAAATCGTGAGGTGGGTTTAGTACTTGCATGCCAGGGGAGTGATTGGAAGGGTAGAGAGGGTTGACCACTCAAAACTCGCAGCAGTCCATAAGTGGGAGCTTTAAACCTTAAATGAGTTAACTGCTTGTAACATTGAAGCTGCACTATAATAGTCTCATTAAAATGCATAAAGAAATTGGATGCCCCCACACAAATAAGTTTTCCCCTCCCCCACCGCCTGTGAAGTTAGTGCCTCTCTCAACATTTGAAGGGTTAGCCCCCCGAAATGTAGGTTTTGTTGCACCCCTGAACACAAGCCCACACACCATTCACCATATACACACATGCACACCCAGCCATCCATTCATTTAAGTGTGCACTCTTTCACCATACTGGCACACCCAGGCAGCCACCCGTACATTTAAGTGTGCATCCATTCGCCATACATGCACACACACCCAGGCTCCCAGCCAAACATTTAAGTGTGCACCCTTTCACCATACACTCAGACATGCACCCGTCATGGCGTTAAGGGGAGCCCTATTCAAAAAGAAATTGTTTCTTTTTGAAGTCACGTTGACTTCATAAAGAAATGATTTCCTTTAAGGACTGAACCATAACGGAAATAATTTCTTTATGAATGCTGAGTGACTTCAAAAAGATACTGGGGGCCATTATGACCCTAGCGGTAGCCGTGCCGGTAAATACCAGCACGGCTGCCGCCAGAGTCATGAATTTTCAGGCACCCGGGAATGGGCAATTACCGTGGCATTACAGCCCCGGCGGACCCGGTAATTGCCCATTCCTGGGCAAAGGAAAATATTACTCCCCATTCCCATTTCAGTCCCATTGGACTCAATGGGAATGGGTAGGCCGGATGCACCGGCACCATTCATGAATGGTGCCGGTGAATCCGTCGAGTACTGCATTGAGGTCAGACCTGGCGGGCTGAAAGGCACCCGCTCGCAGAACTCGTAGTTTGCCGATCCGGAAACAATGGTACCGGCAAGCTTACCAGTACCGTTGTTTCCGGACCGGCAAACTCATAATGAGGCCCACTGTTTCTTTTTGAAGTCATAGGGCTTCCCCACCCCATGACATTGAGGCCTCCAGCCTAGGGTCTTCCATTGCATGGGTTAGAGGGATCCCTTGGACTTTAAAAAGAAAGTGTCCTTTTCTGGTAGCTCTGCCTTCATAAAGACATTATTTCCGTTACAGAAATAATTTCTTTATGAATGCCAAGTGAAAGCAAAAAGAAAACAAAAAAAATGTTTTTTGAAAAAGAAAATATTTTTCTTTTTTTTTCTCTCAAAGTGAGGCACCCTCCTAGAACGTGTGCTGGTGGGGCCCCTTGCACCACAGGTGCAGCAGGGCCCCCATTACGCCAGTGGTATCAGTTCACTGTTATGCCTTTTGGGTTAAACAATACACTAACCATCTGGAAAGGGTGCAAAAACCCTTGCTTTTTGGTTTGGGATTAATAACAAAATAATGGCCCTCATTACGACCCTGGCGGAAATCGAAAAACGATGGCGGAAATGCAATACCGCCATCGAATAGCGCTCGGTGCGATTATGACCCGTCACCGTAAAGTACGATGCCATTAGCGACACCGTAGTGAACGCCAACGCTAACTGCACCAAGTACGCGCGCGCGCGCCATGCCAAACCGTAATTAGCACCATGGCGCAACGGTACGCGAATTCCGACCCTAGCGGACATGTACTTAACGCCATCAAGCACGGCGGAAAGTACCATTCCGCCATGGTGAGAAGTACGGCATCGCGAATCAACCGTAAACGGCCCCACTGAGTGCCTGTACACCGCTCCCTGGCCACATAGTACAACTCCCCGTAGGTGCAACGAAGTCACAATGCAACCAGTGAAATGTACAAGTCACCCATGCATGCCAACGAACAAAAGTATCACAAGAGGGGCCAATGGGAGCTGCAGGGCACAGATGGCACGAATACAGAAGCTATACCAATGGACATGACCTCAGTCTCCCACCAAGAAACGCACGCAAACACAGGCACCTGTGACCAGCAATATTCCGATAATCACATCATTCCACCAATCCACCTGGCTGACCGGCATCTGTTACACAAAACCTAATCCCCCGCCCCTGAGCATGACATCATTCAAACAGTCATATTGGCAGCCCTCACCCCTGACCTCACTGGGCTTCGTAGGCAAACGCGCCCAGCACAGTACCACGCAACTATACTCCGAAGCTGGAACCCAATGCAGATCTCCTCACAATACATCGCTCCCCAAATAGGAATATGCCACATCACTTGCAAAGAAGAACGCTACACGGCCCATATCAGAATAGAAATTTAATGCACAACAAATTCACCAAGCCCATACAGCCATTAGGCCATGAACTCCAAAACACATTTCACCATTGTGGGCTGCATCCGCAATAAATGACCAGCTACTTCTTGTGTGACGCCCTGTTCCTTCATGGTACACAGGGGCTACATTCTCGTACGAAAAGGCAACATGGAAGCGCCTAGAACCGCAGGGCCGTCCCAATAGGGAGGCACTAGTCCAGCTGAAAGGCCGAAATGTTGCTCCGAGCCACTAGTACTGCGTAAGGGCATGTGGCCCATTGGCGATCGTCCCATAAGATCGTAATGCTGCTCCACTGATTAACACGAAGCAGCAGGTGTCGGGAGTAAAACCCATCTGCAGGAGTGGCATACAGATGGCAGTGGCAAAAGGGGAGGAGATACCTGTCAACCAAAAGAAAAGAAAAAGAATAGAATGGCCATCAGAACTACATTCGAACAACTCACTTCAATGATCACACTAGATCCACAGCCATATGCATGCTAGCCCACTCCAAAGGATCATCACCACCCCAAAACCACTTGCGACTCATAACTATCCATATCGAGGTGAAAACACCATCACAAACGAGTGTACCTGTGCATGCGTCTGTGAAAACAGAATCCATCAGATGGGATTGGTAACGTGCATGGACACAAGTGTCTGAAGGCGCGTCGAGACAGGGAGGGCTCAACAAGGCCAGATAGACGATGGTCCCACTATGGCAGCCCTGCATCACATAGCGCAGGGGAGGCGGACAGATTCCAAGAAGCCCTGTACATGGCAAACACCGTATCAAATCATCTGTCCATGCATCCATTCATCATTCCCTCATCCCGTAATGATAACGCCTGTTTCCATACTCACATAACATGTGAGAATTCCATTGAGTCTGTGCGTTATGCAGCCTGCAAAATCCACTGTGCCCCAGCCCGTAATTCCAGTGTTGTGAAGTAACATGTATTTGGGAACGTCCGGCCTCATCATCCACTTCGCTATTGCGCATCCCAAACTATTCATATCAATCATTGCATCCTCGCCATGGCCCCTGTCCCAAGGACACTGAACAATAGAACGTTATATTTGCAGTCAGACCTGTGGGCATCTCCTCGCCGCTAGCTGAAGACCGAAAGCGCCGCCCTTCGAATTCCTCATTTGCAACATCACGTCGAAAAGGCATCTGTGGCCGCTTGAAATCACAAATTAATCCATCTAGTGCGGCTGTGTGTGAAAATGGCAACTGCCTTCACTCACAAATGGGAGGCCCCGCCCGTCGGTGAACCTCGGTACAGTGATGCATGAGGGTCCACCGTTACTCGAGTACTACGTTCCACTGACCCTTCACAAGTCTGTTCGCGACTGCATAGAATGCATGTGAAACAATGGGACCATAGCCGAATGAACATATCAACCAATGTTACACGGCCATCGGGTACTAATACATGATTGTAATAGCAAGATGCCATTCCTCGAATTGCAGCGTTGTGTGCGGGACGTGCTCGCCCAAAGGGGAGAGCAGCTTGCACAGGTGGAATGAATCACCACAGGTGGAGGCCATACAGCCTGAAAACACATAAATTGCACACCCAGTCTCCTCCAACAACCACACCCACTCCGAAATGCTACCGGCAGGACTCGCGATGTTGGCCCTGGGGGACCTGATAGCACTGCAAGTACTCCAACTCCAAGAAGAAGACGAACACCAACTACAACCGGCCGCACGGAGGAGACGCAGGAGGAGGAGGATGGCAAGGCAGGGCCAGCAAGGGCTGCCAGCACAGCCACTACCACCATGCAGGCAGCCCGCAATCCCACGCCTCCGAGCACATCCGTTCAACCTCACTGATGAGCAGATCCACACCCTCTACCGTTTGGACCGGGACACCATAGCCGCCATTGTGGACATGACACAGGCTGACCTTGTCAGCATGATAGATAGCCCAACCGCCATCCCACCCCTACTGAAGGTGGTGTCTGTACTCCACTTCCTGGCCACAGGCACCTACCAGCACACAGTCGGACAGTTGCATGGCATTTCTCAGCCACTGTTCTCACGGACACTATTGCAAGTGCTCGATGCCCTCCTGCAGCACGCAGACGACTACATCTCTCTACCACGCTCGGAGCAGGAAATAACCAACACAAAAGTGGGATTCCATGCACTTGGCGGCATACCGGGTTGCATTGGTGCCATCGACTGCACCCATGTGGAATTGGTCGTCCCACATGCCATGGAGGCCTAGTACCGCAACCGAAAACAATTTCATTCACTGAATGTACAAATGGTGTGTGACTCCAACAGGATCATTACACATTGTTGTGCCCGATTCCCTGGATCAACCCATGATTCTATGATCTTGAGGAACTCTACAATACCACGCTACATGGAGCGACACGCAGGGAACAGATCCTGGCTACTCGGTGAGTCTCATTTCATGCATGATGATGTGGGGTATGTGATGCGGCAATGACCTGGCAGGAAGGGGGGGGGTGCGTACGTAGCAATGGCATTCCACATAATTCGTTTATCGTCCACATACAGGTGATGCCGGATATCCACTGAAGAGATGGCTCCTCACACCAGTCCGGAACCCACGGGACCAGCATGAGGAGGACTACAACCATGCCCACTCACGTACCCGTGTAGTCATTGAACAGGCATTCGGCCTACTGAAGACCCGTTTCCGGTGCCTCAGCAGGTCTGGCGGGGCACTCCTGTACCGCCATGAGAAGGTTGCAAAGATGGTGATGGCATGTGTCATGCTCCACAACATGTGCGTACGTAGAAATGTGCCCATGCCCCCTGACGCAGAACTGCAAGCACCTGAAGATGGTCATGATGAGGGTGGGGATGTGGCAGCACCTCAAGGAGTCTGCGAGGCACAGGAGGGCCGTGAAATTCGTCAGCATCTCATAGATGCATGCTTCTAGCACTCACGCCTGGTGGCTGATACATGGACACGGGACTCGTGGCACTGTGTGTGTCTGGTACATGCACAATATGGACTGTACGCCTATGATGGCCTAGTACACAAAGATCATTGTCCACACATCTCATTGTTTGATCGTGCATTGTTTATGGCATATGTGATATCATGTTGAACACCCTATCGACCCGCCACCCAAGTGAGCCCAACACACCCCCTCCACCCTCCTACCTCCCCCCCGAACACCAGTGTCCAAAGATGCTCATTGTCAGTGGGCAGACGCTATTGCAAGCCCCCTCTCCGGGTATCAGGGGCACCCCTGCCTGTGGAGCGCAGGTTCCTCCCAGATCTACGTTGGGGGCTGCCCTGGACGGAACTTGCAACGGATGATGTCTCTGCCTGCTCACGTCCATGCATGTCCCTAAGGGTTTGTGAGAGCTCAGTGAGCACACGGCGCACTGCGGCAAGTTCGGCACATACGTCTTTGGACGTCGCATGCAGTTCCCCCCTCAGGCTCTCGGTGCTTCTCTCCATTTGGACTCTCAGGCTCTCGGTGCTACTCTCCATTTGGACTCTCAGGCTCTCGGTGCTACTCTCCATTTGGACTCTCAGGCTCTCGGTGCTACTCTCCATTTGTGCCCTAAGTGTCTCAGTTGATGTTTCTATGTCTGCCTTAGTGCCCCCACATCCATCGGCATGGTCCTTGAGGAGCGTGGCCAGTTGCTGCTGTTGCACGATTAACTGGTCGAGGGACTGTTGCCTCTGCTGGGCCATGGCCATTTGCGGTGGTGTCACAGAGGGGCTGTTCGCCTCATGTTGCCCTGCCACAGGGCTTGTGGGGGATGGCCAGTCGTCGTCTTGTGGGTGCCCCTGCGTTGTATCCTCATGGTGTACGGGATGGAACAGACAGGGGGATTGGGACAGGTCATGGATGGATCTGACTTCGACATCCCCGTCTTCTGTGTCGGAGCATGCTGCCATTAATGGGGTGTCACCTATGGTGCTGCTGCCACCAGAGGCAGTACCTTCTGTGGCATCCATTGGGGGGACCTGTGGTGGTGCTGTTGTGGGCATGCTGGCTGCTGGGGTGCCTGTTGATGTTCCCTCCTGTGTGCTGCCACTTGATATGTGCTGCTGCCGTGTCTTGATGCGTGCAGCTGAGGTGGAGGGTCTTTGGCCGTCGGTCTTGGCCCTCTTTGCAGGTGTGCTGGTAGGGGTGTCCTGGAGCTCGTCGTTTGGATCGGACCCTGTGGTGGAGTAAAGGAGGGCGAGCGTTATTAATGGGTCTGTGGGAATTGGAATGGCAATGTATCACATGCATTGGGGTGGTACCTGAGGGTGATTTGGGTCGGGGCCTTGGAGGTGCTTTCATTTGTGTGTGGAGTGAGGGTGCAGTTGTTTGGCAGCCTGCAGTTAGGGTGTGCCTGCTGCACGTGTAGTGGGTGTTTTTGGGGTTTTTACTTATTTATGTATTTATTGTGAGTTTTAAAGTGCGCTATCAGGCCAATGTGTGTGGACGTTCTCCTGGCCATGTGTTGCTGTTGCGCTATGTGGACACATGTGAGTCACATGATTGGACATTGTGGATTTGGCATGGTTTTATTTGGGCCACCTACCTGATTCTCCGGATGTCTGCACTCCTTTCTCCATCCCTCCGACTCCCTCTATGCTCTCCATTCCAATGGTGGAGGCACAGATTTCTTCCCAGGGGGTCAACTTGATGGGTGATTCCGATCCTCCCCCGGTGGCTGTGGCAATGTTGCGGTTGGCAGAAAGTATGCTACGGACGCGTATCCGCAGGTCGTCCCACCGCTTCCTGCATTGCTGTGGGTTGCGGGGTGCGGTCCCCACCGCACTTACCCGCTGTGCCACCAGGGCCCATATGGCCTTCTTGTTCGCAAGTGCCGTCCTGGTCATTTGCGTGGAGAAGACGGCGGCGGCATTCTCCTGGAGGGTCTCGGTAAGCACGGTGAGTTCCTCACGGGAGAAGTGGACCTGCCGCTTGCGGTCGCACGCTTTCTTCGCTACTTTTCCCATTTTTCTTGGTTTCACTAGGGTGGATGACGGGTTGGGATGTGTCTCAGGGTGGTGTTTTTAGTGGTTGTGTGTATTTTGTGGTTTTATAGGTGTACGGCGTGTTGTTTCCCGTTCCGGGCCCATGTTTTTACTTCCGTTTCCGTATATTTACGGTCACCGTACTTTCCGGTTGGCGCTCACTGCGGTGTCCACTATGATGGGTGGCGGTATTGCACCTAGGGCGCCGTACGGCGGCGGTGTGGGCCGTTTTGGGGTCATTTCCGCCATCGCGGACTTTGCACTTCCGCCATGGCGTGGTGCTCGTGCCCGATGGGTCGGAATGGGCCGCACTTTGCTCCATCGTGCAATGGCGGAAACGCTATTTACGCTGTGGCGGTCCGGTCAGTCACTTTCCGCCAGGGTCGTAATGAGGACCAATGTGAGTAATTATTTCTCAGAAAGGGTGATCTGCTGACCAGACCCTAAACATATTGCCAAATATTTACCACCTGTGCCCTGCTGAATCAGTATCCTGATCTGCAGAGACTCCTCTCCAGTGGTACAAAGCAGGCTCATGGGTTTCAGGTGCCCTTTGCAGGTGCCCTTTGCAGGTTCCACTGACAGCCAAGTTATGTCAGCACAGGAATTGCATTTATGATATGCACGTCTGAACCACAAAAGCACAGAATTAGGGGAGTTACTAACCTGGTTGATGCTGTAAAACATTAAATATAAGCCATGCCTCTAATGTATAGTGGCTCCCGTTTTTTTCATATTAATTAAAACCACATCTAATTAGTTTCAAGCTGGTGTCAACTGTGTGAGCCCAACCCACTCATGAACAGGCTATGCGTTATCACCATAAACTGGCTGCCTTATAATAGCCAGAAGGACAGGAGTCAGTGGGAGCTGTCTCTCCTCTGATCCTTTTTTGGGGGTGGGTAACAGCAATCTCCTGTAGACCATTGCCTTTAAAAGAGGGGACTCCACTCCTTCTTTGTCACATTTGTACCTCTCCAAAGTCCTCCAAGGCAGAGGCAAGCTCAGCCTGTTCAGCCTCCAAATGAGTCTTTTTTTTGTTGCAATTGTTATTTCATAACTTTTTTCCTTTACATGTGGGTTTGTGTAAGCATTTGTTAGTATGAATGAGAATGTGGTTGTATGAATGATGGATGGTTGCAGTATCTCTCACTAGACACATTGTAGATCATGTGAGGGAAGGGGGAAGGAAAATTAAAATAGGTACGGTACTGTTATGTCCCCCATTTGTGAGTATATATGGTATCCATGTGACGTTTTTCATGTTATAATAATTTATTGATTAATACTGTGTTTTTCAAAACAGTGCAGTGTTTTTGCTTCACGGAAATGAATATGCATTAACTTAATCTTATGAAACAGTTCAGGGGCTTATTCCCTTTTTGTGTTTTTGTCTTGGCCGCTTGGGACCCTGTCTCTAAATAACAGTGGGTTGACCTCCATTTTGGATGTTGCATTCGAACCACAGGACCAGCTGTACTACCCTACACACTCAACAAACCCTTCCAACCTGCTTGATGCTGCATCATAACTCGCAGGGCCAGTCACCTGTTGGCTCAAATCACCTGCTCATCACCGGGCCACTACTCGAACTTCTGGTGTTTTCCCAACCCTATTAGTTAGTGACTCAAACTGGCTCAACCTACTATTGCTGCTTTGTCAAACCACACACCAGAACATCAGGATCACAGCTTTGAACCAGCACTGGAAATCCACTCGAAACATTGAAGAATCAGTCACTAACTCTGACCAGTGGATACCAGATATCTCGAACCAGCAAGCACTTGCACCAACATGACTTGTAATGCCCGAACCTGGTTGGATTATAAAGCACCACAGCTTCAAGCCTAGTACTAAAAGGAGACTGAACCCAAGGATTTTAGAACATCTTAGAGCTATTCATTCCAAAAATAAGAACTATCCAGTAGCCACCAATTTCAGAGAATTCCACAACCAAGACATGAAAGTTTTGAAATGGATTGATTTGACTTGCGTAAACCACATCCACAAAAAGGAAATAGAGAGTTGATCCTCTGCAGATTAGAAACAAGGATGATAATTTGTTGATCATACGTTTCACACTAGTGAGGGTTGCCATGTGTTCTTGTAATATGTTTTAATATGTGGATTTTTTCAATGCCCTTAACATTGGTTACTTTTTCACTCTGTATGTCTTTCTTCTGTATGAATCAGTATTTATGCATTTTAACAAGTGTATTTCCATTCTTGTTTTCAGTGAAAAAATATTTGTTGAAAAAATATTTTGGTTTAAAAGTTTCTCTTTTTCCAATTTCTTTCATTATGATTAGTTTGTATCTTGATTGTATTTAACTTGTATTTAATTGCACTTAGCACTTTATTGATATTGGTGTTTTCTCTAATGCAATTAAGTTTTCTATATTTCCTTAAATCTAGGTGAGTGTTGGATTTAGTCTCTCTAATCAAAGACCTATCCTGTCTTGATTTGTAATGGTAGTCTAATCTACATATACAGTAGAATCATAAATATAATGCCACTATGACATGATTTCTCTTTTTACAATTAACGTAGCGTATGTCATCTTCAGCAACATTCACTCGCTAGAGTTTCATGGTAGCAGCATGGTATTATTACCCTGCAGATTATGTACAACAAATGAACTAACATTGTCACTTTGGATGGGTTCATTGTTTTAGTGATGTTTCACTTAAATAATTAAGCACTGTGCCTTTAGCTGAGTTTGTTGTTTTTAGCCAATTTTGCCCTTCGATAATCAAGTACTGTCACTTTGGCTGTGTAAGGATTTTAACAGGCTTTTCACAATGGCAATTTGTAAAAATGACACATTTTGGCTATAGTGCATGGGAAACGTAGTTCAAGTTATATGGGATTTAAATAAAATTGTTCTATCTCGCTGATCATTACCATGACTTAGCTGTGGAGAACAGTGAAACGTTGATTGTTTTTTTTATCCGTGATCCTTTGTTAAGGGACTTCAATTCAGCACTCCAACTAAGTCAATGCCTGGTCTGGGAGGCCCAAGGGAAGCCCTTATTTATATATTTTTATGACAAGTTATAATCTGGATGATAAACCCTTGTACAACGCCCCTCTCTTTGAATCCCCCTGACCTCACTGAGCCAAGAAGTAGGTTTGTTTTGCAATTTAACAGATTTATTTGAAAATTATATATATATATATATCACACTTTTATAATAAATTAATATTTGATATCACACTTAAGCATATAACAGTGATCAACAATAGATGATGTTACACTAGCACACTGATTTAATTACTTAGGAGTTAGTATAGAAAGGATAAGGTAGCTGAGAATACGTTTATGATTTCAGGGAATGCAATGATGAATAAAATGCAGTACAGAAATAAACTGATATGGTTTCACAAGAGATAATATGTTCACTTTTCCCCTTGTGGCAATTCACTCCCCCCAATGCATATAAGGAGATGGAAGTAAAGCACACAGTTTTCAGGGATACAATCAAAATGCAATCCAATGTTCAATTCCCCCCAGCAAGCTTAGAGCACAGGGATGATTTTAAAATACAGGCAAAATACTTTAAATGTGATTTGCAAAGAATGGAAAAATATGCAAAAATGATTTTAATTCCCGATAGTCGATTCAGGGTAGGTGACAGCTACTTTGAATTAGTTCAGGTCAACCTAACAATGATTAATAAGAGATTATTAGGTTGAAAACGAATTTCAGCAATGCAAGCAAAAGCAGCTATTTTGACAGAAAACGAAATTGAGCGAAATGACAATTCGCAGCAATTTTTCCGAATGCGTCGAGAGCGATTACGGAAAAACTATAAGGAGTAGAAAGTCGGTTTAGGGCTTGTTGAAATAGGCCGTCAAGGTCTGGTCAGGTTTGGACTGGACTCCTGGCGGGTGGTTCTGAAGTCACAGCTCTCTGGGTCAGCTCTGCTCTGCTTGTCTGGTCTGGCACTCGGCACTGCACGGCAGTCTGGATCTCTGGTTCTGCTGGTCTGGATCAAGTGGATTCTGGATACAGCATTGCTTTCTGGGTACTGGCACAGGGTTCTAGCCAGAATCAAACAGCTCAGCCCAGCTGTTTGAATAATTTGCAAAATATTTTGAGGCCTGCTGAAAAAAGGATTCAGCTGGTGGTTCAGGCCTCTCTGCTACAAGTTCTGAAGTCTGGATTCTAAGTTCTGGAGATGGTCCTTCTGGATATTGTCTGGTCCGGCAAAGCGCTTCGCAAGAAGGGGAAAGTGAAGTCTCTACCTGGGTTTCAGTGTTCCTTTTATGTCTTTTGAAAATGGGTGTGTGCGTGAGCATAACTAAGCCTGCCCCTCACAACTTATCATTGGCCAAGCTCTCCTCTCTCCCTTGATTGGGGGAAGGAATGGAGTGTCATCAGGCATCAATTTTATGGCATACAGAAAGAACACTCCCCTTGTCAATTTGCACACAAATCTATTTTTGATCCAAATACATATTTCTCTATGTACCATTTTTCTAATATTACATGTCCAGTTAACATATTTTCTGTAGCACCAAACCATCCAATCCCTGTCTTTGTAAAATGTCGTGTCCACTTATGACAGAATTCTGCCCTTTTCATCAAGAACACAACCTCTAAACCTTTCCAGAATTTACACAAACATGCACAAGGAATATGGGCATCAGATGATAAAGTGTCAGATTTTTAACATACAGACATTCAGAGTAATACCTTATTTTCCGCTACTACCCCCCAGAACATACCAGAGTCCTAACACCTCTTAAAATGTGCACAGAAAAATCACAAGAATAATGATATTAAATATATAATTTTGAAAAGTCCGTACTATGAATTATCCATCTTTTTAAAATTATGCTCTGGCCCAGAGGGGTGTGGTTTCCCAAAGCACATGGTGGAATTTCTGGTTTGTCCACTTCCTCCAACTCAGGTTGCTCACAGAGGCACTGCTCCTCCCAGTTTCTTCCAAGAGGAAGCCATTTACGACCCCCCCTAATTTAACATTTGCCTGAGCCAAGGATACCTCATTGTTCTGTTTTCCAGCTCCCAGGTGCTCCTCCCCTGATTCAATCAGAGAGGTGTAATCTCCTTTTGGTGGGAACAGCAGAAGGCAGCCAGGCCTGTGAATGCAGTTGCTGGGCAAGTTTCAACTCCTGTCGGGGGTAGTTGCCGGGCAGAATTCAATCTCTTCAAGCCAGGCTTCAGCTAAATGTCTCTTTTGTTCCAGTTTTCTTCATTCAAATCAAACTTACAATTTTTACACATGCAGCTAGAGCGCTGATTCTAAGTTCAAAACTATGACCTTTAAATAGTGGCAACCTATGTGACACTCAAAAGTAGGTCACTCATTTATTTTAAACATTTCGATTTTAGTGGTTTTAAATCCAATTTCACTTAAGCTGTTGACATCCACAGCTCAGCCAGTTTTGTTATAAACATTGTTTTAGGCTCTTCATCTTTCCAGATTTTGTATGCCCAGAAGACTACATTCTGCCAAATGTCTGCTAGTGTTCAGTGAGATTTTTGAATATCTTGCAATGTTTAAAATAGGCATTTTTAGCTTGCATTTCAGAGAAACAAATGTGATTTCAAAGCGCTTTTTTGAGCTAACAGGCACTGCTGTTTTTCCTTTGGCGCCACGTTTCACTCATGGCGCTTCTGGCCCATCACGTTCGCACAGGTGGGTGGCAGGTCAGGCGACCATTTTGGTGTGCGCAAAACTGCGCGGTTTTCCTGGATTCTGGCGCAAATGTGGGCTTTTCGGCCATCTTGGATTTTCTAAGCCCACAGCACTAAATGTTGTAGCCTAATAATTCAAACGTGGGTCAAGACACCTGACACCTTGTAGTCCTGTAATCATTTTCAATAAAGATGCTTATTTTTCTGTAACCGCATGACCCTGGAGAGATCTTTTTTTAGCAATCAGTGCCTGCCCTCGCCCACTTGTCGAGTGTTGGCAACACACTTGTTCTTTTTAGTGCTCTCGATATATATGTACAAAACCACTATGTACAAGGTACTAGGCACTATATTGATACATTTGTTTACATGCAATCTTGCCATCGAAATGTACTAAACAACTATGTACATGGATAACCATTAACAGGCTTTGAGCACTTTTTATAGCATGGAATGTCAACAACTTAATACATTTGATGATACACCAGGCACTTTATTGAGAAATTGTTTACTTGCGAGTTTCCACTCGGTTAGGGAGAATTCTCCAGAATGGCTAATTTCCCGTACCTACTGAGTCCCTCAACATCTTTGCTGGATTTCTAGGAGTTATTTTTTTCACTTGGTAAGAGTGTGGGCCTCATTACACGGAAGGCGGTAAGGGTTAACGGTGACCGGTAAGGGTACCGGTGACCGCTAACCCTTACCGCCTTACTACGAGGTCCCTTTGCGGGACCCGACCTTAACAGCTGGTGTAGACCAGCCGTTAAAGTTGGGACCCGCAAAGGGACCTTGGTGCTAATTACGGTACCGCAATTTGTGGTACCGTAATTAGCTCCTTCCCCATTCCCATTATACCCTATGGGCAAAAATGGGAAAGGGGAAGGGCCAGGGAGAAAGGGGGAATTGCCTCCCCGCCAACCTTGGAATTGGGTGGTAATTCCCCTTTCCTCCATGGTCATACAGGTATGGTACTGGCGGCAACCATGGTACTAATAGCACCATGGTTTACCGCCTACCGTGTAATGAGGCCCTGTGAGCCTTTTGCCCCACTCTCACATATGTTTTGCTGTGTGTGTTTAACATTTTCTTGTGTTCATAGACTGTGGAGCCTCACCTACTCCACAGGCATCATTTTTACTGTGTGTTACACAGCACCTCTAGTGCAGTGACAATGGGTTGTCTTTTAGACTTCATAACTCAGACTCCATTTTCTGGCACTGACTACTGTCTCCCAGAACATGTAAAGTTGCCATTGACTTTATTAGTCTCTTTAAATACACAGACCCAGTACACACTATCTTAAATAGAGTACTGGAAAGAGTTAACACTTATCCCTTTTTGTCTGTTTCTCTTGGAGCATTGTTTCACTCCCTTTCATTAAGACTTGGCTGGTGGCAGTGGTAACTACCCTATTTTTCCTACCGCGGTTATCTTAAATAACCCTGGTATTGTTTTAGGCTATCTTGGTAGCCTCAAACTTAAACCCGCTAGACTATATACGTTGTTATACGGTCCCAGCTGGGTTTAGTTGCCATTTCTTTTTGTAAAACTCTTTCTCGTGTTTTTCTCTGCGCGCCAAACCAGGTTTGGTTTCTTTGTTCACCGTCTTTTCGCAGGCTTCTACACAGAAGCCCTCCTTAGGCGCCTGTATGTCTGGGGGGACAGGATGTGAGGGAGGGGTTTAGGACTCCCTGCACAGGGTCTCCTTGGAGACCCATGTTGCACTCTAATCTGATTGGCTTTGGTGACTGTCCGGCGGGACAGCCATCCTGCTGTGTGATTGACAGCCAGGCTGTGTGAATGGGGGAAAACTGCATAAAAAGCAGTTCTCTGGGAATCGAAAGACAGAGTCGCCACTGGAACGAAAGAACCGAAGAGGAGCTGACAGAAGAGGACCCATACTATGACTGAACCGCCCGGTGAAGGCATGCTGGAGGTCTGAATCTTTGTGCTCCAATGACAGGGAAGATCTTCAAGGAATATTCTCCCCTGGCGCTGGTGGGACCAACCAGTTCATCCAAACTCCAAGCCAGGTCTCCCTTTTCTGGTCGAATTTGCTGTACAGAGCACCAGATAGCCAGGAAGGTAGGACCCTGCTTGGGATTTAAGGAGCGCACCTTTTATTTGTTGCTTTGCTCTGCTGCTGGTTTCTACCCTGGGCAGTGTAGGACCCTCCAGTCTTCCTACTTTGTGTCAGTCCGACAGTCGCTTCAGGAACGGTGAGCCTGCAGGACCTGCCAGGAACATCCCACCTCAGCTACAGCTGCTTCTCCATTTTAAGGTACTGTTTGAACCAGGTTGTTCGTTTCGTCCAGCCGCGGTGAAGGTGTGTGAAACATTTCGCCAATCCGAGCGCTTGTCCTTCCCTACTCTTTAAAATAACTTTTCTGCTGACCAACTCTGTCCGAAACTCTTGGCAAAGACTTAACCACAAACTACCCTGAACTGTGTGATCTTGAGCAAAAGACTTTTGTCCTATTGACTTTGGGCCCTAACCCTTTTTGATTTGATTCCCTCACTTTAGGTCCTCTTTCTAGATTGCCCTGCTTACTTACCTGTTGGTGCTGATCAATGTATGTCTAACTTTGTCTTTCCCTCCCTTTTAAATTATTGGAGTGCCATTTTGCTCACACTTCATTTTTTTACCATAACTTGTCCAAAATGCATTGAGAGTGGTGTGGTGTATTAAGAGTGTGATTTTTCAACTGCTTTAATTTAGTGAAATGTTATACAACTGATGTGTAAATAAATGTATATTCTTTTACTCAGAAACCTTGAGTCTGTGTTTGTTTGAATCATAGTAATTGCTGTCCTTTGTGTAACTATCGATACTGCTCACTTACTTTTGAGATAAGTCTGGCTGCTCAGCCATCACTACCACTTTGCTGTGTAGTACAGTCTTGTACCAAAGGTGAATTTGTACTGTTACTTGTCGTCTTAATTGTGTGTGGTGTTCACAAAGGGTACTGCATATAATTCTGCCTAACACACTGAGATGCACCAAAAATGTTTGCACATGGGTATCTGGCAATAGGTATTGAATACTTGTGTTATTGCTCAGACACATTTTTACATGAAGATATATTTATGCGTTGCACATATACAATTTTGACTTTCCAATGTACGGATGAATTGTTTGTGCCCCTGTTTTGTACTGTGGAATGATGCAATTGCATATACGGCGCCAGGGACTAGGCACTTTATTGACCAACACTTTACATGCATCTTGGCACCTTAATGCGCATAGCTATTGCTCATATGAGTTCTATGTTTTTTAAATGATAGGACTTGTTGATAGTTGACCTGTTCCTTTCCATATTTCGATGTGGATTAGTTAGGTCTCAAATGGCTGGAACATAATGTAATTCTTTTAGATTGCCATTCATAATGAACGTTGAGCGATGACAACGGTTTTACAAAATATCATTCACACCGTGTGCATATATAATTGTGGTGAAGGTGTTTCTCATTGTATAAGCCAATTTATGAGTTGCAGTTGATATGACGTCAATTGTTCTGCTCACGCATGGATCCACCCACATGTACCTCTACTATTAGCCTTCCCATACTGGGTTGGTTAATAAGAGCAAAATGTTTACACTTTTTTTTTTTTACTAAAAACCTAGGGCACTTCGCATCTTGTTATTCTTATGTCTGGAAACAATCTATCAGACAGCATTTGTATGGTCCTCCTTGCAAAGGAAATACTGAGCCCTCAATGTATTTGACTCCATGTGAAGGAGTACACTCCATGATGGCGGTGTGTATAACCCAATGGTGAAATATGCTTGAGCAGTAGACATCAAAGAAAGCCATGTCTTACAAACCATAGAGTTTTATATATAAGCTAGCTTTGACTGTTATATGTTTATGTGAACAAATGACTGGTTTGTAGTGAAATGCGTCATGTGGTTGCTCCTTATTCGTTTTTAAACCGTGAGAAAACACAAATGAAAGTCTTTGTTATTTGCTATGTTTGGGATTCCTATTTTAATTTGGACTATGGCCATTCCCTTTATTTTGGACTGTGTTACTGTGTTGTTTGTGTAACTACACAATCACATGCACATCCCTCTTAAGAGCGTAGCTTTCCCTCGGCTCACCTTATCACAAAAGGCACAGCAGATGTATCTCTTAACTGTGCCTTTTCAACTTATATGATTGGTTTGGGTCTAGATTTCTAGTCGTGTGAGGGCTGAGTATGCATTTTAGCAGCTACTCATCCCTGTACTCCTCGAGGGTAGAATCCAATTTGTTGCGGAAACGTTGTTTATGAACAGTACCACAAAAAGATTGCTATATTTACATATTTTAAAAATTCTGAAAAAATCTTTGTTTCTGCATCACTTGATTTCAAAATATTGCTTAGGGGCAGACATTACAATTCAACTTTTTAGATTTTGTTTTTACCTGATTGAAAAATATTGCTTCGGGCAGGCATTACAATTCAAATCAAAGTATGCTCTCCTTATCCGAACGCTATCTGTTAATTAACTCAAGACATGGGTGGTTATTCCGAGATTGCAGGTAAGCCACTGGTAGTACTGGTGGCTTACTGGCAATCTCAGCTTGCCGTTTCCACCACCCCATCTCCCAGTATTACCAGGATATTACGGGTGACGGAGTAATAGCATGTTCCCACTCCATTTGACTCCATGGGATGGCAACCACTGAAGCACCAGCAACATTGTTAACAGTGCTGGTGTTTCAGTGAATTCTCTGCCGGTAGGTGCCTGAACTACCGGCAGATCAGGGCTGCCGGTAGTTCCCTGCCCCTACCGGCAGACTCGGAGGGAGCCGGTCCGGAAATAATGCTGGAGCCGGTCGTGTTAGCATTAGTTCCAGAGTTGTTACCGGACCAGCTCACTTGTTATGAGGCCCATAGTTTGGAGTGTGATTTCAGAGGGACCCTTATAGGATAATGTCTGCACCTATTTTACATACTTTATTCATTGCACAGGCTATTTTTATTTCTCAACATTGTTATTCATAATCGGATTATATAGAGCATTTTGACCCTTTTTAAATGGAGGTGTAAGCAAATAATTTAGAATCATTATGAGCTGTGGTAAAGCAGGTTTGAATTATTTGTATTAATTCAGGGTTACCGCTGTATACATTAAACGATTTGACCTGTCTGCATCAAAATAGAGTTTGCTTTTGTACATATGTGTAGCTGTATAGCGTAACTTACCAATAGAAAAGGGTACAAATGCCTTGTGTTTCTTGAAAGCACCATTCTCATCCAAAAAATGACCTGGGTTGAAGTTTTCCGGTTCATCAAACTGTGTTGGGTCCCGTAGTGCGGTAGTCAGCATGGGGTACACATCTGTTCCCTGAAAAATAATAAACAGGATGGAGCTTTTAACTGTTTATTCTGTAATTCTGAGATTTCATTATTTGCATTAATGAACAATGCAACTAAAACCATGTATACTGCTTACTCGCCATTCAACAATGGTTTTTAAAAGGTAAAAAATTATTCAAGTCTACAGGCCTCTTAAAACATGTGCTTATTTATAAAATACTGAACAAGATGTGTTATGTTTTAATGTTCAATTTATAATGAAGATACTTTAAAAACATTAGTAATTAATGTTCTAATTAATCAATTTATTCAGAAATAGCTTGGCTATGAATTCATTGGACGTTGACTCTTCCCTAGTGAAGTACACGTTGCGAAACATATATTAGCATTTAGTATACAGAAAAAAGTAAAGTGACGTCTCAAGTTGAGATCATTGTATCAACATATACTAAAGATTATTAAAATGTCTTAGATTCTTGAGAATACATTTCATTTTAGTTTTGGCTACTAGGTTTGTACTCTTGCTCCACCTAAAAGCCAAAACGTTATCAAAGACAGAGAAGATATGCGGAAGATGGCATACAAGGTGGGACACACAGCCTGTGGGTGTCAGTTATTAATTTGTAGGAGTGTTTTCTAGGGCTAGGCCATGATACTTACTTCTGAGCCCCGACAAGTATTGTGTCAGACTCAGTTTTTGTATGATGTGTTTGCAATGTTTTTATGTTATCAGTCAGTCAAAGTCACACAACAAACAATAACAGTGTTCATTAGTCAGAGACTCTGGATTCCATTGTTAGTCATGAACCGTGTAACCCAGTTGGGCAGGATAACTAACTTGTGGAAATCAATCCTGCCATGCCCACTCAGTGATCCAGTCAGAGTGCATGACATTGGGGCAGTTCTGCTACTGTAATAAACATGAGCACTGACACAGCAGTGTGGGTTGACAATAGAACAGTCACCAACCAGCAGCACCAGCAAACGGACAAGGCCAGGTAAAAGTCTACTGCCAAACAGGAGTGCCTGTCTTGAGTGTCAGCCTTTACAAGAAGATGCGGCTGCAGTGTACCACAGACACATTCATTATCTCAGTAATTTTTTTTTTCGTGTATGTGCTTATATTTTTTCAATAGAAATAAAGCTCATTTGCTTTTTTCTGAGGACAGATTGTCAACATGTTCTACGTGTCACTTAAAGAATCTTGGCCTCATTATGAGTTTGGTGATATCCATGTGGCACAACTCGCTGAGACCACCAATGGATTTCCCGTTGCCATCACTTGGTCCTGTGGATTTCTCGCCGGATTACAAGTTGTGGCGTTAGTCCCCATTCATGGAGTCCATAGGATTCCATGATGATTTCCGTGAAATTATCACCAGCATTTTGGTGGTAAGGTGTCAGATTTACATCCAGGATTTTGCTGGAGATTTTTCCTCCATCCCAATCCCAAAACCATAGTTTGCTGATGCAGTAATCTGGTGGTAACTCCATCACCACTTCATTACCACCGATTTGAGATTCACCGTGCAACTCAAAATGGGGCCCTCAGTGCCAAATGTTAACGATGATGATGTGTTGAAAAAAGCACTTAAATATGTCTCTTAATTCAAGAAACGATTAGTATGTTAAGTTTCTGGGTACATACAGGTGTATCAGAACCTCCTGTGCAAATTGAATATTAATACATTAAGATATTGGATGTATCTTGCTGTACCCAAAATTCCCAATTTGAACAAGAAAAATATATAATACTCAAATATATACTTTATTGACTACTTAAGAATATACTCAAATTATTCTCATTAGTGCAGAAAAGCCGTAGACCAATATGTGTTTCACACAATGTGCATTAGATATTCACATAGCACGTGCTCCTTCAGGGTCTGTGAATGGAAATATGATAGGTAACAAGACTATCTCCATATTGTGATGTGTATGCAACAATACACTCAAATTATGTGTAGATATATGTGTGTTTTACAAGTACCCACAGCACATACCTTGCTGTACTTGAATAGCTGTATCTCATGTTTTAAAACTCCTCCAAATTTTATAGCATACTTATTTCATACATCTATTCCCTTCCTGCAAGAAAACCAACATTACGTATCAATTACTACTGCCCATTATTTTTAACTGAAACCAAAAGAAAAGATAAGAATGTTCAATTCACCTTGAAATTGGTTGTTTTTCTCTGCCAAAAAAATAAATGCCTTGTGCTCTTCCCTCAAATCTTTTCACTCAAATAAGGATATTGTTCGATGTGTTCACTTACAAGACAATTTATTGTGCATGTCTAAAGCTCACATTCACTTGCTTCAATATTAAGTGTCTCATTTCGCCAGGATTAAATGTTAAGTTTCACCAGGAGAAGGGCGCTGCCACGCCCTCCTAGCATGGGCGCTCCCGGAGCCGGCATCCCTGCACACTTACCATAGCACGTCAACTCTGGGGCCACGCCGCTACTCCGGCATTTTTCTGGCCGAGGGGTTTTAGGGAGAATTCTCAAACTCTGGCTAATTTCCCTTACCTATAGAGTCCCGCAGCAGCTTTGCTGGATTTGAAGGATTTATTTTTTTCTCCTGCTAAGAGTGTGACCCTTTTTTCCCCACTCTTAGACACATTGATAGTGTGTGTTTTAGGCTATCTTGTGTGTTTATGGTCTATGGGGTTTTCTCACCCTCATAGGAATCATCTTTTTAACATGTGTGGTACAAAGCACCCTCCATGCCGTACCACAGGGGTGTCGTAGCGACCCCCAAACTCAGACTCCATACCCTGGGACTGACTACTGTCTCCCAGGGCATGTAAAGTCCCCATTGACTTTACTAGTCAATTCTTATGAACAAAAAAAGTACAACCCATCTTACTATGGAAGTACTGGGAGGGTTTAATAGTTTTCCCTAGTGTTCATTTTCGAGGTGGTACCGTACAATCCAGAAACTCAAAGGTTTCTGGCTAGTGGCAGTGGTTACTACCGTAAATATTCGACCGCAAATATTTCCCTATGGGATTTTCCCATTGTTCGAGGCTACCACTTTTACTGACAGCCTCTAACATACCACTGGTTTATTTTAATACTAACTTTACTCAGGTACGTTTTTATTGCCAGAACTTTGATAATATTTGTTTCTCGTGTCTTTCTCTATAATCCCAACCCAGGTTGGGGATCCTTTGTTCATCCTTTTGGCGGGCTTCTGAACAGAAGCACTCCTCTCGGCGCCAGAGTCTGGGGTAGACAGGATGTGTGGGATGGAGAATAGGCACCTTGGACAGGGTTGCCTACGCAACCCAAGCAGCACTCTGCCCTGATAGGCTGGGGGGTTCTCCCGCCAGGAGAGCCACAGCACTGTGTGATTGACAGCTAGGCTGTATGAATGGGGGTCTTGCTGCATAGAAGTAGGGTCCTGAGGACTGGAGGACAAGATGTCGCCACTGGAACTAAGAAGCCGAAGAGGAGAGAAGCTGAAGACATCTGCAACGACTGAACCACCGGTGAAGCCCTGCTGCAGATCCTCACCACTTTTCTCCAACGACTTGAGAAGATCTTAACCTGCAAGAGTCTTCTTCCCTTGAGCTGGTGGGGCCAACCAGTTCGTCAATTTCCTTCCAGGACCTGCCTTGGTCGAATCGCCAGTGCCCTGCACTTGGAGACCGGATAGCCAGGCAACCGTCCACCACGACCGCGATTTAAAGGAGCCTACCTTTTAATCCATTTCGGCATCATCGCGGCTGGCTTCTTCCCTGGGCAATGCAGTAATGTGAATACTTCCTCCACGACGAGAGCCTCTCTTCCTCTTCTGGACAATACGAACTGCAGGAACTGCCAGGAACCACCGCCACCGCAGGAGCCGCTTCCACTTTTTCAGGTACATTGTTCCGCCAGGCCTCCTGTTTCGAGGGGTACTGCTAAAGGCGTTTGAAATCCTTTACCTATCTCCTGGGTTGGCCGCCCCTATCGACTAACATTATCTTTTACCTTCTGCACCCGCCTTTTGAATCATAAACCAAAGACTTGACTGCAGCTACTAGAACAGTTTGATCCTGGGCACATTGCCCTGTACCACTAACTCTGGCACAGGCCTATTGACTTTGGCTAAATCTGTTACAACTGCCTTCACTAGATTGCTTTTCACCCTCAACTGTGTTGATGCACCAGAAACTTTTATAACCACTCTTCCTTCCCTCTGAAGTATTGCTGAAGTGTCATTTTGCTTGGTTTTCACCTATGTATGACTATTGCTAAAGTGCTACGTTGCCCAACTTGTTCACAGTCCACTTGGGAAGTATTTTTTGTGTGTTTAAGAAGTTAAATCTGTATAACTTGTCCTTTGCTTCCCTTTTAAGAAATTACTAGAGTGCCATTTTTGCCTGGTTGACCCTGTTCCATTTTGCTCAGTTTTCACTCTTCCTCAAACGTGTCTATAATTTAAATAGGGAGTTGTGTATACTTTTCTTGACTGTTTTAACTTACTTTGATAACTGGGATATATGTGTTGAACTAGAAGTGTGTAAAATAAACATATATATTACTTTTTAATACAAAGCTTTGGTCAGTGTTTCCTTGTACCATAGTACTGTAGTCCTAATGTGTAAACCCTGAATACTGCTCATCTTCCTCTTGAGATAAGTCTGACTGCTCAGCCACAGCTACCAACTAAATCTTTGTGGTACAGACTGATACCAAAGGGAATTTATTATATATACCTGTAGTCTTAATCTGCTGTAGTGCTCCCCAAGGGAACTGCAGTTGGATTCTGCCTAACAAGGGGCTACTCTGTTGTCCCGGCGGCACCCCGGCCGGGGGCTCCATTGCTCTGCCGCTTTCCCCTGCAACCTCGCTTCTCTGTTTTCCATCCATGGCGGTTACCATGGAGACTCTGGGACACTCGACGGGGCCGCAGTGGTTTCCGTTCACATGATCGACGTTCGGTCCCGTGACTGTACGAAACCAGGTAGTCTGTTATAAAGGCGCAGCTTTTCTGCACATCCCTGCTTCTCAGCTGTGCTTCTGGAGTGGCGTTGTCAGACTTCCTGTTTTCTTCAGTCTTCCTGTTCTTTCCTGACCTTGGCTTTGCATTTTGGACTGCTTCAGCTCAACCCCATGGATTAGTAGCAGAACTGGTGGTTTTTGTATCTTTGGCTTTGTATTTTTGACTGCTTCAGCTCAACCCCTTGGATTAGTAGCAGAACTGGTGGTTTTTGGATCTCTCGCTTTCTCTGTGGACTGCTCCTGGAACCCCCTTTGGATTTTGATGAACTGGCTCATTTTGGGATTTCCTAAGGAACTCTGGTTTTAGACTGCTCCTCATTGGATACTCTGGTGGACAATATCTAAGAAACAGAGGGCCTCATCACGAGTTTGGCGGTAACCCTTAAATGCAGCGGTAGCACTATTACCGAAGCATTTAAGGGTCTGCCAAATCACGGGTTTGGCAGATTTCCCTCCAGCTCTGGAAAATCCGCCGGCGGTAAGAGCGTGAAAATTCCCCATTGAGCCCAATGGGAATGGGGAATTCCCGAATGGGCTCAGTGGGGAATGGGCAATACCCGTTCCTCCAAACCCGTGATCCTGCGCTATTAGCGCCGGGGGGTTTGGCAGTAGAGTTACCGCCCAACTTGTGATGAGGCCCAGAGTCTGGAACTTTGTCATCAGCTGCACTTCTCAAATCCCGGGGAGGGCAGGCCTTCCCTGCCTTGGGGCTCATTTCTCCTCGTACTCGCCCTAAGTTCTTGACCCCACTGTTATATTGATACTTGTATTCTGCCTAACCCATGTTCTTTTCTTTCAGCTACCTGCGTTTCCGGTGCTGCGGTTCCAGTCCACCTGTGGCCCCAATAACCGGCCAGGGAGCGCTTTTTACTTCTCTGACTGGTGCTTGGGGACGGAGGTATTATAATCCACGTAAGAGACCACGTGTTGACAGACTGAGAAGCTGTACTCTTTTTCGTGGATAATGGACGCAGACGCCGGTGACCCGGTAGCCGCATTACTGCAGGCCATCATGTTCCGGCGGGCTGATATGAAAGCCGCCACTGCATCCATACACCAGCGTCTCGATGCGATTCAAAGTGAGCGTCACCCCCTTCCGCCTGATGAGGAATTCAGGGATCAAGCAGGACAACCACTGCCACCTGCTAATCCTCCCTCCCAGACCCCCATCTATGTTCCTACTCAGTTCCCGTTGGCTCTGCCCGAAAATTTCATCGGGATCCACGTAAGTTTCGAACATTCCTGAACAAGTGTAAATCACATTTCCTGTTCAGGCCTCAGGCTTCCCTGACTCTACCATGAAGGCTGCGTTCACCCTTTCTCACCTAAGCGGTGTCGCGGCTACATGGTCAAACCCACTGTTGGAGGGCAATAGCCCCATCCTTTATGATTTCGACCTGTTGGTGGCTGAGATGGCAAGACCGGCCTACTGGAATCCAGCACCCACTTCAATCAGTTAGCCGCAGAGACATTGTGACCAGAGAGAATGTGGTTTTTTATAGGGGCTTGAGCAACTCCATGAAGGATGCCTTAGCCCTAGTCCCATCCTTGCCTGTCCAGTACCCTGACTTAGTGAATTTGGCTCTCCAGGTTGGTGCCCGAAGAGCAGAACAAAAATCCAAAAGGACCCAATGCCCCGAGCTTTACCCCCTACCGGGGGCCTCATCATCCCCGGAAACACTCGGAGAACCGATGCAAATAGGGGGGTCCACGGTCCGTTAACACCTGGCGAACACGAAAGACGTCGTCTCACCAACGCATGCTTCTACTGTGGCCAGACAGGACATTATGTGAAGGACTTTCCCAAGAAACCGGAACGTACTGTGGGTTTTCAGAAGGCTCATCCATAGGGGAGGGGGCACAGGTAAGTGCAGACACTACACCCCCACTACCCATACCAACTTCTGGCCCTGCACTACCCCCGTTAGTGGACACAGTGCTAACATTCCCGGCCTCTGTCTCTTATGCAGTTCACCTAGTGTTAGATTCTGATGCTACCGGCAACTATATAGACATCACCCTTGCAACTGCCCTGAACCTGCCCTTACAATATAAAATACAGTCTGAATCAGTACAAGCTGTTGATGGTTCTTTTCTGGTCTCAGGTCCCATCACTCAACAGACCACCCCTTTAATTCTCATGATACAAGACAATCACACTGAAGAGATCACGTTTGACCTCATAACTACTCCCCAGTTCGGTATTATCTTGGGTCTTCCTTGGTTAAGAACACATAACCCATCCGTAGACACGTCCCAGGGCTCAATAGATTTTGTGTCATTGTACTGTACTAAACAATGTCCCCTGCCCTCGTCGCCGTTACACTCACCCTACCAGGCCTTAGTTGCAGCTGCGCAACTGATAGGGGCTGTCACAACAGGTATCCCATCAGAATATCACAACTATCTTAGTGTCTTTGACAGACGGGATGCTGAAACCCTACCATCCCATTGCTCCTATGACTGCCCAATTGAGCTAATCCCAGATGCAGAGATCCTGTGTGGGTTTATTTATTCTATCTCTCCCAATGAAGATCAGGCACTAAGGGACTACATCACCACTGCTCTCCGGGTTGGGGCATATTAGGCCATCCCTTTCTCCGGCGGCCGGCCCTATCTTTCTCTTCCCCATGCGGGAGGGGGACCTCCGTCCATGTGTGGATTACAGGAAGATCAATCAGATCACCATTAAGAACAGATACCCCATTCCGTTGATTTCAGTACTATTAGAGCAACTATGGCGGGCCACCATATTCACAAAACTAGATCTCATGGGGGCATATAATGTGATCTGTATGAGGGAATGGCGATGAGTGGAAGACCGCCTTATGCACCCGTTATGGCCTTTACGATTGTACGGTCATGCCGTTTGGGCTATGTAACGTCCCTGCCACTTTCCAGTGTTTTATGAACAACATCTTTCATGACATCCTGGATTCTTATGTTATCGTGTATCTGGATGACATATTGATATTCTCCCCATCCCTCCATACTCATGTCCAGCATGTACGGGAGGTCTAGTCCCGTCTCAAGCAAAACGCCCTTTACACTAAAGCAGAGAAATGTCTGTTCCATGTAGGTGAAATCGACTTCCTGAGGTTTCGCATCACGGCACAGGGTATATCCATGAATACCACTAAGATTCAAGCCATACTAGACTGGCCAGTTCCCAGTACAGTAAAAGCCTTGCAGTCTTTCCTGGGCTTTTCCAATTTTATAGGTGGAACAAGTTACTTACCTGTAACTGTTGTTCTCCAGCATGGGTCTGGCATGGATTCACATGCTCATGAATATTCCCCGTCGTCAGGCTGGGAATCCTCGGTAAAGAAAAAACCAGTATCAGTTTCGTTTCTGATCTGTCTTTCGTAGTAATAACCAATCACTGGTCTCTGCGTCATACTGACCACAGCCAATGACTGCCCTCTACCTAAGCACCGCCTCTGGCAGCCATCTTCAGATTTGGAAGCACGTGAAGTGGCAGTATGACCAAGTGAAGAGCCGCAGAGGGGTAGGCGGGAGGGTTCGCATGTGAATCCATGCCAGACCCATGCTGGAGAACAACAGTTACAGGTAAGTAACTTGTTCCTTCTCCAGCATGGGGTCTGGCATGGATTCACATGCTCATGAATAAAGAATACATAGCAGTACACACATGCACAACCACGGGAGGTGGCAAAGGCTCAACATTAAGCATCACATCAACTCAACATTAAGCATCTTACCTCCTCACCAGGCTCACCTCAGGCGAACAGGTTGCGCAGCACTGCTTGGCCGACCCTGGACTCCTCCCTGGAATCCCGGTCGACGCAGTAGAATTTCGTGAAGGTGTGCGTCGACCTCCACGTAGCAGCCCTGCATATGTCCAGCAGGGGCACACCAGATAGGAACGCCGTGGTAGCTGCGATCGCTCTGGTGGAATGGGCTCTCGGACGGCCAGGCAGCGGTCGGTTTGCCAACCGGTGACAGTACATGATACAGCCGGAGAGCCATCTGGAGATGGAAGCCTTCGAGAGAGCCTTCCCCTGATTGACAGGTCCAAAGTTCACAAAGAGTTGTGACGTCTTCCGAAAACCTTTCGTGCGGTCCACGTAGAACTTCAGCGCTCTAGCTACATCCAGCGAGTGCAAAGTCCTCTCAGCCGGCGACGAAGGCGACGGGAAGAACACAGGTAACACCAAGGGTTCGTTGAGATGAAAGTCCGACGGTACCTTGGGCATGAAGGAGGGGTGCGTCCTGAGCACTACCCTCGTGTCGTGGAAAGTCAAGTACGGGGCCTTGCAGGAAAGGGCCTGGATCTCTCCCACTCGTCGTGCGGAGGTGATGGCCACGAGAAAAGCTGTTTTCCACGATAGAAACTTCAACGGGGCCGAGTGCAGAGGCTCGAACGGAGGTCCCATGAGTTTGGTCAGCACCACGTTGAGCTCCCACGCCGGGGCCGGAGCCTTCACCGGCGGGAACGATCTGAACAGTCCCTTCATGAACTCTTTCACCAGACGATGAGACCACAAGGACGTCCGGCCCGTGGTTCTGGTGTATCGGGAGATCGCAGCAAGATGGATCTTGATGGACGCGTGTGCCAGACCAGCTTTGGCCAGCGTCAGCAGGTACGGCAGCACTTGGGGAGCCGTAATCCGTAGAGGGTTAATCTTCTGTGCGTGGCACCAGACAGAGAACCTCTTCCATTTGTGTCCGTAGCATTTAAGAGTCGAGGACGCCCTGGCCTTTGCAAGAACCTCTCTGCAATCGGCCGGTATGTCGTATCCTCCAAACTCTAGCGCTGCAGGAGCCAGGCCTGCAAGTTCAGCGACTTCGGGTCGTGGTGGAGGATGGCGCCTCCTTCCCTGGAGAGTAGATCCGCGTCCGCCGGCAGCTTGATTGGCGGGGACGCCGACAAGTCCAGAAGGTCCGGGAACCATATCTGCCTCGGCCACGCAGGTGCGACGAGGATCATCCTGCACCGTGACCTCTTGAGCTGGTTGACGAGCCGGATTAGCAGAGGCAAGGGAGGGAACGCGTAGAGGAACAGGCCCTCCCAGGGGAACGAGAAAGCATCGCCCATGCTCCTCGTCTGGGGAAACCTGCTGGCGAACCTCCGGCACTTGGTGTTCGTCGCCGTCGCGAACAGGTCGATCTGGGGTGTGCCCCACCGTCGGAAGAGGCGATCCACCAGATCCTGCCGTAGTTCCCACTCGTGGCACGAGCGCAGCTCCCTGCTGAGTGAGTCGGCGATGGTGTTTTTTATCCCTGCCAGATGAAACGGCACCAGAAGAATCCCTTGGGCGACGGCCCAATGCCACAGGTCCTGCGCCTCCTTGGACAGCGCTGGGGACCTGGTTCCGCCCTGTTTCCTGATGTAAAACATGGTGGTGGTGTTGTCGGTGAAGATCCTCACCACCTTGCCCTTGAGGGACGGAAGGAAGGACCTGAGGGCCCAGAACACTGCACGGAGCTCCAGGACGTTGATATGCAGGGACTTCTCCGTCGGGAGCCAGAGTCCCCTTGCGTGCAGATTTTCGGTGTGCGCTCCCCACCCTTCTAGGGAGGCATCCGTGGTCACAGTCACCTGGTGGGCTGGGGTCTGGAAGTCCATGCCCGCCGTCAGATGCGCGCGGGTGCCCCACCACCGTATCGCTCGTCGGAAACTCTCGTCGAGCTTGATCCTTTCCTCGAAGCTGCCCGTCGTCTGGATCCAGCGCGCATCCAGGAACTCTTGCAACGGGCGCATCCGGAGCCTGCACATGGGAATGAGGTAGATGCAGGAAGACATCATCCCGAGGAGGGACTTGATGGACCTCACCTTGGCCGCGTCGGCCACCAACATCCGTTGCACCTTGCCCAAGAAGGTCCTGGTCCTCTCCTCCGACGGGGAGGCCAGAAGGGACACTGTGTCGAGCCTCGCTCCCAGAAACAGTGCGACTTGCGCGGGCACCAGGTGGGATTTGGCGTAGTTCACGGAGAATCCCAGGTCCGTGAGGAGTTGGACGGTCCTTGCCGTGTGGACCACGGCGAGCTCCCTCGTCTTGGCGCGGATGAGCCAGTCGTCCAGGTAGGGGTAGACGTGAATCCCCTCGCGGCGCAGCTGCGCCGCCACCGGTGCGAGGCACTTGGTGAAAACCCTGGGTGCCGACCGCAGTCCGAAGGGAAGGGCATCCTCCAAATCCAACGACGATAGGAAGTCTCCTTCCTCCAGCTGACCCAGGACGTGCTGGAGGGTGACCATCCGGAACTTCTGCGCCTTGATGAACTTGTTCAGGCGTCGCAGGTCCAGGATGGGGCGCCATCCTCCCGTCTTCTTCCTCACGAGGAAGTAACGCGAGTAGACTCCGGAGCCCCGAAGCCTCTTTGGGACGAGTTCGATGGCGCCCTTTCTGAGCATCGCCTTTACCTCCAGGAGAAGTTGAGGGACGTGAAGTTCTTTCCTGGCCACGGGGGGGACGCGCGGGCACCTTCTTTGAAACTCGAGCGCGTGGCCCCGGGCCAGGGCGTCCAGCACCCAACGGTCGGTGGAGATGGACTCCCACACGCTGACGAAGCCCGCCAGCCGGCCTCCCACCGGGGTGCTTCGGTGGGGGCCCGACCCCACGGCCGGTTCAATCCTGCTTGGACGCGGCCTTGCCGCCTTGGCCTCCCTGGCGACGACGGCGGGGTCCGCCCGACTTGCCTCGTCCTCTGTAGGCCTCTTGCGACGACGAGCGGGCCGCTTGACGGTAGGAAGCGAAACCGCCGCCGGAACCTTTGGAGGCGCCCTTGCCTCCGCCGCTCCGAAAGGGCGTCCGCCGTTGCTGCAGTACTCCAAGGGCCCGGGCCGTCTCAGTATCCGCCTTGATGGCCTGAAGGGAATCGTCCACTGTCTTCCCAAACAGGTTGTTCCCGTCGAAGGGCATGTCCAGGACCCTGGTCTGGACGTCCTGCCGAAAGTCCGTAGCCTTGAGCCATCCGCGACGTCGAAGGCAAACGCCGTTGCCCATCTGGCGGAACCCAGTGTCGGCGATGTCCGTCGCCACGGTGATGGCGTGGTCCGAGGCCACCTCACCTTCCTGCAGGATCTCAAGGGCCTCCGCCCTCTTGTCGTCCGGCAGAAAATCCAGCAGGGGAGCTATCTTGTACCAGAGTTCCCTGTCGTAGCGGGCCACGATAGCCAAGGCGTTGGCCGCTTTAATCGTCGTCGCCGCCGACGAGATGACTCTGCGTCCCATGGCATCCAATTTCTTTCCCTCGCCGTCCGGCGGGGAAGTCGACGTGGAGGCCGCACCCCCCCCCCGCTTTCTTCCTGGCTGCCGCGGAGACGACAGAGTCCGGGGTAGGCTGCGCCCGGAGGCATAGGGGGGCCGAGTCCGGGACCCGGTACTTTTTCTCGTACCGGTCTCTTTTCGCTGGCGTCGTGGAAGGGTTCTTGAGGAGGGAAAGGCCCTCATCCCAAATGTCGTCCAACAGAGGCACTGCGAGGACCGTCTTCCTCTTGGTCTCGCGCCGTTGGTAAAGGAAGCCTTCCTTTTTCTTCTCCTCAGGGCAGAGTTGGAAAAGCTCGGATGCCCTGGCGATCATTGAGT